>NC_058081.1:142594659-142922159 GCF_014858855.1 Bufo gargarizans
GCGCTCTAATATTATTAAAAAAATGGCAGATCAGGGTGGTTCAGTTGTAGTGCTAGACAAAGAGGTTTATTTTCAACAAATGATGGTTCTATTGTCTGATGCCTCTACATATAGGAAACTAGAAGGAAATCCTATTGGAAAATATCAGAAGGAATATATACTGATTTTAAATAAAGGTAAAAATAATGGTTATCTAAATGAGAAACAGTTTGATTTCCTACATGTCGAGGCACCAGTCACACCAATTATACATGCACTGCCTAAAACACACAAAAATACGAATCCCCCTCCTTTAAACCGATAGTTTCCGGAATCGGGTCTCTCCTAGAAAAAATGGCTGGATGCGCTATTACAGCCCTTGGTTAGAAGAGTACAAGGGTATAATAAAGATTCATCATATGTGTTACGAGCATTTTATGAAAAACCATGGAGTATCAAATATACCTGGTTAACCTTGGATGTTTTTTCACTTTATCCCTCAAGCCCCCACAATTTAGCTATTTTAGCACTTGACTATCACCTCCACAGATATAGAAGTCATTCAATAGAATTTATTGACTATATCTTGGAGGTGACTTCTTTTCTTATGACGCATAACTATTTTATGTACAAATTGAGGGTGTGTCAAAGGGAGTGAAATTCTCACCATCTCTTGCTAACATAACTATGGCATATTGGGCAGAACGCTTTATTTTCTCTGATGATAACCTCTTTTTCAGATGCAATAGTCTGGTATGGCAGATACATCAACGATTTGCTCCTTGCCTGGGGGACTGATGTGTCTGCCATACCAGACTTTATAAATTATGTTAATAATAATACATATCATTTATAATTCACCCACCATTTGGACACACAAGCTTTTTGGATTTAAAACTGACTGGAATTCCAAATCAGAATATTCACACAGACTTTCTGCAAGGAGGTCTCAGGTAATACCATATTAAAGGCAAATAGCAATCACCCAATTCACACAATAAAGGCCATCCCAGTGGGTGAATTTATAAGGGCAAGGAGAAACTGTAGTAGTGATATAGCTTTTCAAAAAGAATGCCAACTAATTGGGACACGTTTGAAACAGAGAGGGTATGTAAATTAGATGTTATCAAGAGCTCTAGATATAGCAAACAATAAAAAAAGAACAGAGCTTCTTTTTTAAATCCAAAAGGACAGATATAAATAAAAATACAAATAAAAAAAGGCACAAAAAAAAGAAATAGGAGATGACAAAAAACCTATACTTGCCTATACTTGCACTCACATATAGATGCCAGTTCACCCTAATACAGAAAGCAATAAGGAAATGTCTCCCAATTCTATATGAGGATATGATGATGACATTCTATATGATTTTTTAAAGAATGGATGTAGGATCATATCAAGGCGACCCCACACCATAGCGAATTCTTTGTCTCCATCTCGGATCACACGTGTCTCTAGTAAACCTAAAAGCACTTGTATGAAATGTTTGGGTTTTACCAAGTGCGGGGGACATTGATGTAAAACATGTAAATATGCCCAACCAACTACAACCTTTGATAACATACACATACAGAAACCTTTCCGATAAAAAATTACATTAATTGCAATACATCGGGGGTTGTCTATATGATAAAATGCTCAATTTGCGATCTAGTTTATGTGGGAAGTACAAGCAGACAATACAAAACCAGATTAGGAGAACATCTTAACTATATTACCAACCCCCGGGCAGTTGGTACATCGAGTGCAGCGAATCACTTTATAAAGGACCATACGAGAGGCCTGGATGGCTTCTGTACAGTATGCCATTGAGAAAGTAACTGTCTCACCCAGGAGTGGAAATATAAAAAAGAAAATACTGTTACGAGAGGCTTACTGGATTTTCAGATTGAATACCCGACATCCATCGGGACTCAATCTGAAAAGGGAGTCAATGTATTTTTATCTATAACAGTGGAGTCTAATATATATGTAAAATATAATAAAATGGCAAATAACATCTGAAACTGAAACAGCAGTAACAAAACGCACGAAAATGCAACATAAAGGGAATTGTCCGAGATGAAAAATATAATATTGGATAACATCTTAAATACATAAGTCATTATTCAGTCACACTGACTGAGAGAAGACTTCCTGGACTAGAGGAGGGATTTTTTTTTCCACAATTTAAACAGTGTGCTTCATTGTGATGTGCACATAACATCATCTGGATCCTATTCACACCATACAGTTTTGGTGAACAATTTGTTCAACACCGGGTTTTTCCTCTTTTCTTCCTGTTTTTTCTCTTTCTATGCGATCCATTGTATGGAAATGAATGCATTTATGGAATGTATAGATTTTATTTATGTAATTGAGAAAAACATTAGTGTTCAACCACTGAAAACGACTATTGGTGTTTGAATATAAGTGTGACAGGTGATTGATTGTTAGATGTTCAGCCCAGGGTGAATTCCCATCCCCCTTTCCTCATGTTTTTTTCCTTTTTTTCTTCCTTCCCTCCCCCTCCCATGTTTTGTTTCCACCCTCCCTATTCTCCTATTGGAGGTTGATGTCCATTTTTACCCCTGAAGCTGAACACCACACAGGGTTATGATTAAGAACGTTGGAGTTTGAAACATGTTAACGGGCCGGCGGGGTCTGTGCGAGATTACACAGGGCAAGTGAAGTGAATAAATTAGCTAGGAGGCGGCGCTGGGTGGGGAGGGGATCTGTGGATGACACTTAGGGGGATATGTGGATGACATTTATGGGGATCTGTGGTGGATGACACTGACACTTAGGGGGATCTGTGAATGACATTTATGGGGATATGTGGTGTATGACACTTATGGGGGAATCTGTGGATGACACATATGGGGGATCTGTGGATGACACTTATGGGGGATCTGTGGATGACACTTATGGGGATCTGTGGATGACACTTATGGGTATCTGTGGATGACACTTATGGGTATCTGTGGATGACACTTATGGAGATCTGTGGATGACACTTATGGAGATCTGTGGATGACACTTATGGAGATCTGTGGATGACACTTATGGAGATCTGTGGATGACACTTATGGAGATCTGTGGATGACACTTATGGGGGATCTGTGGATGACACTTATGGGGGATCTGTGGATGACACTTATGGGGATATGTGGATGACACTTATGGGGATATGTGGATGACATTTATGGGGGATCTGTGGATGACACTTGTGGGGATCTGTGGATGACACTTATAGGGATCTGTGGATGACACTTATGGGGGATCTGTGGATGACACTTATGGGGGATCTGTGGATGACACTTATAGGTATCTGTGGATGACACTTATGGGGGATCTGTGGATGACACTTACGGGGATCTGTGGATGACACTTATGGGGGATCTGTGGATGACACTTATGGGGATATGTGGATGGCACTGTTATAGATGATCTGTGGGGTTGCCCAGATGGCTAGGCCCTTCACAGTAGTTATTAACCCCATTCAGCAGTCCCCCTTTCACTGAAGGGGGGACTGCTGAAAGGGGTTAATAACTACTGTGAATGCCCCCCCCCCCTTCCCGGTGGTGATGAGGGCGTGGCTTCATAGGGTGGGGGCGAGAATGAATATTGCCTATGCCGCTCATCACTATTAGGCAACACTTAATTTTTATTATTAAATATTGAATATTAAATTGAACCAAAACTTGATTAAAATTATAAGAAAGTAAACTTAAATTCGCCAATATATTATCCCAATCTTTGATGGAAATTCACGGACAATCAATTTGCCAAGCCTTTTGAGCCGGAGAACGTGTATTATTAAATCGTGTTTTAAGCAACACTTTATAAAGTTGAGAAATTTTAACCTTCTGTTCCATCCCATATTCCCTATAAATGAATAGACGAAGCGGCTTTTCTGTGGCCTCCTCATGCTGCTGCCAATTCCACACTGTCTCGTCGTCGTGCCACTCTGTGGCCCCCTCATGCTACTGCCACCTCCAAACTATGTCACCTTGCCACTCTGTAGCCTCCTGATGCTGCCGCCACTTCCACACTATGTCACCTTGCCACTCAGTGGCCTCCTGATGCTGCCGCCACCTCCACACTATGTCACCTTGCCACTCTGTAGCCTCCTGATGCTGCCGCCACCTCCACACTATGTCACCTTGCCACTCGGTGGTCTCCTGATGCTGCCCCCACCTCCACACCCGGTCATTGTGCCACCCTGTGGCCTCCTCCTGATGCTGCTGCTGCCGCCACCTCCAGACTCTGTCATTGTGCCACTCGTAGCTTCCTCATACTGCTGCCACCTCCACACTCTGACATTGTGACACTCTGTGACTTCTTCATACTGTTGACTCCAGCTTCTGTCATTGTGCCACTTGGTGGCTTCCTCATGCTGCTGCCACCTCCACACTCAGTCATTGTGCCACTCGGTGGCCTTCTCCTAATGCTGCTACTGCCACCACCTCCACACTCTGTCATTGTGCCACTCGGTGGCTTCCTCATACTGCTGCCACCTCCACACTCTGTCATTGCACCACTCAGTGGCCTCCTCCTGATGCTGCTGCTGCCGCCACCTCCAGACTCTGTCATTGTGCCACTCGTAGCTTCCTCATACTGCTGCCACCTCCACACTCTGACATTGTGACACTCTGTGACTTCTTCATACTGTTGACTCCAGCTTCTGTCATTGTGCCACTTGGTGGCTTCCTCATGCTGCTGCCACCTCCACACTCAGTCATTGTGCCACTCGGTGGCCTTCTCCTAATGCTGCTACTGCCACCACCTCCACACTCTGTCATTGTGCCACTCGGTGGCTTCCTCATACTGCTGCCACCTCCACACTCTGTCATTGCGCCACTCAGTGGCCTTCTCCTGATGCTGCTACTGCTGCTGCCGCCACCTCCAGACTCTCTCATTGTGCCACTCGGTGGCTTCCTCATACTGCTGCCACCTCATACTGCTGCCACCTCCACACTGGGTCATACTGCTGCCACCTCCACACTCTGTTATTGTACCACTCGGTGGCCTTCTCCTGATGCTGCTACTGCTGCTGCCGCCACCTCCAGCTTCTGTCATTGTGCCACTCGGTGGCTTCTGCATACTGCTGCCACCTCCACACCCGGTCATTGTGCCATTCGGTGGCCTCCTCATACTGCTGCCACCTCCACAATCTGTCATTGGGCCACTCTGTGGTCTCCTCATGCTGCTTCCACCTCACCACTATGTCATAGGTCCACTCTGTGGACTTCTCATGCTGTTCCCACCCTCCCCACTTCATGACTGGGCCACTATTTAGCCTTTTTGGCTTGGCTGACATAATCATTTATTTGACCATTCTTCTTATCTGTCAGAAGGAAGGAAAAATGAGACGCACAACGGATCCTGTCTGTGTAGCAGCTGTAAGGCCTGTATGGTCCCATCAGAATTGGTGTATGATTTGGTAGCCAAAAGCAGGAGTGGGTAGAAAACACAGAAGACATGCAAATATTCCGTTCACGTGTCATCTCTGTTATAGATCCAGTCCTGTTTTTTTTTGGCATTAGCAATACTGATGGATTATTGAGCAAATGCTGACCGAGTGAAGGCGGATGCTCAACAGATAGGATCCATTTTTTGTGGGTTATTGTTCTGACGGATCAGAGGAAGGGCAAATTAATCAGTGACGTCAACACAAACTTACTGCTGACACCCTCTCCACTCTGTCGGGGGTGCTCTACTTGTATAAGCGTTTAATAGAACAGGTTCTGATAACATCTATGTGAAATCAGCTGATGAGGGTGTAAAAAGAGTGCGCTTCTTCTTGACACTAACATCGACCTGTAAGGTTGAGTTCATATTTCAGTTATTTGGTCAGTTTTGGCCCCGTGACTGCATTAATAAGTAAAGTATGCAGTGATTCTAAGAGAGACGCCTGTCATCTGCATGTAATACGGACTCACAGTATTATTTCACTACCAAAGCAGACTCCCTATGCGGGGGGAAGGGGGGGGGGGGTGCCAACCTGGTCTTACATGGCCCTTGAACTTTTTTCTTACCCCCTCAGCAGTCAGAATAGAGCTCTCCCAAGTATAGTAGTGCTCCCCCTCTCTTCTAATGGTAAACATTGTGCCCCACATTAATGCAACAGCCGGCTCCTTGCATTCATCATCGGGTTGAACTAACGGCATGATGGACAGAAAACTAAACCCAGTCAACCAGAACAAGTTTTTTAATCGGCATAGCAAACTGCCCAGCCCCAGCAGAAAACTATATGACCTAGCAGATGGAATTCTTTGCTTCAGATTCACTTTATGGCTATAGCTACGTGGAAACTATAGGAGTTAATGTTTGGAACTAGAGATGAGCGAATCGATTCTAACAAATAAATTTGTCTCATCACTAGGGCTTCTTCACCTGTAGGGGGCTGTCCCCCGCAGGTGAAGAAGTGTCCACCTGCGGCCCTGACAATTTCCTGCCTGCGTTGCTGCTCATATTAGCAGAGCCTGTGCCCTTGCTCTGTAATCGGAGCAGCGGTGCAGGCAGTAAATTGTCAGGACTGGACCAAATGACCAGACTTCTCAATCTTGCAGGAGATAGGAGCTTCTTCACCTGCGGGGACAATTCACCACAGATGAAGAAGCCCTGCTGATGGGATGAATCGATTCACTCATCTGTATTTGGAACCCTTATATATTATTAACGAATATAAACTCCCTTCTACCACAGACTACAGACTGCTTCTTGCAGACAGACTACAGACTACTATTGCAGTGGCAGATCACTGTTAAAGAGTCAATGCTATGATTTACACTTGAAAAGTTGTTAAAATGTATACTGAAAAGAAATGTAGACTATATAGCTCAAAAGGTTATATATAGGTGGGAGTCTGTCACTAGTGACCTCCCGATCCAACAGTTTGCATGGACACATAGCTGTGGTTCACTTGGTACAATGAGGGCGTCACCATTGGTCTTGTTGCACCTAAACTCTACTCTTTTCTGTGGCCAGCCCCTCCTCACTGTTTTGCCCCTGCCTGGCCTGTCAATCAAAGCAGCGAGGGAGGGGCTGGTCACAGAAAGGAGAGGAGCTTGGATGCAACAAGAGCAATGTTGACACCCTCATTGCACCAAAGGAGTAGTTTGCATATTAAGCAAAATTATTATAACTCAGGAATTTGAGCTTCAGTTCACAAAAGAAAAACAGCAATTTAATCAGGTGAACTACAGCTATGTGCAAACAATATGATAGGAAGGTCGCTGCCGACAGATTCCCTTTAAAACTACTGGATATTTAGTGTAGTTGCCAGGAGACAGGCTGGTCCTACCCCCCCTGTTTAGTAGAGAGTCTGCTACTTAATAGGCAGCAGACAAGTTATCCAGAAAAACACAATTTCTGAGAGTGGAAAACCAAAAACCCTACTTTGCCAAGGATTATGCCCTGAGCGAAGGAAACACTGAATATTTACAGAAGGTTGATGACTATTAAAAAAAGGCTGTGCTGAGTGAGACAGTAAGGTAAACACACGTTTATGGCAATAGACTTCACTGCATGTGGCAATGGTTAACTGCTTCTGGCGACCATCGTACTTCTGAGACAGAGTGGCCATCCGATCTAGGATTGCACCCTGCCACTGACTACAGCAGAAAGCATATTGAGAGTGATTGCATGCCAAGATTGCCAGTAGCTAACGAAAGGAGGACCATTATTACAACCACCTCCTATGTACTGCCTTTTGGAAAAGCCTACTCTGTACAATATCTCAGAACTACGCTCTATTTATTCAAAGCAAATGGGCCTGGCCATTGTTTCCACCATCCACCGGCCCTCCTCCTGCTCTCCTACCTTGCATTGACTTCAACATCAAGGGCACCCCAGCTACCATCAGCAGGAGACACCAAAAGTCTTATAAGTGTGCTCATAGGGGAGCAAACGGTGTGCACCTCCATTCACTGCTCACACTGGAGCCGGGATTAGCCACCTTGAGGACTACAACCACCCTCAATGCCTCAGCCACTGCTCCCCCTGCAGGCCAGTGAGCAGCACTATTAAAGGACATCTTTCAGCAGATTTGTACCTATGAAACTGGCTGACCTGTTACATGTGCTCTTGGCAGCTAAAGGCATCTATGTTGGTCCCATGTTCATATGTGTCTGAATTGCTGAGAAAAGTTATGTTTTAATATATGCAAATGAGTGTCTAGGAGCAACGGGGTCGTTACCATTACACCTAGATGCTCTGCAGCTGCCGCGCCCTCTCCTCTTTGATTGTCAGGGCTAGGCTAGTGAAAATGTTATCATGCCTGGTTCTGACTTCTAAAGTCAATCAAATTGTATACTGTATCAACATATTGTACACTGTGGTAATTCAGTTATTAGAAAAAGTTATGTTATTGACTAGTGGCATCCATAAAGGATAAAACCCATGGCAAAGCTACAAATAAGGTCCCTTAGAGGTTCTGCTTGATACCACCACACTCCTACTACCCGAGACAGGGAGTAATGTTGTTACAATCTTGTATTCATGGCATAGGTAAATTTTCTTCCTTGGTTGCTAGTATTGCTTTAGGCTACTTTCACGTTAGCGTTTTTTGTAGATCCGTCATCGATCTGCAAAAACGCTTCCGTCATGAACGGACCCGGTTGTATTATGTCTTCTATAGCCATCACGGATCCGTCATGAACACCATTGAAAGTCGATGGGGGACGGATCCGTTTTCTATTGTGTCAGATTGTATCAGAGAAAACGGATCTGTCCCCCTTGACTTACATTGTGTGTCAAGATGGATCCGTCTTGCTCCGCACCACATGGCGGACAGAAAAATGCTGCAGCCAGCGTTTTGGTGTCCGCCTCCAGAGCGGAATGGTGACTGACCAGAGGCAAACTGATGCATTCTGAGCTGAACCTTTTCCATTCACAATGCATTAGGGCGAAACTGATCCGTTTTGGACAGTGTCTGAGAGCCCATGATGGATCTCAGAAACGGAAAGCCTAAATGCTAGTTTGAAAATACCTGTTGTGCAAATTATGACTACAAATTCCAAATGGGATGAGATTGACCTGAAATGGGGCCTCTCTTGCAAGGGGTCACATAGCAGTTGCATGGGTTGCTTCTATGGTAAATACACCCTTGAGTTTGACCCTTGTCCCAGCTTTCAAAAATGAAATCAGTTTTGTTCTTGAATATACATGAGTGAATAATATATACCGGTATATATTTTCCTTAAATTCTACAGTATCATACAATTGTGATTCTTGATTTATGTTTCTGCGCTTTCATTTCATTTCTTAGAGCTTACCTTTGTTGTAGGTTCCAGTTTAAGTGCTTGTTTGAGGACAGACATGGCTTCTTCATAGTTTCCTCTTTCAGATAAGACCTAATGTGGACACAAATACAGAGTGTATTACAAGATTAGATTTTCTGTCTGAGGATCACTAATGAGCATTCATATGAACGCTTGTTAGCAATCATCTTGCAGTGAATACTGCCACCGATTACCCAATGAACGGGCAAATGCTCGTTCATCGGTCAGTTGTGATTTTTTGGCACTTTTAATAATCATCGTTGCTGGCGGCAGATCGTGCTGTGCTATTACTGGTCTGCCGCCGGCAAACCACTAGACAGTATGGGGACAAGCAATGGCATGGGGATCGCTCCTCCCCATGCTACTGAGGAGATCGCTCCATGTAGTAGTAGCGCTCTCCTCCACTAGCGAGCAGGTGATTTCTGGGAAGGGAACACTTCCCTCCCTGACAATCGACTTCCTGATTGGGGTGTCTAATACACCCTTAAGTGGCAGCTGAGCCCAATCTTGTGAAAAGTGTGACCCATTTGTCCAAAGACAATCTTGATGTGTGCCATTTTTACCTATTTCATGGTAATGTCACACAATCAATCCTCTGACATGTCAATGATAAGACAACCTTGCTAACAGGATCTTAGAGTAGCCATTAGGCACCCAACGAATTGCATAATATTCTTCTATCTAGTGGTGAAAAGTGTTATTTCCTTCCCCAATGTGTTAGAACTAAAGTTTTATTGGTAATCATCAGTAATACTGTAGACCAGTGGATGACTCCATCGTACTCATGCACTGGCTCTGTTCCTGGCATAATAGGATGCTCTTTAGCTAACCCAATGAATGTATCATGAATAATTACAATGGGGAACAATGGGGATTTTTTTTTTATACAGTTTGAATCTCCTTTTAAATGACTCAACTTGCCACACTAACCCATCACATTGCAGCGCTGCGTCTCAGCATGATAAATTAAGCCTTATAACAGGAAAAGGGAAATTATAAATTATAAAGGAAATTATTTTAGATATAAGTGCACAGTCACAGTTTATTATTGTAATTAGGACTCTTGAGAACAGGTTGCAATGTGCTTTCCCAGAGCTCATGCAGACTTGATTTCATGAATTATGGAAAAAGAAAACATAACTTAGCAGTGTTCATCTCAGTCGTATGTAAACGGGTATGGTGACATTACCTTGCCTTTCCTATAAAGAGCCTTTGCATTGTCTGTATCCATCTCTAGGACCGCATTGCAGGAATTCATGACGTCATCATAGTGATAAAGCTTGAGCTGGGTGGCTGCCAAGTTATTCAGACATTTGATTCGATGCTCACGAATCTCCTCTTCTTCCTCTGAGCTCAGTGGGTCTGAGTAATACAGATAATGGTGAGTCATTATCCAGATTAGGCTGTGAACATCCCGCTGCATGGTACCATGACAACATAACCAGACGTGATGTTCCATTTTGGAATACCAGCATACAGTGAAAAGTGCAAAAAAAACAAAAAAAAAAACAATAGCCAGGCAGTAGCCCTTATAGTATAGTAGCAATATCAAGTCTAGTAACTCCTAGAAATGTACACTTTTTATTCATCCTGAGCTAAATGACGTAGACAGGATAGTTAATTTAATATGTACAAATACGTTATTGTCCTTGAACGTACAATGCAAGATATTACTCATACAAGTGTCTTACCAAACAGGGATAATAACTAAGATTAGCCTTAAATGCAACATTTACGAAATGTACCATACCCTACGTAATTCGTCTTTCCAGCGATGGTGCTCTAGTTAATATAGTTATCTTATGAAATGTCTGTGCTCTCTCAATAGCTTGACATAATACACCTTTCTGTCGTCATATAGAATAAAAATGGAAAAATCCATTACCTACTGTACGTGATAAAAATATTAGGAGACGGCAAGGGTTACATCAGCCATATTGTATAAAAGCGTGAGGGTGCAAGCATTTTGCACATGTTGCAGAAGTAATATTCTCAGTCATTTATATTAGGTGGACCCTATTCCTTATTAAACACAATTTAGCTTGCTCAGTAGTGGGTGAGCTTCATGTCAGTCACTGAATAATGTGACTTGACCTCTTCCTTTTGCACAGAAACGGGGGCACAGTCAGTGAGTAACTACAGGAGCACTAAGGGTATTGTTGCACTTACACTTTAGGATTTGAGCTGACCCAAGACTATTCTCTGTACTGTTCCATTACTATTTATTATCCCCTTACTATTACTTACATGGTCACTGTAAGTTGAACATACGTTGCATAAATCAATTGTACAGGTGAATATAAGGAAATTTTGTAATATTTTGTAATAACATTTTCAAAGAAAGATGTTCCTCCAAAACTAACATTCTCTGCTAAGTACATCTCGAGAGACCAGATAGGTTATTGCCTCACTGAAGGATCAGATTACAAGCTGCTCATATGGTACATGCAAAATGATGGATGGAGGAGCTGCTAGAGGGAGAAAGAGGCACTTTTCTCTGATGAGATATATTACAATTAGTGTTGAGCGAATCCAAGTCCACGAAGTGAACTTCGATCCGAATCACAGGGACAATTCGATTAGATGTGAAGCCGATTTTCCTCATGCTTCGTGGTACCGAATCATTTTTTCCCTGAATGACGGTAAAAAAAACAAAATAAAATCATACTTACCTCATCCATTTGAGCACAAAAGCCAGCTGCCACCATCTTGGTTAAAGATCCCGCTCAAAATTCAGTGCAGTGTGATGTATGATGTAATCAAGCCGGACGAAACAGTGACATCATCACAGGCCACACAAGATTTCGCACTGGATCTTTAATCAAGATGGCGGTGGTCGGCTATTCGCGATCAAATGAATCAGGTAAGTATGATTTTTTTTTATTTATCTTTTTTATTTTACATTTTAATGTTAATGTCAGATGCCGCGATCAGCTTTTAACATGGCATCTGAGGGGTACAATGACGGGGGAGCCGCTCCCTGTCACTGCACCCACTACTTACAAAGAAATGTACTTCATGACAAAGTAATTCATCACAAAGTGATTTTTTTTGTACAATTCGACAAAGCAGATATAAATAAATAAATAGGAGCAAGGAGAGCATTGCTGTTACACCTAGAGGCTCTGCTCTCTCTGCAACTTCTGTGTTCTCTGCATTTTGTTTGACAGCGCCAGGCATTGTAAATCAAAGTGCAGAGGGCATGACAGTTGCAGAGAGGAGGGTCTCTAAGAGTAATGGCAGCTCCCCTGTTGCTCCTAGAGGCTCATTTTCATCTACAAAAACTTCATTCATACCTCATTCAAACAGAATAGCCATGCAAATTTTCATGTGGATTTCTCTGTGTTTCCACACCAAATCTGCACCAAAAACTGCATGTTACTTGCATGGAAAGTCTCGTGCGACTTTGCGAATAGCTAACTTCGGCTAATCGGAGACCATACATTCTAATACTGTACGGAGACGAATCTCCATGCAGTACTAATCTGAAGTTTTGAACGAAGCACCTTCAGATGTAGCATGTGAAGCTCGCTTCGCTCAACATTAATCAGCATGTTGGTTGTGTTGTACAGAATGGATATTTCTATTAGTTTCCATTACCTGCAGTGTTAGGTGTGAGGATAGTCAGTGCTTGGCTATAAGAGTGCATGGCACTTCGATATTCTTCACGCTCAAAATGGAAATTTCCACATTCCCTTTTTTGATTTGCGAGAGTGATGCGGTCAGCAGTGGTGAGAGCTATCAGGCTGGGCTTGTCTCTGACTTCCAGTAAAGTCACTTTATATAGTAGCGAGGCATCTGTTGGGATGTCTGGGTCCCTACAATGAGGAGCAGAGCAGTAGACATTAAAACCACTACATAAATATCATATCAGCTAGTTATTTCCAGTATTATTCTACTATGTTTCATGTGACATTTCACACTATACAAAAAACATTGTCTACACTGTAGTAAAAGCTGGTACCATGGAAATGTCTGTGGTCCATCACTGCTCCCATTTGTGTTTTTATTCATTTTTATTGGAAGCCAGCAAGCGATCACCCTAAATCCGACCATATACATTACATTAATGAGAAGGGACATGCCCCCCTGAGCACTGATAAGGAGAGGACTGCAACAGAAAGGACATTTCCCCTGAGCTGCCAACTTGATATAAATCAAGCAGAGAAACTGGAGCAATGAATGGGGACATCTCTGGATCCATGTGAGCTTTGCAGGAAAGAAATTGTCATGTACTATATGTCTGATTTTCAGTTTTTACATTAATCATGGGTGCAGTTTTATATTTAGTAATGGTAATATTAAAGATTATAATTCTCGTTTTTATACATTAGGGTGATATTTATCAAATCAGGTACGTCTGTTTTGTGGCTTAAAAAAGTAATGGCCATTGCCTAATTTTTTTAACGAAATTTGGTAAAATTTTGCGACATCTGGTGATCCTCTCTACTTTTCACAGTGGTCTATGTTTAAAGTCCAAAGATTCATTCACAGGAACTTAAGGACTCCATGCCCGTGCAATGCAGAGAAAGAATCCTGTATTGCGGTGCGGACCCATTTGTAGCACTCCAGAGTGGTGTTACCACTTCTGCACCTTGCTACTGTCTTTATTGGTCTAACTTCATGTCATCTTGTGCATTTTATTCCAGGTCCTCCACACTGTGCATTTCTATTATTGTTATGCAACTGTTTATTTCATGTAATATGCTTGGTTCACCAGCAGGTGGCAGTAAACACGGCAGAGCTGTACTTAGATAGAATGGAACTTACCATTTCATTCTAACCCCCTCTGGAGAAAAGTGGGCGAGTCCAAATTCCTGCAGGAAGGGGGGGGGGGGCAGAAGTTCGAGTTCTGCTCAGAAAGCTAATATACATATAACTGCTGTATTCACAGGCACAATACATGATTACAAAGACACCAGTAATATGCCTGGCATGGAGCTGCGACTTTTGTAAAAGTCTAATCTCAAATTCTAATCTGAAAACCTGATCTACTTTTCACTCCACTTCTAAAAGTGTCGATGATCACCAAATGTAGCAAAATATGACCAAATATCACTTGCAACATTTTTATGCCACAAACCTGGCCTAGCAGACTTGATAAATGTCCCTCACTGTCTTTCAGCTACAACATCTTACATAGGGCTGTCATGTAGAGGGTCACTAGCAACATTTAAACCATGTACTTTTCTCTCTCTGAATGGTATATGAATGCTGGATTGTAAAATATGGTTACAGCAAGAACTTCTTTTAGATATGTAAGCTTTAACATGGAGTCTGATAATGAACAAGGGGAGCAAGCGGATACTTGCCTAATATTGACATGAATAGATAAACTTGTAATTCAACATTTTGGGGCACATTTATTAAGATCGGCGTTTTAGACAAGTCTTATTAAGGCTCTGCCCTGCGCAGGCCTCTCCATAACTTTGTCGCATCCAGCGCCAGTTCTAAAATGTAAGAGAGCTTCCGAGGTGTCTTACATTTAAACCATTTTCTACACCTAAAACAGCTCACAATTTTAGATCTGGTGTGAGCAGGGAGAAGACGCAGATGGCGGCGCAATTAACCACTGCGCCGCCATCTGCACCTGAAATACGCCTAATATACGGTAGGCTTATTTCAGTATAATAAATGACCCCCTTTATCTTTAAATTTGTCCATTTGATAAAAATTTCAGCTAATCAAAGATATATCACATTCATTTATTTTAAAAGTCAAACCAAAGGTCCAATTATAAAGATCATTATTATTATTATTTTATTGCATTTTTGTATTAACCCACCAAAGGTCAGTGAGTAAGAGACAATATATTATAAGGCCAATCTATTAGATTGAATGATAATGTTATTTAATACAAATGGAAGATCTCATGGAAACTTCTGAGAATAATATATTTTTGGAATCTTGATCATTACAAATATATTTTATGTTCAAATATAGAAAACTATTTGAAATGAATAGATGGAAAGTCTTCAGATCCTTCTGATTTAGTAGCTGCTTTTAAATACTGTCATCTAAGACTTGGCAATCCAGGCGTCTGCGATGTGCTAGAAACATGCTCAGCAAATATTCTCTTGATTGCACTTTTCTTGGTTTTACAAAGAACTATTTTGAGTAAATATTCATATTGCTATTTATTGTTAGGGACATCTATTTGTACTGAGAGATGGGTTGAGCAATAGAAAATTGGAGAATTTGATTTCATTTGTGCAATTTGGAGCATCCAGTTTTAGGGCTTGTTCACACGGCCATTGTGGTTCTGTGGCCGTATTGTGGGCCGCATACGGCGGGTCCGCAATACACGGGCACCGGCCCGTGTGCACTCCGCATTCCATTAACTACATAGTCCTTCCGTGGTGTTTTTGTCCGTGCCTCCGCACCGCACCACAAAAAAAATTCAACTTGCTCTATTTTTTGGCGGTGCGGACGGATCACAGACCCATTCAAATTGGCCGCAATTTGCAGAACCACAAAGGCCGTGTGAATAAGCCCTTAGAAAGGTCCACTGTGCCCAACTTGCCAAGGAGGCATGTCTTAGTAGGAAATGGGGCATGGCCTACCAAGTGACATTTTGCACCAAATTGTGACACAATTCTGGGGTCAATCTCAGTGACAAAGTAAAGCCTCATGCAGACGTCAGTGGAACACGGTCCGTGAGATACCGGACTGGCATTGCAGGAACATACGGCGTCATTGGTTGCTATGACGCCGTGTGCTCCTGCAATGCCAGTCCGGTATCTCATGGACCGTGTTCCATGGACGTCTGCATGAGGCTTAACCCTTTCATGACCAAGGGTCATTGATGCCCCAGTGTCCAGGTCAAATTTTACAAATCGGACATGCGTCACTTTATGTGGTAATAGCATTGGAACACTTAAATTTGAGTTAATATATTTCCCCTTTATTTATGTAATGACCGGTGTCACGCACAGGGAGGAAAACAGGGAAAGCCCTGCCTAAGGGAGAGGGAAAGGTGGTGACCCCTAACTCACCTTGCGGCTGGCACCTGACTGCCCTGACGTCCCTAGACGGGTTCCTCACCCGTGCGGCGATCACGTGCCTAAACCTTGGCTTTCCCTGAAATGAGCCCTAGATAGTGAACGGGCCGGTGGGATCGCTAGTCCTCACCACTGCACTAAGAGGGAAACACCAGGGAGAGGACAGACAAACACAGACAAACACAAACACCCAGGTGGACGACAACAACTGTCCACAAAGGTCCAACAGGGATCCGGAGGGTAGCGTACTGAATCAACAGTCAGAGAACGCAGCAACACAGCTCCAGTGGGTCAGGATAGATGTCCAGGCAGGAAGCTCTATCTCTGGCAACCAGAGAAGTGTGAGAGAGGAATATAAGGAGGTTTGGGAGTGCTGGACAAGGAACAGCTGAGGAGAAGGAGCTACGGATCCCTGAGTGAGCCAAAAGGGTTTGCAAAGCAAACCCAGAAAGCTACCATAAGGAAAACAGCCCTATCTTAAATAGAGCGTGCAGCCAACCGCTGCGACTTCCTGACCCCGGGTATAACGGAGTCAGGCGTGGTTCTCGATACCCTCGTGACAATTTATGAACAAAACCCCAATTTACCAAGAATTTAGAAAAATTCGCAATTTTCAAAATTTCTATTTCTCTGCTTCTAAAACAGAAAGTGATACCTCATAAAATATTTATTACTTAACATTCCCCATATGTCTACTTTATGTTGGCATCATTTTGGAAATTTCATTTTATTTTTTTTGGACGTTTGAAGGCTTAGAAGTTTAGAAGCGATATTTAGCGCAAATATTTGAGGAAGATAAACTGAAGGACTTTTCTACCTTGACAACGGAGTTTGGGATCCACCTAAAGGATAGTTATAAATATCTCCAGATTAAAAACGCCGTTAGGATACCAGTTAACCCAAATAAATATAGAAAAGAACAATCAAATAGAATATATAAATTTACCAATGGAGGGAGGAAAAAAAGGAATTACGGCAAAAAGATATAGAATTTTGATGGAGGCAAAAAAGAAGGGATTATAATACTAGCCAGAGGAAAGTGGAAAAAAGAGCTTTTATCTTTTACTGAAGAAAAATGGAATGATGCCCTTAGAAGTTACATTAGGGTCTCGGAAAGGGCCTCACATAAAATCTCGCAGTTTTTTATAGTCCATAGGTTACATCGATCTCCTTGGGCGTTAAAGAAAATTGGGAGTCAGAATTTCGGATAAATGTCGAAAATGCAGGGGTGAGAAGGCGGATCTTATACATTGTTTTTGGAGATGCCCTAAATTGCTACGGTATTGGAAAGAGATTGTAGAGATTACATCAGTATTTCTGGGTATTCAAGTTTTGGAAGACTAGTAGTTTGTATATTGGGGGCCACTGCACATCTTAAATTAAACAGAGAGATACAATCGGTGTTGAGTAAAGTACTATTCCAGGCCAGATTGCTGATACTTCGGAAATGGATAAATAAAGATCCCCCTACAGTTGGACAGTGGCAGGAAGCAGTGCTTAATCTAATTAAGTTGGAACAGGCGTCTGAGAGAAATAGTGATAGACAGGAAAAAACGGACAAAATATGGAAGAAATGGTTGATCCAGGGCCGAGGTGTTTGAAATTTATTTTTTTTTTATTTATTTATTATATATATATATATATATATATATATATATATATTTATTTTCTTTCCCCTCTCTCTCTCTCTTCAATTGGGTGGGGGGGGGCAGGTAGTTGGGCTAAAATGTTAATACATGATTGAGTATTGTAATACGGACCTTTTGGACGGTCCGATATTGTATATGTTTTTTGTATTTTGGATAAAAGAAAAATAAAGATTTATATATAAAAAAAAAGAAGCAATTCTTAAAATTTTTAAGAAAATTTCCAAAACCCACCTTTTAAGGACCAGTTTAGGTCTGAAGTCACTTTGTGGGGCTTACATAGTGGAAACCCCCCATAAATGATCCCATTGTAGAAACTACACCCCTCAAGTTACTCAAAACGGATTTTACAAACTTTGTTAATCCTTTAGGTGCGCCACAAGAATTAAAGTAAAATGGAGATTTTTTGGCAGATTTTCAATTTTATTACATTATTTTCTTTACCACATTGAGGGTTAACAGCCAAACAAAATGTAATATTTATTACCCTGATTCTGCGGTTTACAGAAACACCCCACATGTAGTCTTAAACTGCTGCATGGGCACACGGCAGGGCGCAGAAGGAAAGGAACGCCACATGGTTTTTGGAAGACAGATTTTGCTGGACTGGTTTTAGATGCCATGTCCCATTTAAAGCCCCCCTGATGCACCCTTACAGTAGAAACTCCCAAAAACTGACCCTATTTTGGAAACTAGGGGATAAGGTGGCAGTTTTATTGGTACTATTTTGGAGTACATATGATTTTTAATTGCTCTATATTATGTTTTTTTGTGAGGCTAGGTAACCCAAAAATTGGCACTGTGTTTGATTCATCTGACAGGGTAGATCATGTGCTATTTTTATAGAGCAGGTTGTTACGGATGCAATGATATCAAATATGTCTACTTTCTTTGTTTGTTTGTTTCAGTTTTACATAATAAAGCATTTTTGAAAAAGAAATTATGTTTTTGTGTGTCCATTTTCTGAACGCCATATTATTTTATTTTTTTCTGCCGATCGTCTTGTGCAGGGGCTCGTTTTTTGGCAGAAAGAGTTGAGGTTTTTATTGTATCATTTTTGGGTACATAGGATTTTTTGATCATTCATTATTACACTTTATGGGGCAAGGTGACCAAAAAATTGGCTGTTTTGGAACAGTTTTTATTTATTTATTTTTACAGCGTTCATATGAGGGGTTAGGTCATGTGACAGTTTTATAGAGCAGATCGTTACGGTTGTGGCAATACCTAATGTGTATACTTATTTTTTTAAGTTTTACACAATAATAGGATTTCTGAAACCAAAAAAATAATGTTTTAGTGTCTCCACTCTGATTGGTCCCTTGCAGGAATTACTGTACTGTATGCTGACAGCAGCAGGGCAGGGGCAGAAGCTTTAATCCAAGCATTTTGCAGCACTTGGATTAAAGGACTGCCATGATGTCTATACACTTGCTAGCTGCACGTATATAGCCGTATGGCAGCTGGGAAGGGGTTAAGCCAACCAATAATTTAAAGTAAAATTGCCTAGCCTTGCTCCAGATGTATCATCCAGCCTGAGCCACTGTGATAAATGTGGTGAAGGTCTAGACAGCTTATCTAGGGTTACACCTCAATAGGATTAGTAAATCTGCCCCATTCGGTTTAACATTATGTGATTGTGGTCACACGGGCGCACAGCTCGTCACAGGTACAGGATGGGTATCAGAGCTGTATTTAGTAGTGGAAGTGCACCTGTGTGTTTATTATGTGACCGAGACGCATTGCTGTCCTCTGGAAGTGATCAATGACTGCAAGCAGAGATTTTGAAAAGAGCAAAGAATTATTACAATCTGGGAGAGATTTATCAAAACTGGTGCAAAAGAAAACTGGTTTAGTTGCCCATAGCAACCAATCACATTGATCCTTTTACTTTCCAGAAAGAGCTCTGAAAAATGAAAGGTGGAATCTGATTGGTTGCTATAGCCAACTAAGCCAATATTCCCGTGCACTAGTTTTGATAAATCTGCCCCAATAGGGTCAGTTCACACGGCTGATTTTCAAAATACAAAAATGTGTAAAAAATCTGTGCTGAGTCCAAGCAGATTTTTACGCCTCAAAATTATGTGCGTTTTTTATGTGTTTTTTGTAAAGCATTTTTTCAGGCAGATTTTTTACTTTATTAAATTCTATAGTCCCTTTTCCACAGTGTTTTGGCGCTCAAATGCGCGTATGTGCACATCTCAAATGGTGAGCTTTTTTTTGCTTCCGATTCATCTGAATGGGAAAATCAGCGCTGATTCTGCCCAAAGACAGGGCATGCAGCTTCTTTTTTACACGTGTAAAAAGAAACAAGTGGTGCTTCGCATTGAAATGAATGGGAGGCTGATGTGAGGCATCTTTGGAGCAGATTTGAAGCTGATTTTGAGGCAGAAACGCTCCCAAATTCTCTGTGTAAACTGACCTTTAGGCCCCTTTAACACTAGTGAGTTTTAAGTGCGGGTGCAATGCGTGATGCGAATGTATTGCGCCCTCACGGAATCCGGACCCATTCATTTCAATGTGGCTGTGGACATGTTGCGTTGGTTTTCACGCATCACTTGTGCGTGAAAATCACATCATGTTCTATATTCAGCGATTTTCACGCAACGCTGGCCCCATAGAAGTGAATGGAGCTGCGTGAAAATCGCATCACATCCGCAAGCAAGTGCGGATGTGATGCGTTTTTTTTTCACGGATGGTTGCTAAGAGAAGTTGTTTGTAAACCTTCAGTTTTTTATCACGCACGTGCAAAAGCATCAAAACGCATTGCACCCGCGATAAAAACTGAACAACTGAACGCGATCGCAGGCAAAACTGAATGACTTTGCCTGCGAAATCGCACATTTTTCACTGAACGCATTCACAATCCAAGCCATTTTATGCGTGCTAAGGCAGCAGGGATACGCAGTGGGAACCTGGCACCATCAGGATGGCAGGGGATGGGCAAGGTGAATATAAGCTTTATTTTATAAAGTATGTGCAGTTCTTGCCAGGAACAGCCTGTTGGATCCGTCCCTGCACAACCGTGCACTACTGGAATTCCATCCGGCCCCATTCATTATAATGAGGGCTGGCAGAGATCCAGCCACAACCCAGGCAAATATGCAGAGGAGTGGCCGGACAATTACCGCTGTGCGGTTGTGCCCTGCTGGGAACGGATCCGTCAGGCTGTTCCCGTCAAGAACAGGCCTGCTGCATCTGTTTCACTGCATATATAAAACAAGCCTAATGCTGGGTTTACATCGGTGAACAAATTGCCCTATATTTCCCATATGCATTTGGAAAAAAAGTATACAAAAGCACAGTGCACTACGCTTTTCTATCTCCTAGAGTCCAGTAAAAAAAAGATATATATTTTTTTTACAATGGAACTATATGGTGATGGGTGCCACAATGTCATCGGTCTGAGGCATCCGTTTAATGTAAAACGTATCCGTTCAGACAAAAACATGATGTAAACTGAGCCTTATAGACACAACACTATTGGACCATCTGTTCAAAATGTCATGTTAAATTTTTTCATCTTAAATACAGCAAATAAACATTAGCAAATATGTCATATTAAAGTCAGTTCCCTACTTATTTTCATGCAAAATATCAGTAGAACTTGACAATAAGTATCCAAGCTTTTGCCTAAACTCGTGTGAGATTTCTTGATGGGAACATTTGTGAAATAGTCCAGTCTCTGGTTATGTGAATGCTGCTTAATAACCCATATTTATTGCATGTATTCTATTGTATGCTTTAAACTAAATACCTTCCCAGAAGACCAAAGGCATAAAGACCATTTGTCAGCAGGAATGCCACTTCTCCCAACTGCATCGATCGAACACCCAATTCTAAAGCCTGTGTGCACAAAACATGATCCTAGTCAGACACACAGGACACAAGCATGTAACAGTCAAATACAACTTGAAAGTAGTAAAGTAGTAAACATTTGGGACTTTACAAACCACTAGTCAGACCACACATGGAGGACTGTGTACAGTTCTGGGCTCCTGTGAACAAGGCAGACATAGCAGAGCTGGAGAGGGTCCAGAGGAGGGCAACTAAATTAATACCTGGAATGGGGCAACTACAGTAATAACTGGAATGGGTGGACTACAGTACCCTGAAATATTATCAACATTAGGGTTATTCACTTTAGAAAAAAGACAACTGAGTGGAGATCTAATAACTGTGTATAAATATATCAGGGATTAGTACAGAGATCACTCCCATCATCTATTTATCCCCAGGACTGTGACGAGGGGACATCCTCTGCGTCTGGAGGAAAGAAGGTTTGTACACAAACATAGAAGAGGATTCTTTACGGTAAGAGCAGTGAGACTATGGAACTCTCTGCCTGAGGAGGTGGTGATGGTGAGTTCACTAAAAGAGTTCAAGAGGCGCCTGCATGTATTTCTGGAGTCTAATAATATTACAGGCTATAGCTACTAGAGATGGGTCGTTGATCGAGAGAGTTATTCTCATTGCCTGATTGGAGTCGGGAAGGAAATATTTTCCCCTAAAGTAGGGAAAATTGGTTTCTGCCTCACAGGGCTTTTGTGCCTTCCTCTGGATCAACTTGCAGGATGACAGGCTGAACTGGATGGACAAATGTCTTTTTTCAGCCTTATAAACAATGTTACTATGTATCCAGATGTCTGCATGATTGTCTTCACCTATAGTTTATGTCCTTGCCTTTCATAATGTCTTAGTATATTATATAAGATAATATATGTCATTAATGTGTTTTATATCCTTCTTCAGATGATGCATCATGACCCATTCTGCACACTGCTCACATAAGGAAGAGCTATCTGCAACCACAACGGTCTCTGAATATCATAGACCTCTTCCAACAGTGACTGACTGTCTCTCAGCCTACGCTGTCAAGAATTCTCCCACTAGTCTTCTTCTAAAGGTGCCCATACATCTTTCGTTATCTCTCCCGACTCACACATAAACGCTTGGTTCAGCAGAGCTTGTGTGTCTCCCATGAGAAGAGAAATTAGCTGCCAGACACCTCTGGCGTTGACTTATCTCCCAGTAGAAGAAAAGGATCGGGTACACAAAGTAAAGTTTTCCCAATCCTTCTTTCCCCTGACATTATCTGTAAGTCGCAAGCTCCCCATACACATTACACTGTCAGTGAGTTGGCCAACAGTACACTATTGTGCATGAGGCCTTAAAGGGACACTGACAGGCCCAATAAGCATATTTAGGTATATATATGACTGCACAGGTCTTCTAATGTGTATTAAAATCATATAAGTATAACCCCTGTCCACCTTATAAACACAGCAAACTCATGTTTTATAACCTGATAGAATCGTCTTCTTTCTGCCCAAGGGGCGGCGTTTCAGCTTCACTTGCGCCCAGCCAGCCTCGCCCCAACTGCCGTTCTGAAGCGCCGCCCAACTCATCAATATTCACTTCGCTGGGCGGCTTCTGCTGTCCCCGACGTTCCGAGATCCCATAGCTTTCTACTGGGCATGCGCGGGATCTCGGAACGTCAGGGACAGCAGAAGCCGCCCAGCGAAGTGAATATTGATGAGCTGGGCGGCGCTTCAAAGCGGCAGTTGGGGCGAGGCTGGCTGGGCGCAAGTGAAGCTGAAAAGCTGCCCCTTGGGCAGAAAGAAGACGATTCTATCAGGTTAGAAAACATCAATTTACTGTATTTATAAGGTGGACAGGGGGTATACTTATATGTTTTTATTACACTACACATTAGAAGACCTGTGCAGTCATATATATAGCTAAATATGCTTATGGGGCCTGTCAGTGTCCCTTTAAAGGAGTTGTCCGGGATTTTTTAAATTCCCTCCCACAATGCATTCGGAAAGTCTTCAAACCCAGGGGCGTAACTACCATAGCAGCAGACCATGCAACTGCTATGGGGCCCAGGGCAAGAAGGGGCCCAGTCTTAGTTGGGATTATTTCCTCTTCTACTGGGAGTGAAAACTTGATCAGGACTCTACCCTCTAAAGAAATAACTATTAGCAACTGATGCAGTGGAAAAAATGGCCCAAGAATTATTGAAAGGGGTTTATTCTAGCCTGTGTGGGGGGCCTGGTTTAATCCTTGCTATGGGGCCCTTACTTCTCTATGTACACCACTGTTCAAACCCGTTCACTTTTTCTCACATTTTGTTATGTTGCTGCCTTGTGCTTAAAAAAAATAATAAATCAGGTATTCCCCATCATTCTGAACTCAGTACTCCATAATAACAAAGTGAAAACAGAATGTTCTAAATCTTTGCTAATTTAATAAAAAGGAAAAACTAAAATCTTCTATTGTCATTTAGACCCTTTACTCGGTACTTAGTTGAAGCACCTTTGGCAGCAATTACAGCCTGCAGTCTTCTTGGGTATGATGTATGATGCCATGTGGTTTGCACATCTGGATTTGTGAACTTTCTGCCTTTCTTCTCTGTTGATCCTCTCAAGCTCTATCAGGTTGGATAGTGACCATCAGTGGACAGACATTTTCAAGAGAGGCTTCTTTCTGGCCACTCTGCCATATTGTCCAGATTGGTGGAGTGATGAATTGATTGTTGACCATCTGAAAGTTTCTCCCATCTGCATTCAGGATCTTTGGAGCTCAGCCAGAGTGACTATTGGGTTCTTGGTCACTTATCATACCAAGGCCTTTATCCCCCGATTTTAGTTTAGTTGAGTGGCCATCTCCAGGAAAAGTCTTGGTTGTTCCAAACTTCACTCTTTAAGAATTATGGAGGCCACTGTGCTCTTGGGAACTCTCAGTGCAACAGACATCTTTTGTACCCTTCTCCAGATCTGTGCGTCCACACAATCCTGTCTTTGAGTTCTACAGACAGGTCTTTCCTCCTCATGGCTTGGTTTTTACTTTGATATGCATTGTCAGCTGCGAGATCTTATATAGACAGGGCTGTGTATTTCTAAATCATGTCCAGTCAACTGAATTTACAAGTGCACTCCATTCATGGTGTAGAATCATCTCAAAGATGATCAAAAATAATTGGAGGCCCCCACAGCTAAATATCAAGTCTCATAGCAAAGAGTCTCAATACTTGTCCATGCAAAATTTTAGTTTAAATTTTTTTTTAAATTAGCAAAAATTTCTAAAACTCTGTTTTCACATTCTCATTATGGGTAACTGAGTGCAGATTAATGGGAGAAAACGTAATTTTATTTTATTTTAGGACAAGGTCGCAACATAACAAATGTGAAACAAGTGAAAGTGTCTGAAGACTTTCTAAATGCACTGTATATTGTGGGGATGTGCTCGTGGTAGGCTACGGTAGCGGCGGCAGTATTGAGGCAATCATAGACAGTCTTTGTGATACACTGTGACTTTATTCACACCAACGGCATAACAGGCAATGTGCAGACCACACAGGTGCATATCCACATAGTGCATAGAACAAAAGTCCTTCCATAGAAAATAAACAGCAGGTTTGAGTCACCTTGTTTTGGACAGACCACAGCAGTTCTGCAGGCTTCTAGGCTACCTGCCTTTGTCTCCCTCAGGCCAGAGCCCCTTTGGCTTGTAGCACCACAGGTCCCAGGGCTATCCTTCAATGTGTGCTGCGCCCAGACTCTCCTTCATCAGCACTCACTCTGTCTGTGGAAATCTCCAGCACAGCAAGACACACCCCACCCCCATCATCAGCAGGCTGGGTTCTTAAAGGCCCAGCTCCACCAAAAACCTGGGCTGGCCGTGGGGAACAGGCACCCCCCCCACTCTTTACCTGTTCCCAGTAAGAACCGGCCCGGACACGCTGCGCCAGCAGCATTCGCCGCTGTAACCGCAATGATCCGGTTCTTACTCCACCGAGGCCAGGACCTCTGGTGGCACGTATCGTCCGTCCATTATTATTCCGGGGACTCTCCTACATATCCCCCCCCTTTGTTCACCCCTGAGGGCTTGAACATACTGTTCAAGCCTGAGGGGGTGAACACATGCACAGCAGTGTACCCGGGACAGGGCATCTGCGTTCCCCTGTAAGCGGCCGGCCCTGTGCTCAACAGTGAACTTAAAGTTCTGGAGGGACAAGAACCACCTGGTAACCCGAGCGCTCCCCTCCTTAGCCCGACTCATCCACTGGAGAGGGGAGTGGTCGGTCACCAGACGGAACCTTCTCCCCAGAAGGTAATATCTGAGAGACTCGAGTGCCCACTTGATGGCGAGGCACTCTCTCTCCACAATGCTATACCGGGTTTCTGCTGGGGTAAGCTTGCGGCTTAAAAAAACCACGGGGTGCTGTTCCCCGTTGAGCTCCTGGGAAAGCACAGCCCCTAGTCCTACTCCCGAGGCATCTGTTTGAACTACAAACTCCCGCTTGAAGTCGGGCATCACCAGAACTAGGGACTCACATAGGGCCGACTTCAAACGGGAGAACGCCTCCTCCTCCTTCTCCCCCCAGTGAACCATCACCGACTTTCTACCCTTCAAGAGGCCGGTTAACGGGGCTGCCAAGGTGGCAAAATGGGGAATGAACCTCATGTAGTACCCAATCAGGCCCAAAAATGACCGTACTTGCTTGGACGTACGAGGCCTGGGCCAATTCCGGATTGCTTCAACTTTATTTACTTGGGGCCTAATGACTCCGCGTCCAATCACATACCCCAAATAGCGAGCTTCCTCTAGTCCCACCGAGCATTTTTTTGGGTTGGCAGTTAACCCCGCCTTCCTTAGAGAATCTATCACTGCCTGAAGTTTTGACAAATGACCCTCCCAGTCTGGGCTAAACACGACTATATCATCCAGATACGCGGAGGTATACTGGTGATGGGGCTTGAGGACGACATCCATCAGACGCTGGAACGTAGCCGGAGCGCCATGCAACCCAAAAGGCAACACCCTATACTGAAAAAGCCCCTCCGGGGTGACAAAGGCCGTCTTCTCCTTTGCCGCCTCCGTCAGAGGTACCTGCCAGTAGCCCTTCGTGAGATCTAGGATCGAAAAATATCGGGCTTTTCCCAGCCGCTCTATCAACTCGTCTACCCGAGGCATGGGATAGGCGTCAAATTTTGATACCTCATTCAATTTCCTAAAATCATTACAGAACCGTAATGAACCATCCGGTTTGGGAATAAGGACAATCGGGCTAGCCCACTCGCTCTTTGACTCTTCTATGACCCCTAGACGTAGCATCGATCTTACCTCCTGCGAAATGGCCTGTCGCCGAGCCTCCGGTACTCGGTATGGTCTTAGGCGGACTTTCACCCGGGGCTCGGTGACAATGTCATGCTCGATCAAGGTGGTACATCCAGGAAGGTCAGAGAATACGTCCCTATTCCGACTAACAAATTCTTTCACCTCTTGTGCTTGTTTGGTCGACAGTCCGTCCCCTATCGTCACCCCAGCGGCGTTCTCCGGAACACCTGGTGACCCCGGGTCACTCCCTGACGTCCCGACAGAGGGCGGGCTGTCTGCAAACAAATTCTCTCTGTCTCTCCAAGGTTTTAGTAGATTCACATGATATACCTGTTCGGGCTTCCGCCTCCCTGGCTGGTATATCCTGTAATCAACTGGGCCCACCTTCTCCTTAACTTCATAGGGTCCTTGCCACCGGGCCAAGAATTTACTCTCGACAAGAGTACAAGAACTCGGTCCCCCGGGTGAAATGTCCTTACCCGGGCGGTTCGGTTATATACCCGACTCTGGGCCAGTTGTGCCGCTTCCATGTGCTCACGGACGATCGGCAACACGACCCCTATTCGGTCCTGCATTTTTCCTATGTGCTCTATCACACTTTTATGAGGCGTAGGTTGTTGCTCCCATGCTTCCTTAGCGATATCCAGTAGCCCACGGGGATGTCGCCCATATAACAACTCAAAGGGCGAGAACCCCGTGGACGCCTGGGGCACCTCCCGTACCGCAAACAAAACATAGGGCAACAGTAAGTCCCAATCCCTCCCGTCCTTAGCCACGACTCTTTTTAGCATGGACTTCAGGGTCTTATTAAACCGTTCTAATAACCCATCGGTTTGGGGATGGTAGACGGACGTGTGCAGGTGTTTAATATTTAATAGCTTACACAATTCCTTTGTTATTTTGGACATAAAGGTTGTCCCCTGGTCCGTCAGAATCTCCTTTGGTATCCCCACCCGGGCAAACATACTCATGAGCTCTTTAGCTATTACCTTGGCCGACGTATGGCGCAATGCGACCGCCTCCGGATAGCGAGTGGCATAGTCTAACACTACCAGGATGTGTTGGTGACCTCGGGCTGACTTAATAATGGGGCCTACCAGATCCATGGCGATCCTTTCGAAGGGCACCTCTATAATGGGCATAGGTACCAGTGGACTGCGATAGTGAGGTTGGGGGCTAGTCAGCTGACACACTGGACAGGACTGACAGAACCTCCGGACTTCCTCATATATCCCAGGCCAATAGAACCGTTGTAGAATTCGCTCCAGCGTTTTCTTAACCCCCAGATGACCACCCAACACATGCGCATGCGCTAAATCCAAGACCATTCGCCGGTAAGGCTGGGGCACCACCAGTTGTTCCACCACCTCCTGCCTCACCTTGTCTACCCTATATAACAGGTCCTGGTTATAGGCCAGGTGAGGAAATACGGTATCGGCGCCGGGACGCTGGGCAACACCATTAACCACCGACACACCTTCTCTAGCCCGCAATAACGTCGAATCCTGGAGCTGTGCGGTCCCGAAGGTTTCTCGGGGTACCTCCAGATCCAGGATGGACGAACTTTCTACTGTCTCACCCGCCAATACTTCTAGGGGAAACCGGTCAGGGTTACACTCTACCTCCTCTACGGTGACCCCTACAGCTGGGGTCCCTGCCTCGGGGTCCTCGGGCTCGGGACCTGGACATTTTCCTTCCCCATAGGTAGGCAACCCGTTTCTCCACAAAGTCCAGAACAGGGGAAAGTCCCTCCCCAATATTGCGGCATAAGGGAGCCGTCTCCCCACCCCGACGACATGTGGTACCTCCTTTCCACACACTGCCAGGGTAACCTTAGTGGTGGGATACTCCCTGCGATCCCCATGTATACAGACAATGGTAAGGGTTCGCCTTTCTGGGAGTTTTTCCGTTACCAGCGACTCATGGACCAGAGTTACCAGGCTCCCAGAGTCCAGCAGGGCCTGCACGGAGTGTCCATTAACAACGACATCACACACCGGAGGGTTGTCCGCCGCCAGCAGGGGGTCAGCTATATACACCGGTTGGGCATAAAAAGAGGACCGGCGAGCGAACCCGCAGTCCATGGGTTCGGATGCCCTAGGGCAGTTGGATGCCACATGTCCCCAGTCCTGACAATGCCAACATCTGATCCTCGCAGCCTCCCTCCTCCCCAGGGTATTCCTCCCACGGACTGGAGATCCACTCCCCTCCTTATGTGGTGGGATCCCTTTTTCAGGATCCCAGGTCGGCAGCGGGGGCTGACGTGACTTCGGTAGTACCACTGAGTCCCGCCCCAAATCCTGAGTGGCCATATACCTCTCCACCAGGCTAACCAGTTGTTCCAGGTTGCCTGGATCGCCTTGTCCCACCCAGCGCTGTATGGCTCTCGGGAGGGTACGCACGAACCTGTCGACCACGACCCTTTCAACCATCTGAGAAGGGCTCAATATCTCAGGCTGAAGCCATTTTTTTACTAGGTGAAGTAAGTCATAGGCTTGTGACCGGGCGGGTCGGGACTCGGCAAACACCCACTGATACACCCTGTGCGCTCGCACATAGGTGTTTACCCCCAACCTGGCCAACACCTCAGCTTTTAGCCTCTCATAGTCCTTGGCCTCATCGCAGCTGAGGTCAAAATAGGCCTTTTGTGCGTCCCCCACCAGAAAAGGCGCCACCACCTCGGCCCACTGCTCCAACGGCAGCCTCTCTTGCTCCGCGGTTCTTTCGAATACCATCAGGAATGCCTCTATATCATCTCCCGGACCCATTTTCCTCAGGGGAGATCGGACTTTGTCCCTGGCGGTAGACACAGTCGGGGTTGTCGCAGTTAAAACTCCTTGCAGGGATGTTCGCACCGACTCTTGCATGGCTACCAGCTGCTGCATTAGGAGATTGTTCGTCTGCTGCTGTGCACACATAGCCTCCTCATGTCTTTTTTGCTGTAGCTCATTACTTTCCCTCTGAGCCTGCAATGCCTGTTGCTGCTGTACATTACTCTGAATCAGGTGCTTAATGGCCTCCTCCATCTTGTCAGGAACCATAAAACTTGCAGGCCTGATATATGACATGCAGTCCAACACAACTTTTGCCTCAGGCCTGCCTCACTGCAGGAATGCCCGCATCCTCCACCAATTGTGGGGATGTGCTCGTGGTAGGCTACTGTAGCGGCGGCAGTATTGAGGCAATCATAGACAGTCTTTGTGATACACTGTGACTTTATTCACACCAACGGCATAACAGGCAATGTGCAGACCACACAGGTGCATATCCACATAGTGCATAGAACAAAAGTCCTTCCATAGAAAATAAACAGCAGGTTTGAGTCACCTTGTTTTGGACAGACCACAGCAGTTCTGCAGGCTTCTAGGCTACCTGCCTTTGTCTCCCTCAGGCCAGAGCCCCTTTGGCTTGTAGCACCACAGGTCCCAGGGCTATCCTTCAATGTGTGCTGCGCCCAGACTCTCCATCATCAGCACTCACTCTGTGGAAATCTCCAGCACAGCAAGACACACCCCACCCCCATCATCAGCAGGCTGGGTTCTTAAAGGCCCAGCTCCACCAAAAACCTGGGCTGGCCGTGGGGAACAGGCACCCCCCCACTCTTTACCTGTTCCCAGTAAGAACCGGCCCGGACACGCTGCGCCAGCAGCATTCGCCGCTGTAACCGCAATGATCCGGTTCTTACTCCACCGAGGCCAGGACCTCTGGTGGCACGTATTGTCCGTCCATTATTATTCCGGGGACTCTCCTACAATATATACATGCTCCCTGTCACTCCTTTCAGGCTCCTTAGCTCCCGAGTCCCGAGCTGCCTTCATTGAATGTCTGGGTTCCCTTCTGTAAACTTCTGCATGGACGAGACATGTTCGCTGCTGCAACCAATGATGCTCTTAGTGGCAACATCTCAACAAGTGGCCGAGAGCCACAGAGCCGGAACTGAGCAATGGGAAGCAGGTAAGTATAGATATCTTCACAGTTACCGTATTTTTCGCCCTATAAGACGCACCGGCCCATAAGACGCACCTAGGTTTTTGGGGAGGAAAATAAGAAAAAAATTATTTTTAGCTTTTGGTGGGTTTGGAACTAATGGTGGTCTGTGGGTGGCACTATTACTGGGGATCTGTGAAGGACACCGTTATGGGGGGATCTGTGGATGACGGACACTGTTATGGGGGGATCTGTGGATGACGGACACTGTTATGGGGGGATCTGTGGATGACGGACACTGTTATGGGGGGATCTGTGGATGACGGACACTGTTATGGGGGGATCTGTGGATGACGGACACTGTTATGGGGGGATCTGTGGAGAACGGACACTGTTATGGGGGGGGATCTGTGGATGACGGACACTGTTATGGGGGGGATCTGTTGATGACTGACACTGTTATGGGGGGGGGATCTGTGGATGACTGACACACTGTTACAGGGGGGGATCTGTGGATGGCACTGTTATAGGGGGGGATCTGTGGATGGCACTGTTACAGGGGGGGGGATCTGTGGATGGCACTGTTACAGGGGGGGGGGATCTGTGGATGGCACTGTTACAGGGGGTGGAGGATCTGTGGATGGCACTGTTACAGGGGGGGGGGATCTGTGGATGGCACTGTTACAGGGGGGATCTGTGGATGGCACTGTTATATATGTGCCATCCACAGCCCCCCAGCCCAAAACAGTGGCATCCACAGCCCCCCAGCCCATAACAGTGGCATCCACAGACACCCCCCCCCTTAACTGTGCCATCTACAGATCAGCTCACCCACCCGCCGCCCCCGCCTCTGCCGCCCCCAGTGCTAATATTACATGTCTTATTCGATTAAAATGTATTAGATATGCCCCCTCACTCCTATATTGCTAATTGTACCTTACATCCTATTCCTAGCTCCTGTAATGCAGGCCGGGCGGCCGGCGCGTCACTCGCTGACGTCACTTGCCTGCGCCGCCTGCTTCATTCATAAAGTAGGCGGCGCAGGCACGTGACATCAGGGAGTCACGCTGCCGCCCGCCCGTCCTGCATTACAGAAGCTAGGAATAGGATTTAAGGTACAATTAGCAATATAGGAGTGAGGGGGCATATCTAATACATTTTAATCGAATAAGACATTTAATATTAGTATATCGGAGCGGCGGGGCGGGGCTATAGTACATTGATTGCACCGCCCCGCCGCTATTCCCGGCCCCCAGCTCCTCCTCCAGTCCCTCCCCCGGCCCCAGCGTACGCTACATCGCATCCAGCGATGTTAAATTGTCCGCATTCGCCCCATAAGACGCAGGGGCATTTCCCCCCGATTTTTGGGGGGGAAAAAGTGCGTCTTATGGGGCGAAAAATACGGTATCTGTGATGGAACTGACAGTATATAAGTAAAGCTGGGTTCACACTTCTGTTATTTGATCAGTTATTTCCATCAGTTATTGTAAGCCAAAAACCCTAGTGAAGCCTACTCAGAGATAAAGTATAAAGTATAAGATCTGAACCTGTTCTGTGTTTTTGACCTGTACCTAGTTTTGGCTCACAATCACTGATGGAAATAACTGACCAAATAAGCTTAACCTGTCCAGCAAACGGTGCACCCATTGCACTTGTCCTGCAGCAACCCTATTAACTACAGTGGAGCTGCCTACAGTGAACTAGATGCTCCAAAAAATCCGAGACTACCCCTTTAAATTATGTTAGTTTATAGACTTTGATCATTCTTATGACATATTGATGCCTGTAAATAATCAAGATCAGGTAGGTTCTGTTCACACTGGTCACTCTTAACAGGGTTTCAGACATTTTGTAGAGCAAGAAAAGCACACTTGTCAGAAACCTGACATACCATACTCTGGGTAAATGGAGTGTTTCAGGATTTGTCAGTATCTGTTTGTATATGGCTTAGCTGTCATGGCCCTGTTATAAACAGAGTTTGGTAAATTTCAGATACCTTTACCTGTATAACGTCACCTTCATCCAGAACAAAGGACAGTTTTGGATCTTTCTCCACCAGACTTCCATCCTCCAAAATTCCCATAAGGTAGACAGTAACTTGTTGGCCAGGGAGCGGTCTTGAGTCCTCACCACGGCCCCGCCTCAGAATTTTCTTTCTCAACAGTTTGTCTTCTAAAAGACAGAAAAGCATGATAATCTGTGATATATTTTAGAGTAGTTTTGTGCTTATTGTCTTTTATTGTAACTATATCAACACCCAGCTATTTTATAGCTCCTCCCATCAGCTAGTTACATAGACACTCCCCTATCACTTCCCCTAATGCCCACCTAGTTTATAGCTTCTCCCACCCCACTAGTTACATAGACACTCCCCTATCACTACCTCAAACAACCCCAGCTACTTTATAGCTCCTCCCACCAGCTAGTTACATAGACACTCCCCTATCACTACCTCAAACAACCCCAGCTACTTTATAGCTCCTCCCACCAGCTAGTTACATAGACACTCCCCTATCACAACCCCTAACAACTCCCAGCTAGTTCATAGCTCCTCCCACCCCATGGTACTGTATATGATGATGCAAACTGAAAAACTCCAGTAAACCTATTCCCAGTCATTCATACACTATATACTCTTTATACTTACTAACAGGGCCAGAATTTCCATTTGGAACATAAGTCCTTAACTTACTGGTGGCTCTGTGGAAAATGATGGTGTTTCCTTAGGCTCAGAATATTGACTATCTCCTTGGTGCTGAAGTTTTGCCATATTGCAGAGTGTAGGTGTAGGTCATGACTTGATATGAGCTATCCTGGTTTTAAGTTTGGAATGACTGTATGTTGGTCTTCTGATTTATAGTGTGTGTTACATAGCACTTATGGTCATATAGTCCATCATAGGGACCATTTTATAATAACACTATGTATTTGGAAGCGGATTGATAATAAAAACAGTATTACTAATCAGTCCTGTTTTTCATTAAAAAAGTGGAAATCTACGACGTACCTAAAATTTCATAAAGGCTCTATCACGTACCTAAGATTTCATAAAGGCTTATGTTACTTTGTTGACATAGGGACATTTTGTTACAACCTCAGAGATGTTGCAGACTGACAGCCCCTTAGCCAAAATCTCAGAACCCCTGCTCAGTTACTGCAGAATGTCCCCATATCAACACAGGATATTCTGCCTGAAATTGCAGCTATACCTGTGGTTTAGGATTTCATTTATAAAATGCATAATTATATTAGGATTCCACAGACAATCATCAGTCCAGAAGGTGCTTCTCTTCTGAACAGAGAAGAAATTGCTGACTTCTTAGTGGAAAGTGATACTGAGCACAAGTCAATCTTCACAGCTGCAACCATAAGGAGGTAAGACTCCATACTTCTGATTTGTGCGTCATGTTCTGCTGGAACTTCTTGCTGTGAGTGAGAGAGAAGGAGCTGCTCCACTTAAAGGGGTTGTTCACAATTTACTTTTTTGAAACAAATATTCCTCTCCATCCAATAAGACGTGATGGAAATTGAAAACTAAACTTACCTGCTCACCACTGCTCAGTTCTGGCTCTGTGGGTCCTGGTCTGTATTCACTGAGCTTCCAATCTTCACATGCATTGGGTACTGGAAGTGCAGTGACGACAGCCTAAGAGACACGTAGCCAGAACCGAGCGGCATGGAGCAGGTAATTATAGCCCCCATCACAGGTCCCAGTGACAAAACTACTGACAAAATGACGAAACTACTAGAAATGTTATGTTGTGTTTGTTAAATAAAAAAAAGAAGAAAAAACTCAATAAAACAATAGTTAAACCCATATAGACATTCTTCATCAGATTATGTGTTTTACTATATAATTATTGGACAATAGCCCCATGCATACATTATCTGTCTAGTCTGTATGGCAGCCACACATGCTTTGGGAGCATCCATGTGCTTTCTTCATTCGTATTTCCACAAAATGCAGACCATAGACCCATTGAAAAAAATGGGTCCACAAATAAAATGCGGACGACATAGGGACCACAATCGCATTTTGCAGATCCACGATTTGGATACGATTGTGTGCATAAGGCCTAAATGTGAGATCCAAGAAAGTTTAATGGAAATAAAAATGTTGAAAATTGATTCAATTGAAGATACTAAAATACATTATAATGTATCTGGTACATCTTTGGCCAACACCCTTGAAGGGCATGCACACCTTTAGGGGCAAACTTTTTTTTATTATTGCATTGTACTCATTTTGAGTTAAAATATATTTTTTTTTATTGGTCTTTATTAAAAAATATAAAGTCCTTTTTTCTGCACATTGCTGCGATGCTCTAGTAGCAGGCTTTGGATTTTCCGTCAGACCAGGAGCAGACGGACTCCTTATCTCTGATCCCTGACATTATAAACACTCATTATAGATCAGTTCTTATCTTACTGATAAGGATGTGGCCTAAATAAGCGTTTATGACCTCTCCATAATTTAGAGATAAGGTTTATTAGATGACCACATATAGTGAAAGTACCAGTCTCACAGCTTGAAAAACAGTTAACCATTTGTGACAGAACAGCTCAATATCTTTAATAAAGGCCAATTGAAAAAATGATTTTTAGCCAAAAATTAGTAACATGCCAATCATAATTAAATTGCCTCCGAAGGATATACATAGCCTTTGAATGACTTTTTGCACCCATGCAAATGGGTATGGGCCATGTGTACTTTCTTCACGGGTGGCACAGATTTGCCGTGCTAATCCATACAAGGCCAGTAAGTGATCATTATTGGATACCAACATTCTTAGATAAACTGAAATATGTTGATATGGTGATAGGTGCTCTTAAAAAGAGGACCTGTCACCCCTTCTGACATGTCTGTTTCAGTAGGTGACAGAGAGGTGACAGGTTGACACTGCTTTTTACTTTATCTGCAACTGCTATTTTTTGCTTCTTTGTATTTGTTGTTACCCCTCTATTGCACCACAGAACATGATAGTGCTCCTAATTACCATGATGCATAGGGTGTTAGTATTGCAGAAAGCTTATTTCATTAGCCTTGCAAGTCCTACAGTAATACAAGCCATTAGCAAACTGCAGCCTTTCAAGAGGCTCTTGTTTTAGTCAGGCCTACAACAAACATATTAGTGCACCAACAGCAGTTACTAAGTATTGGTGTTGGGACACACATGGTGTGTACACTGTGAATTTTCCGCATCAGAGTTGTTCATTCCTTTTTTATATTTAACCCCTTTCAGCAAAAACTAGTTTCAACCAAATGCCAAACCCCATTTTTCAAATCTGACGTGTCACTTTATCTGGTAATAACTTTCAAACACTTTTACTTATCCAAGCGCTTCTAAGACTGTTTTCTCATGACATATCGTACTTTATGTTAGTGTTGAATTTGAGTTGATATGTTTTACCTTTATGTATAAAAATATCTAAAATTTACTGAAAATTTTGAAAAATGAGCAATTTTCGAGATTTTAATTTCTCTGCTTTTAAGACAAATGGTGATTACTCGCAAAATATTAATTAACATTCCCCATATGTCTACTTCATGTTGGCATCATTTTGTAAATGTCATTTTATTTTTTTAGGATATTAGAAGATTTTGAGTTTTCGGAAGCAATTTTAGAAAAATTTAAAAAATGTTTTTTTAAGGACTGATTCAGTTCTGAAGTGACTTTAAGGGTTTTACATAATAGAAACCACCCAAAAATTATCCCATTTTATAAACTACTCCCCTCAATTTATTCAATCTGATTTTACAAATTTTGTTAACGCTTTAAGTGTTCCACAGTAATTAAAGCAAAATGGAGTTCAAATTGAAAAATTTAGTTTTTTGTGCAGATTTTCAATTTTAATCAAATTTTCCTGTAACACAGAAAGTGTTAAAGGGAGTCTGTTGCCTGTTTTTCACCAATATAACTAAGAGCACTGCCCCACAGACGATTGCATACACATCCCAAAGAGACCTGTGTGCACTTTGTGCCTTTATTCCAGGTCCAGGGGGCGGCTTCAGTTGAGAGGAAGCTGTCTGTGCGGTGCCGCTGCCTGCCACTCCTCTCATGGCGCCCCGCCCCCTAATGACATAATCTCCTTCACTACGAGATCATTTAGAATGTCTTTTAGAAAAGTTTGTCCTGGGATTCGAACTCACGACCTCTACACATCAGAGGAAGGCATTTACCCTCACAGCCATGAAAGCCGTCTAGGCAGTTGTTTTAAAAAAAAAAAAAAAAAATAAGACTTCTAATTATACCTAGTGTACTGATATCTAGTGTACAACCATACACATGACAGCTGCCCACTGTGTATGGATGTAGCAGAGCTGGGTGTGTTGGGGCAGCTGTCATGTGTATGGTTGTACACTAGGTATCAGTACACTAGGTATAAGTAGAAGTCTTATATTTTTTTTTTTAAACAGCTACCTTGACAGCTTTTATGGCTATGAGGGTAAATGCCTTGCCTCTGATGTGTAGAGGTCATGAGTTCGAATCCCAGGACAAACTTTTCTAAAAGTGTTTTTTTTTTTTTTATAAGACTTTTACTGATACCTAGTTTACTGATACCAAGTGTACAACCATACACATGACAGCTGCCCACTGTGTATGGATGTAGCAGAGCTGGGTGTGTTGGGGCAGCTGTCATGTGTATGGTTGTACACTAGGTATCAGTACACTAGGTATAAGTAGAAGTCTTATATTTTTTTTTTTAAACAGCTACCTTGACAGCTTTTATGGCTATGAGGGTAAATGCCTTGCCTCTGATGTGTAGAGGTCATGAGTTCGAATCCCAGGACAAACTTTTCTAAAAGTGTTTTTTTTTTTTATAAGACTTCTACTGATACCTAGTTTACTGATACCAAGTGTACAACCATACACATGACAGCTGCCCACTGTGTATGGATGTAGCAGAGCTGGGTGTGTTGGGGCAGCTGTCATGTGTATGGTTGTACACTAGGTATCAGTACACTAGGTATAAGTAGAAGTCTTAGTTTTTTTTTTTTAAGCAACTACCTCAACAGCTTTTATGGCTGTGAGGGTAAATGCCTTGCCTGTAATGTGTAGAGGTCATGAGTTCGAATCCCAGGACAAACTTTTCTAAAAGTGTTTTTTTTTCTTTTTCTGATACTTCTACTGATACCTTGTGTACTGATACCTAGTGTACAACCATACACATGACAGCTGCCCCAACACACCCAGCTCTGCTACATCCATACACAGTGGGCAAAGTTACCTACAGTAGAAGTCTTATATATTTTTTTTTTTAAGTAGCAAGCTAGACAGCTTTCATAGCTGTGAGGGCATATGCCTTGCTTCTGCTGTGTAGAGGTCATGAGATCGAATCCCAGGACAAACTTTTGTAAAAGTGCTATTTTTTTAATTTATTTTTTAGTCCGCAGCGACACAAATTACAGCATGCTAGATTTTCTGTGCTTTTTTATTTTTTGGAGGGGGGGGGGGGTTGCAGTGGATCTTGGGTGAGTTCCCACACTTTTTTTCCCAGGACTTGACCCCTGAATAAAGGCACAAAATGCATACAGGTAAGCTTGGGATGTGTATGAAATCTTCTATGCGGCAGTGCTCTTAGTTATATTGGTGAAAATTAGGTGACATACTCCCTTTAACAACAAAACAAACCTCAATATTGATTTCCTTGATTCTGCAGTTTACAGAAACACCCCATATGTGGTTGATAATATCTTCATGGGCACATGGCAGGGCTCAATAGGAAAGAAGCGCAATATTGTTTTCTGTACACCAATTGCAGTAAATGACATGCTATCTGGATGTACAGTTACATCCATATGTGGGAAAGGGGTTAATTCAGCGTTAGTAAAAGATGGCGGTTGATTCATCCATTAGGGTGCTTCCACACTTAATTTTTATTATCTCTTTTTATTGGCCCTAAAAACTGTTGTGCAGTTTTTTTTGTACCATTTTTTAGGCATTTTTGCCCATATATTGTGGGAGTTATACTAAGACTGGCATTACAAATGGCGGTCTTATTATAAAGTCCATCAGGGCAGAATGTACCAAATTTATTAAGCGGCACAGGCCTCAATAAATTTGGCATATTCCATGGAGTCTGTGTGCCAGACTTTCAATTCTATGCCAGCTATGAGCTGGCATAGGTTTAAACTATTATTTACGACACCATAAATATCTTGTGGTACTCCACAATTTCTAATGGGTGCTTAGAATAGGGATCCCACCTCAGAAAATAAATCTGAAAATTGCAACAATGCAACATATATACAGAGTTATGTGTTACATTGTACATTAGCTTTCTGAGGCTTCCTGCACACGAACGTGTGCGCCCCATGGCCGTGCTGCGGCCCGAAAATTGCAGGCCGCAATGCACGAACATCGACCATGGGGCAGCCGTAGCGGATCGCGGACCCATTCACTTTAATAGGTCTGCGATCCGCCCGTTCCGCAAAAAGATAGGACATGTTCTATCTTTTTGCGGAACGGAAGAATGGGACAAAACCCACGGAAGCACTTCGTAGTGCTTCCGTTTGGTTCTGTTCTGTGCTTCCGCTACGCATCTCCGGATTTGCTGACCCATTGAAGTGAATGGGTCCGCATCCGTGATGAGGAATGCACGCGGAACGGTGCCCGTGTATTGAGGATCCGCAAATGCGGTTCTCAATATGGCAATGGGACACCTACGGTCGTGTGTAGGAGGCCTTATTCTGTATACTTATGTATATATGTTGTGAAGGTCCTTCTGGACCGAAACATCACGTGTGCAGCCGCATTTAAATACAGTGTTGATTTGCCTTTGAGCTTTTGGAGTGCTACAATTTTCTGATTTAATATTTTGAACATTTTCTGGAGTGAATGATAGTAAATCTGGCGGTCCACAGAAGGCGACACCCCTCCCACTAACCTTCACTCACTTGTCTTGCCACTTTTAAATAGTCACAAATTGTTGTGCAATTATAGCATGCACCATAATTTGTCCCTTGTTGTGTTTTAACAATTACCATTTTTTAATAGTGTTTTTAGTATGCGTTGTGGGTTTTTCTTTGTTTTTGTTTTTTGTAGGAAAGTATTTCCCCCCTGTAATAGCATTTCCCCGGTACAGAAGTATGGGGAAAATACATTGGTATATAAAAAAAAACTCCATGCAAAAACACCATTGAAAAATTCAGCCTACACTGGGACTTGGATGGACTTGGACAATGGATGTCTATGGGACAAAAATGCTGGATAATGCACCTCCGGCCAAAAAATACCACTGCAAAAAATGCTTGTGTGTGCTGTGTTCCCATAGACTTCATGGACCTGGTGTGTTTGACTAAATGGCCTTACAGTGCCCAGACAAAGATAGGCCTTAATGGAATATTAAAATACTTCACAAAGAGGACAAGGACATTTCTCTGTGGAATTGTTTTGAATTATTATAGCTGCATAATCCTTCCTAACTTCTAATTTATGATCAGTATCATAGTGAAAACAAAGTAAAATGTTGCGATACCTGTGATATCTATCCACTGGTGTGAGTAGAAAATATCTTTGAAGCTGTAACCTCTACCTCCCAGGACATCTTCCACTGCTTGAAAGAACTGCATCTCCTCCTCTTGGGGTACATTGTCCTCAATAGTTATGGGAGGCAAAAGAAATTTGACTGTCTTTCCAAAACTAGGTGTCCTTTGCAGAAGCCTTTCATTTTCACTGCATTCATCCGTCTGTGGATCTATCTCTTGCACAAATACTGTGGGTATCTTAACTGTTTTCATTGTCCTGTAGTTCAAGTGATGTGTCCCACATGGTTCCATGTTCTACAGGATCTGGGATCTTCCCAGGCTGGAGGATATCTTGTGACATTACCTATTTCAAATAGTGGTGATGTGATGGTTCAGATGCCCCTACCTCTGCTGTCATAAGCTGTCACATCATCCTTTGCTCTTGACTTGATTTAGATTCCAATTTATGTTTCAATATATATATTTAAAAGAGAAGGAAACACAAGCTCGGAAGCCTGTCCGTCTTCAAACTGAACGCTGAGTCTTCTAAATGTCTGTAATTCTATTAGTGCTATTAACTGAATGATTACCATAAGCCTCTCTACCCTCTCGCTCAGTCTATTTACATTCATGTAAGGACCTTAAGTCTGTTGACTGAGGGCACGCATGAAGCCTTCATGACATTTGTACAGAGAATTAGTTCTGTAGAAGTCCACATCACTGAGCAAACTGACAAATGTATTCTTCATTTGACAACTTTCATAAAACAATCAGATGTGTTGCGTTTGTTTTAAATAATACCCATGCTTTTGCTCCGGCTTACATCTAGGTGGGTAAGGGAAGGGTATTTCTTTATTTTGCTATTAAAAAAAAAATGATGTTTTAACAAGCTAATGTACAAATCACATAGTAAGGTACTTTAATTAGCATCAAGAACGACAACAATCACAGCTATTCAGTAACTAGTTCTGTCGGAAATGTCTTTTTGTAGGCTTACATTTTCTTTCCCCATACTTGATGCATGGGTAGACCTTTTCGGTATGGTCCAAGATTTGTACTATGTGCGTTTTAGATACTGCCTACTACTCCTTCCCATCTCATAGGATGCAGTGACAGAAAGAAACAGCAGCTGCATCCCCTCCTCCTTGTCTGTTTCACTAGAGAAACTCTGAACCTCCTCAGCTTGCAGGATGGGAAAGGGTGCTACAGGCGGGTGAAGGGTAATTAGATATGTTCTTATGTACTTCTGATTTGTAAAACAAAGAGTATGTTTTAATATGCATTTTGGTTTTGGTTTAGAATAAATAGGTATTTGATTTCAACTCCAGGAAAGATGGACGAGTGCCTAAGGCTACACTCACATCTGCACAAGTCATTTCTGACAATAAAAGTTACAGAAGTTCCGAATGTGGCATATGACTGAACCAAATGGAGCTGAACAGACCACTTTGACTGTAATGGGGTCCATTTGGTTTGCGCTCGGTTGTCTGTCTCTTCAGTTGAATAAAAGTCATGCATGCAAGACTTTTTGTCCACTCTTATTGGTTGAATCTGTAATGGAGCCCTTAAACAAGTATTCTCTTCTCCAAAATGGGTAATTGTAAAAGGACATTTTGAGTGTTTGATAGAGGTTTAGTAAACAATTATTTGTTAAAATATGGTTCTTCAGAATCATGAAGAAAGATCATTGTCTATAAAAGAGTCATGGCTAAAACAAATGGTTGTGTTTTACATCAACCTTTTTTTGAGCAACAGTGTATGGTTGGGGGAAGGGGAGATTAATCTGACCTGTCCATCCTGAATACAGGATTTGGGATTAGGCATTTGAACGTTAGAAACCTCCTAATCAGTCAGGTCTAGACAAGTTCTAAACACGGCGAGTGTGCGAGAAGAGAAGCAGAAAATTCCATGTATTATAAAAGCATCAGTAAGATAAAAATCTTCTTGATATTAGCAGAGAACAATTAAAGTTTATTTATTAGCACACATAAAAATGCATCACTGTATCATGGAATCCATATCTACGTTTGAGCAATTTTTTATAAGTAAACAAAGAGAATCAGAAGAAATTACTTCAGAACAGAAAATGAAAAAGTAATTGGACGATAGTAGAGATATGACCCAACGGACAAATTATAAGGAAGCACATAGTATAACATTTCCATGTAAACCTGTAAATGAAAATGTAATTGTAGCGTGAAAGCACGGTTTAAATCAGGAAACTGAAATAAACTGGAATAGAGCAGATTCCATATAAATTGTGAGCAGTAATGTATCATGGGGGAAGGGGTTAATGGGGAACAGAAAGGAAAAATGTGGAAGCATAAGAAAGGAAGAGAGAGAGAAAGACATAGAAACAAAGGGGTGGCTAAAGTTAGGCTAATATAAAAATCTTGCATTGAAAACCTTGTCTTGATTCATCCAGATGGGCCTGCAATGAGATTGAGGGTATTTCCAAATATGAGCTTTAGGCTGTTTGGCTGAGAGTTGTATACAATTAAATGAGTTCTTCAGAAATTCATAAGATTACTGAAAATACTTAAAAATTACTTAAATATATTCCCAAATACCTTTCATTAGTTATAATGGCTCGTTTTGACTGGGGAGCAATAATTAGGGAAAATAAAATGTCCGCTGACCTATTAGTACACACAGAACCAGTTCTAATCACACAGCAGGACAAGTTACTTCACAACACTGAGCTAAAGAGCTGCCTCATCCTCCTCTCCTACTTGTCAGGGATTATGATCCTGAATACAGTTTAATATGATCTTCAGATGAATCTCTGTGGGAATGGAGTTCATGAGAAGACATGAAGTAACATAGTAACATAGTTTATAAGGCCGAAAAAAGACATTTGTCCATCCAGTTCGGCCTGTTATCCTGCAAGTTGATCCAGAGGAAGGCAAAAAAAAAACTGTGAGGTAGAAGCCAATTTTCGCCACTTAAGGGGAAAAAAATCCCTTCCCGACTCCAATCAGGCAATTAGAATTACTCTCTGGATCAACAACCCCTCTCTAGTAACTATAACCTGTAATATTATTACACTACAGAAATACATTCAGGCCCCTCCTGAACTCTTTTAGTGAACTCACCATCACCACCTCCTCAGGCAGAGAGTTCCAAAGTCTCACTGCTCTTACCATAAAGAATCCTCTTCTATGTTTGTGTACAAACCTTCTTTTCTGCAAACACAGAGGATGTCCCCTCGTCACAGTCACAGTCCTGGGGATAAATAGATGATGGAAGAGATCTCTGTACTGTAGAATGTATACAAGCATTGGAAATATTAAAACAAGATAAACAAATTGGTGAAATGATGACAGCTCACCCGAAATTCATATTTAAGAAGGCCCCTAACCTCTCTAACATGGTGGCACCCTCCGCTACAACAAAGACAACACACATAAATAAATGCAGCTTAAAGAAGGGCTTCTTTCCATGTAAACTATGTACAAACTGCAAACTGATGAATAAATTTATAAAAGGACCAACACTAGAAATAAAGGCAAAAGACTCTACCTTCAAACTTAATCACTATATGACCTGCAACACGGCAGGAGTAATATATTATATAAGATGCCCCTGTCAGAAAATTTATGTGGGAAGGACAAAAAGACAACTCAAAATAAGAATTAGAGAACATGTGAGAAACATACATAAAAAATTTGAGGGACATCCACTATCCCGTCACCAGAGGCGTACATAGGAATCACTGGGCCCCATAGCAAAAATCTGAATTGGGCCCCTTAACCCCGCCCACTACCCACCATGGCCCCTCCCACTTCCTGACTTTGCTCCTCCCATGCCACACCCCCATTAAATAAATTTATACATGACCTACAGAAACTGTTAGGGGTTTCCTGGGGGTGACCTGTCACATGGGATATCTGCTGCAGCCTGCAGATCTCCTTATTTGGGGTGCCATGTTAGGCTACTTTCACACTTGCGTTCGGGTCTCCGCTTGTGAGTTCCGTTTGAAGGTTCTCACAAGCGGCACCGAACGGATCCGTCCAGCCCTAATGCATTCTGAGTGGATGCGGATCCGCTCAGAATGCATCAGTATGGCTCCATCTGTCCTCCGCTCCACTCAGCAGGCGGACACCTGAACGCTGCTTGCAGCCTGGCCGTGCGGAGGCAAACGGATCCGTCCAGAGTTACAATGTAAGTCAATGGGGACGGATCCGTTTGAAGTTGACACACTATGGCTCAATTTTCAAACGGAGCCGTCCCCCATTGACTTTCAATGTAAAGTCAAAACGGATCCGTTTGCACTATCATGAACAAAAAAAAAATATGTTTTTTTTTTTTGTTCATGTTAATGCAAACGGATCCGTTCTGAACGGATCTAAGCGTTTGCATTATAGGTGCGGATCCGTCTGTGCAGACACCAGACGGATCCGCTCTGAACGCAAGTGTGAAAGTAGCCTTAAAGGGAATCTGTCACTAGCAATTTACCCCCAATTTTTTTTTCGTGAATCCATGTTTAACAGAGTACCTGTTTTCCATCTGTCTTGTTCTTTTGATTGCGAGTCTTGTAATTTCTTCAAAAAATCGATTCTTATGATATGTAAATGACGCTGTAAGGAGCCCAGAGGGGCGTTATTCTTTCTCCACGGTGCCCAGGAACGCCCCTCTGAAGTGCCGTGCCCGGCTAAGTTTGAAAACTAATAACGCCTCCAAGTTCATCTAAATCGCCTCCCAGAGGCACGGCTAAGTGCCGCTCTGCGGCAAACACCCCGATCCTCCTCTCGCCGGCATCCCAAATCCCGCGCAGGCGTAGTGCCGTCAGTCATCTTATCATAGCGCAGGCAATCGCCGGCACTGCGACTGCGCGGGATTTGGGATGCCAGCGAGAGGAGGATCGGATTTGGGAGGCGATTTAGATGAACTTGGAGGCGTTATTAGTTTTCAAATTTAGCCGGGCACGGCACTTCAGAGGGGCGTTCCTGGGCACCGTGGAGAAAGAATAACGCCCCTCTGGGCTCCTTACAGCGTCATTTACATATCATAAGAATCGATTTTTTGAAGAAATGACAAGACACAGAATAAAAAGAACAAGACAGATGGAAAAAAGGTACTCATGGATCCATGTTTAATAAAGTACCTTTTTTCCATCTGTGTTCTTCTTTTCCATGTCAGTCTTGTCCTTTCTTCTAAAAATCGATTCTTAGGATAAGCAAATGACGCTGTAAGGACTGGAGCCCAGAGGGGCGGTTTTCTTTCTCCACGGTGCCCCTCTGAAGTGCCGTGCCCGCCTAAATATGAAAACTCTAACGCCTCCATGTTTAGCTGAATCGCCTCCCAGAGGCGCGGCTAAGTCCTCAACACCCGCCCCCCCTCCTCAGCGCCGCGGTCTGCAAACACCCGATCCTCCTCTCGTCGGCGTCCCAAATCCCGCGCAGGCGCAGTGCCGGCGATTGCCTGCGCCTGCGCTCTGATAATACGGCTGAGGGCAACAGCTTCAACATCGTCACTGGGCTCGGCGCATGCCCAGTGACGATGTTGAAGCTGTTGCCCTCAGCCGTATTATCAGAGCGCAGGCAATCGCCGGCACTGCGCCTGCGCGGGATTTGGGACGCCGACGAGAGGAGGATCGGGTGTTTGCAGACCACGGCGCTGAGGAGGGGGGCGGGTGTCTAGGGCCTTAGCCGCGCCTCTGGGAGGCGATTCAGCTAAACATGGGGGGGGCCCTGGGGAGAAAAGCAGCCGCATAGCCGGCTACAGGTCATGAGTGGGCGGGGCCTTATCTGCGCTACGGGCCCCCCAGTGCCGCGGGCCCCATAGCAGTGGCGTGGTCTGCCTCTATGGGCGGTACGCCACTGCCCGTCACTACGCACAACACCATGCGAGTAAATTCATGGGATCCACTTTTGGAGGGATTGAAAAGGTACCCATCAACAAGAGAGGTGGCAACTACATAAAGGATATGTCAAGAAAAGAAAGCAAATGGATTTTTAAATTAAACAGTTTGGCCCCATATGGCCTCAACCAAGAAATCGAACTGTTTGCATTTGATTAAAATAGGTGACTGTACAGACGGGGTTAAGTATTCCTGACCTAAATAAACCAGTAGTTGTCATGGGAACAGTAGCCTATTTATTTTCAGGACAGACAAACTCTACCATCCCTGACGAAGGAGCCAGACGGGCTCAGAAACGCGTCGGATTGATTTTGTCCCCTGAAGGCTTCCATACACAGTGCAGTGACGTCACACGCCGAAGTTCCCGGACTTCAACTGGGGTTCCCTCGCGTGAGGTTGAGCCTGAAGTAACCTGGATACCAACTCCCCCGATCTAACAAGGAGAATATTCCTGGACACATCGCCGCTCAAAGAAGGTAATTACTTGGAGCATTACTTCTAATATCGCCTCCCTCATATATGCATCAACCACCTCAAACCCCTAAATGTATCTAAATCTGCGCAGGTCCCTATTCTGATTTATTATTAAATCAGACCTTGATGAGATCTCTGTACTGACCCCTGATATATTTATACACAGTTATTAGATCTCCCCTCAGTCGTTTTTTTTCTAAAGAGAATAACCCTAATTTTGATAATCTTTCAGGGTACTGTAGTCCCCCATTCCAGTTATTACTTTAGCTGCCCCTCTGAACCCTCTGCAGCTCTGCTATGTCTGCCTTGTTCACAGGAGCCCAGAACTGTACACAATACTCCATGTGTGGTCTGACTAGTGATTTGTAAAGTGGTAGGACTATGTTCTCATCACAGGCACTTATACCCCTTTTGATGCAACCCATTATCTTATTGGCCTTGGCAGCAGCTGCCCGATACTGGTTTCTACAGCTTAGTTTGCTGTTCATTAAAATTCCTAGGTCCTTTTCCATATCTGTGTTACCCAGTGTTTTACTATTTAATATGTACAGGTGACTTGCATTATTCCTTCCCATGTGCATGTCACGGAAGGTGTACAGGAAACAAGACAACACAAAATGAATATACAACTCACTGGATCCAAAACTAAGGAACAAAAAGGGAGACCCCTGCATTAGACCTGGCACTCTCCCTGACTGCTCAGCCTATGCGAAAATCCCAATGGTAGATGATCGCATATCCTCGTACCTCGACTGTATAACACCTGAACACCCTATAATAGTGAGGGGACACGACCACCGGCTCCCTACACTAGATACGGAGGGAGTCAGGGTCACCTGGGATCCAGCAAACAGAAAAACACAAATGAATGCACAACACTTATTTTGTAGAAGACTGGGAAGTAGGATCAGCATGCACACACACTCCAGGGAGTAATATAAACTGCAAACTGATGCACTATGGGGAGGAATTTAAAGGGATGCAATCAGTACAACTACATGACAGCTGAGAGATGCTAACGAGACGAGGAACTGAAAGCAAAACAAAGGAAGCTCAAGGAGGAGGTTCTGAAAGGCATCTGTCAGAGCTTCTCAGATGTCTGGTGGTGACAGTACCCCTCCCTCTACGAGTGGACTCCAGACACTCAGAGCCCACCTTCTCAGGATGGGACCTATGGAAAGCCCTGATGAGACGAGTGGCCTTAATGTTCATCACTGGGACCCACATCCTCTCCTCAGGACCATAACCCTTCCAATGAACGAGGTACTGGAGAGAACCGCGGACAACACGAGAATCCACAATCCTAGAGACCTGAAATTCAAGATTACCATCAACCATAATCGGAGGAGGAGGCAATGACGAGGGTACAATGGGTTGGACATAAGGTTTTAATAAGGACTTATGAAAAACATTATGGATCTTCCAAGTCTGAGGAAGATCAAGACGGTAGGCAACAGGATTGATGACAGACAAGATTTTGTAAGGCCCAATAAACTTAGGACCCAACTTCCAGGAGGGAACCTTCAATTTGATATTCTTGGTAGACAACCACACCAGATCACCAACATTCAGGTCCAGACCAGGCACACGTCTCTTATCTGCCACACGCTTAAATCTCTCACTCATGCTCTTTAGATTATCCTGAATATTTTGCCAAATAGATGACAAAGACGAGGAGAATCTGTCCTCATCAGGTAAACCAGAAGACCCCTCTCCCGAGAATGTCCCAAACTGCGGATGAAACCCATATGCACCAAAAAATGGTGACTTATCAGAGGACTCCTGACGACGGTTATTTAAAGCAAACTCAGCAAGGGACAAAAAAGAACACCAATCCTCCTGATTCTCCGCCACAAAACAGCGCAGATATGTCTCCAGATTCTGATTGACGCGCTCTGTCTGGCCATTCGACTGCGGGTGGAAAGCAGAAGAGAATGACAACCGAACCCCCAAGCGAGAACAGAAAGCCTTCCAGAATCTGGAAACAAACTGCGTGCCCCTATCAGAGACTATGTCTGAAGGAATACGATGCAATTTGACAATGTAATTTCATGATTTTCCTATTACATGACGTAAAGTCATGATTTTATTAAAGACACGGAGGCGAGTATTGCATATAACTCTCTTTACTGTTACCATAGCAGCAAAGAAGAACATGTCAATCAAAAGAAAAAACCATAACAACTGACTCCTCCCCTCCATCCCAGTATATATTGTCTCTCCCCTCTGGGATCATCCTCTTTCTTTGAACAGCAAAAAACCGCAGACATCGACGGAAACTTGGACCATCCGTAACCCGATTGATATTCCTGACCCCGAAACGACCAGGAACTCGGAACCACCGAAAAACCTAAACAGCAACAGCGCCAACCGAACTGGAACCATGGATGAAGAAATCAATCAACCTGCAGGATAAAATAAATACGAGGTAAAATCACATGAACATGGCACGAAACCAAGAAAGATGTAGTGCACACATGAACACATCAAAATGGGCAGTAGTATGAACAATAGGACAAGTACAACAATACAGTTGAACATAACCAAAAAACTGGGCGGGAGGGTGGGCAATACTCGCCTCCGTGTCTTTAATAAAATCATGACTTTACGTCATGTAATAGGAAAATCATGAAATTTTATCACAAGACACGGAGGCTCCTATTGCAAGTTTAAAGCTGAGACACGACAGAATGAAAGGCATGTGACTCGGGACGAAAGTAAAATTCCCTAAAGGTGGAGACCCTGGACCAATCCGCCACGCGCAAAACGTCCTCCAGCCGGGCTCCTGAGACCGACATGGACGTAGCGGAAGCACTGCGAACCGAATGCGCCGTGAAGATAGAGGTGTCAATACCCGCCAGACCCAGAATCTCCTTAACCCAACGAGAGAGGGTGACACTAGAAACGGGGGCATAAGGCCTCCGAAAGGAAATAAACAAATTAGGGAAAGAAGGATCCCGCAGGGAAACCGTCCTAGACTCATACTCCTGAAGGCATGCCACCGGGCACAAAAGTGGGGACTGCCGGAACGCTGGGTAAGACACAGAGCGGATGTTCGTTTTGGTGCGCCTAGAAATGTTAAACAAGACCCCATCCGGAGTGAAGGATCGAGCATCGTAATCCAGAGCCCGGACATCCGACACCCGCTTACAAGAAATGAGGCACAAAAGTGTAACCAACTTGGCAGACAAATGTCGCAGAGACAGCTGGTCATTGGGGGACCACGAAAGGAGAAAGGACAAAACCAACCCCACATCCCAAGTGGTAGAAAAGCGAGGTCTGGGAGGACGAGACAAACGAGAACCCTTCAATAAATGGCAGACTAGAGGATGCTGTCCAGCAGGACAACCCTCAAAACCCTCGTGTCGTGACGAGATGGCCGACCTGTACAGATTAATAGTACGGTAGGCTTTGCCCGCATCGAATAAAGGGGATAAGAAAGACAGGACCGACACTACAGGTGCTCGAAAGGGATCCAGATCCCGTTCTCCGCACCAGCGAGCCCAAGAGTCCCAGGCGGCTCGGTAAGCACGTCTGGTCCCTGGAGCCCATGCGTTTTCCAGAAGGAAAACAGTCGTGTTCGAAACTCCCGACAACATGTCGGAGCACCCGAGATCCTGCAAGCGAGAAGACGAAGAAGGCGTGACTGAATGAGGGGGTGGGAGTCCCCCGAGGGGGCCCGCAAAAGATGCGGAAGGTCTGGAAGGAGGAGCGGAGAGTCCACCAGCATATCCAGTACCACTGGGAACCAGGGCTGAGACCGCCACAGAGGTATGATCAAGATCAATTCCGCTCGTTGGCGCTGAACCTGAAGGAGGACCCGAGAAATCAGGGCAAAGGGGGGGAATGCGTACATCAGTGAACCCCCCCACGGTTGGAGGAAGGCGTCTACTGCCTCCGCCAACGGGTCCGGCCGCCAGCTGAAGAACCGGGAGGTCTGGGCGTTCAAGCGGCTCGCGAATAAATCCACCGATGGAGGACCCCAGCGAGACGACAAAGCTAGGAACACCTCCTCGTCTAGCTTCCAGTCGCTGGAATCCGAAAAGTAACGTGAATTCCAATCCGCCACTACGCAATGAAGGTGTTCCGCAACCACCACGATACCCCTGGCGAGGCAGAACTCCCAAAAGTCCTGTGCCAGGTACGTCAGAACTGACGAGCGCGTTCCGCCCATCCCGTTGACATATCTGACTGCGGATACATTGTCCATCCGCAGTCTGATACAAGTCGTGACAGTGCCATTCGCAAAACTGCGAATCGCCAGCGACCCTGCCAGCAACTCTAGGCCATTGATATGAAGACGAGACTCCTCCGGGGACCAAGGACCCCCGGTGGAAATCCCGTTGCAGTGAGCTCCCCAGCCGTGTAAGCTGGTGTCGGACTCGATGATCAGGTCCGGCGAAGGACCCAGCAAAGCCTTGCCATTCCAAACCGATAGATTCTGGATCCACCACCTCAACTCGTCCCTCGTCTCCGTGTCCAACGTGACCAGGTCCGAGTATGTGGATCCCGCCCGAAGATGGTCAATTTTGAGCCTCTGGAGAGCCCGATAGTGCAAGGGTGCAGGGAAAATGGCCTGGATAGAGGATGCCAACAGGCCAATAAGACGCGCCAGGTGTCGCAACGACAACCGCGGTCGAAGAAGAGCGTGGCGCAGCTCTTTGCGAATGGACCGGACCTTGGACAGAGGGAGATGAAGAGACAGGGACACGGAATCCACTCTGAATCCCAGGAACTCCATGGACGTAGCCGGAGTGAGGCAAGACTTCTCGTGGTTTATGATAAAACCCAAGCGGGAAAGGAGGTCGGTGGTCAAGGTGAGGTGAGATCGGAGAAGGGATGGACTGTGCGCCATGATAAGGATATCGTCGAGATAAATTATCATGCGCACCCCTCTGCTGCGGAGCCAAGATACCACCGGTTTCATCACCTTGGTGAAACACCACGGGGCGGACGAAAGACCGAACGGCAGGCAAGTGAACCGCCAAATCTGGTCTCCCCAGAGGAAGCAAAGCAGGTCTCTGGAAGACGGGGCTACCGGTACCGTAAGGTATGCATCTTTGAGGTCCAGTTTGACCATCCAATCGCCGGGTAGTAGCATATCCCTTAAAAGATGGATGCCTTCCATCTTGAAATGCCGGTACTGAACCAGTGAGTTGAGGGCCTTCAGGTTGATAACTGGGCGCATTTGACCGCCCTTTTTCTGAACCAAAAACATGCCACTGACCACCCTGTCGGGGTGAGGTGAGGTGCGCTCTATCGCCCTCTTGTGGACCAACCCCACCAGCTCCCTGTGTAAATGACGCAGAAGGGAACCGGTTAAGTGGATGGAGCGAGGAGTGGGTAGTTGGCTCGGTGAAGCCACCAAGTCTATCGTGAATCCCCTGATGGTCTGGAGTACCCACTGGTCTGAGGTGATCTCGGACCAGGCATTGAAACAGAAACGGAGTCTGCCCCCGACACAACCTGTTGAAGAAAGCACAGGAATCACTGGCTGGGGACTCACCAACTGGACGGCGATAGGACGGGGTCCCGCGGTAATTCCTGGACCGACCCGAAGAGCCCCTGGATGGGAAAAAGGACGGCTGGTGCCTTGGGTCCTGGAGGGAGGATCGATAACTGAAGGAGCCACGTCCCGTTCCGCGGGAGTGGAAATCCGACCGGCCGGACAGACGGCCCCTAGAACTGCCGGCCCTGCTGGAAAAACGGTTGTTGAAAACGAGTTTCATTGACGTTTGGGCCTTGTCTAACGCCGTAAAGGCCCCGACGTATCTGCCCAGTTCCTTAATGAATGAGTCTCCAAATAAGAGACCCTGGGCATTCTTGCCTGCCTCAGACAAGGCTAAATTGGACAGCTTCGGTTCCACCTTCATCAGAATGGCTTTTCGCCGTTCGATGGCCAGAGAGGTGTTCACGTTGCCCGTGATGCAGATGGCCCGTTGGACCCATCCGCCCAATTCAACCGGGTCGACCGGCCTGCCCTCCGACTTAGCGGACTCCGCCATCTCAAAGATCTTGGCGAGGGGCCCCGTGATGTCAAGGAGCTTGTCCTGCACGGCCCGCAAAGCGGAATCCAACCCCTTTTTCGGGTTGAATTTCGTTTTGGTGAGGAATTGGACCATCTTCGGGTCCACCGTAGGCGTCTCACACACTTTATTCAAAATTAGAGGCCGAGGGCATTCTGCCCGTAATTTGTTCCGGGACTCCTTACTCAGAGGAGTACGGATTTTTGCCTCTAAATATTGAGCCACCGGAGTGGTGGGGAGCCATTCCGCAGAGCGGGGATGATGGAGTTCGTCCGGGTTAAACAAAGGAGTACCCAGGGAGTCAACCATGAGGTCGTCTGGGAGAGGCTGGTTTCCCTGTACGGAAACCGCTGGTATGGACGGCCCGGGGGTAGGCGATATATCCAGGGGATCAACCTCAACATCCTGAATTTCATCTAAAGAGTCGTATAGAGACTCATTACGCGCCTCCTCGTTCGATTCTTTCTCAGAATCAGACAGTGGCTCAGGCATAGTCCTGGCCGATTTCCATGCACGAGAGCGTTCTGCCTGTCGTGCGCAGGCTCTTTTCCGCGGGACAACCGCGTGGTCACGTGATGGATTACCATCGGTTCTCAGAGTTCTGGAGGCAGATGGTCTGGCGATATCCACAGCCTGGTCCTGTATGGAGCCAGCGGGTTGTGCACTTAGGGCCTGAGAAATCGACTGAGACAGTGCTGAGGACATAGAGCCCATCGCCGCCATGATTGCGTCAGAAATAGACTGCTGCAGCGCAGTATGTTCTAACCCCTGCGGATCTGCATTGCGGGTGGGGGCATTGGTGGGAACAGGGGGCGTGCTAGGGGCATCCTGCCTGGAAGAGGAACTACGGCGAGACATGATAAGTGGTAGGAGTTAGTCACCCCAGACCACCAGAAGGACAGACCTGTAAAAGAAGGAAAAAACGCTAATGAGGGCCTGCACTCAAGGAAGACAAACTAAAGCGCCGATAAGGGGGCCCAAGCTTACCGAAAATGTAGCAGGTAGATGTCACAGGGACCGGAGTGAGACTGCTGTCGCAATATGAAGAGCGCTGTGAAAAAGCGCGCGTCGCAACCGGAAGGAAGAGGGCGAGAGGCGGGTACTAGGCCCGCGATGTAGGAAACCCTAGAGCCGTGGAAGTCCGAAATCCCGCCTATCTCGGGCGAGCGCTGGGGAAAACTAAGATGGCGGCCGAAATCTCGCGAATCGCGAGACTTCGGCCGCAACGGAGAGCACAGAGGTAAATAGCAGGCACTGGAGACCGGAGACAGGAACGGAGGGAAGGAAATGGGTAAGACCGAGGATAAATAACCGAGTATCGGCAAGTAAGGGGAAAAACAAATGACCCGGCGATACACAAAAGGAGGGGCAATAAATATATATACATAAAATTCAGTAAATTCCCGCAGAACCCAGGTCCCTGGGGAATAAGGTGACCAGGGGATACCTGGGCAAGTAAGCAAAGAGGAGAAAACCCTAAAAGGAAAACTCCAACACACAGAATGATATAGAGCAAAAGGAAACTACTTATCTGCCATGGCAGCAGCAAAGAAAGAGGATGATCCCAGAGGGGAGAGACAATATATACTGGGATGGAGGGGAGGAGTCAGTTGTTATGGTTTTTTCTTTTGATTGACATGTTCTTCTTTGCTGCTATGGTAACAGTAAAGAGAGTTATATGCAATACTCGCCTCCGTGTCTTGTGATAAAATCAATAAATGCCTGCGCCAGCGTCTTAGCATTGGGCAAGCCAGGAAAAGGGATGAAATGCACCATTTTGCTAAAACGGTCCACCACCACCAGAATCACAGTCTTCCCCGAGGAACGAGGCAGGTCCGTAATGAAGTCCATGGACAGATGGGTCCAAGGACGGGAAGGAATGTGTAAGGGAAGGAGAGGACCTGATGGCCGTGAATGAGGGACTTTGGCACGAGCGCAGGTCTCGCAGGCTGCCACAAAACCCTCAACCGACTTACGAAGCGCCGGCCACCAGAATCTCCGAGCGATGAGATCCACTGTGGCTCTTGCCCCCGGGTGCCCAGCAAGGACCGTGGTGTTCCTTAAAAATCTTGTGTCTTAAAGCGAGAGGCACAAACAACCTCCCAGGAGGACAAAGATCAGGAGCCTCTGACTGGGCTGCCTGCACCTCTGCCTCCAATTCAGGAAAAAGAGCAGAGACCACCACACCTTCAGCCAAAATGGGACCCGGGTATTCAAAATTCCCACCTCCCGGAAAACAACGTGACAGGGCATCTGCCTTCACATTCTTAACCCCAGGGGCGGAACGTGACAACAAAATTAAACCTTGAAAAAAGCAAAGACCATCTGGCCTGTCTCGGGTTCAGACGCTTGGCTAACTCCAAGTAGGCTAGATTTTTATGGTCAGTAAACACGGTAATAGGGTGTCTGGCTCCCTCTAGCCAATGGCGCCATTCCTCAAAAGCCAATTTGATGGCCAACAACTCCCTATCTCCCACATCGTAATTTCTCTCTGCGGAGGAGAGTTTCTTCGAGAAAAAGGCACACGGTCGCCATTTGGCAGGAGAGGAACCTTGAGACAAGACCGCACCCACACCCACCTCAGAAGCATCAACCTCAACTATGAAGGGTAGAGAAATATCAGGTTGTACCAAGATGGGAGCGGAAGCAAAACTCTCCTTGATATCAGAAAAGGCCTTACGCGCCTCTACCGACCAGGAAGAAAAATCTACCCCCTTTCTAGTCATATCAGTGAGTGGTTTAACAACAGAGGAATAATTCAAAATAAACTTCCTGTAATAATTGGCAAAGCCCAAAAAACGCATCAGCGCCTTCTGATTCTCAGGAAGTTCCCACTCAAGCACAGCGCGGACCTTCTCGTGGTCCATGTGAAAACCAGAAGCGGAGAGAAGAAACCCCAGAAATTGAATTTCTGGGACCGCAAACACACATTTTTCCAGTTTTGCGTACAATTTATTCTCCCGCAGGATGAGCAAGACCTGACGTAAGTGTTCCTTATGAGTTTTGAAATCAGGAGAAAAAATCAAAATGTCATCCAAATACACTAATACAAATTTCCCCATTAAATGATAAAAAATGCTGTTCACAAAATGCTGAAAAACGGCTGGAGCATTCATCAAACCAAAAGGCATAACCAAATTCTCAAAATGGCCCTCAGGGGTATTGAAGGCCGTCTTCCATTCGTCTCCTTCTCTGACCCTGACCAGGTTGCATGCCCCTCTTAGATCTAATTTGGAAAAAACTTTAGCCCCAACAATCTGGTTAAACAGGTCCGGGATCAGAGGAAGCGGATAAGGGTCACGAATTGTGATACTGTTCAGCTCCCTGAAATCCAGACAAGGTCTTAAAGAACCATCTTTTTTTTTAACAAAGAAAAAAACAGCGGCAATAGGTGACTTCGAGGGTCGTATGTGTCCTTTTCTCAGACTCTCAGAGATATAAGCACGCATAGCGACCCTTTCAGGTTGGGAGAGATTGCATAAACGAGATTTAGGCAGCTTGGCGCCTGGGATGAGATTAATAGGGCAATCGTACTCCCTGTGCGGGGGCGAATCCTGAACTCCGCTCTCAGAGAAGACATCCGAAAATTCTGAGAGAAAAGATGGTACAGTCTTAGTAGAAACCTCAGAAACAGATGTCGTGAGGCAATTCTCTCAGCAAAAGTCACTCCAACCATTTATTTGCCCCGCTTGCCAATCAATGGTGGGGTTATGTTTAGTGAGCCAGGGTAGCCCCAACACTAGAGGAGTAGGCAATCCACTAAGGACGAAACATGAGCATCACTCACAATTAAACGGATATTGTGAACTATGCCCTTTAATGATTTCTGAGAAAGTGGAGCGGAATCAATAGCAAAAACAGGAATATCCTTTCCCAAAGTGCATACCTGGAAACCATGAGTTATCGCAAATTGATTATCAATGAGATTGACAGCTGCTCCACTATCTACAAAAATCTCACAAAAAATGTTCTTGCTCTCTAGCGCCACCCTGGCAGGCAGGACAAAACGGGAACTACAAGCAAACGGAAAACCTTCAATTTCCGCCTCAACCCTGCCAATGTTAACAGATGGAACATTTTTAAAGGATTTTTTCGTTTTTGTTTCTTTATTATTCTCAAAAGACTGTCTGAATCTCCTAGAGGGACAAACATTTGCCAAATGATTTATACCTCCACAACAAAAACAAACCTTCCCATGTGGGCTGAATCTTCTATTGTCAGAGGCAATCAAGCCCAGCTGCATGGGCTCCTGCTCAGAAGGGGTTGACAGCGACTGAGACCCCTGCGCACTGAATGAGACCTCTGCACTGTCCTGGGATTGAGTATGACAGGAAGGAGTGATCTCTCCTCTCTCTCTAAGACGCCTGTCAATACGAACGGCCCGAGACATGGCAGAGTCCAAGGAGGTAGGTCTCTCATGAAAGGCAAATGCATCTTTCAATCCCTCTGAAAGACCATGGCAAAATTGACTTCGGAGTGCAGCATCATTCCAACCAGTATCAGCTGCCCATCTCCAAAATTCTGAGCAGTATATCTCTGCGGATTGTTTACCCTGGCATAACAGACGTAGTCTAGACTCAGCCAAAGCAATACGATCCGGATCATCATATATCTGACCCAGGGCTAAAAAGAATTCATCCACTGAACGGAGGGGCTGTGCCCCCATCGGCAGCGAAAAGGCCCACGACTGAGCGTTACCCCTGAGCAGCGATATAATGATCCCCACCCTCCGTTCCTCATCACCAGAGGAATGGGGAAGAAGGCGAAAATGGAGTTTGCAAGCCTCTCTAAAACGCACAAAATTCTCACTACCCCCGGAGAACGTATCCGGGAGCGAGATCTTAGGCTCAGAACAAACTCCATGAACGCAAGCTGAACCGGTCACTTGAAACTGAGAAAGAGTCTTACGGAGATCTGCTACCTCCAATGAAAGACCCTGGAAGCGTTCAGTCAAAAGTGAAACCGGATCCATGCTTGAGACGGTTTGGGCGGTTTATAACGTCACAGAAGGTGTACAGGAAACAAGACAACACAAAATGAATATACAACTCACTGGATCCAAAACTAAGGAACAAAAAGGGAGACCCCTGCATCAAACCTGGCACTCTCCCTGACTGCTCAGCCTATGCGAAAATCCCAATGGTAGATGATCGCATATCCTCGTACCTCGACTGTATAACACCTGAACACCCTATAATAGTGAGGGGACACGACCACCGGCTCCCTACACTAGATACGGAGGGAGTCAGGGTCACCTGGGATCCAGCAAACAGAAAAACACAAATGAATGCACAACACTTATCTTGTAGAAGACTGGGAAGTAGGATCAGCATGCACACACATTCCAGGAAGTAATATAAACTGCAAACTGATGCACTATGGGGAGGAATTTAAAGGGATGCAATCAGTACAACTACATGACAGCTGAGAGAGGCTAACGAGATGAGGAACTGAAAGCAAAACAAAGGAAGCTCAAGGAGGAGGTTCTGAAAGGCATCTGTCAGAGCTTCTCAGATATCTGGTGGTGACAGTGCATAACCTTACATTTGTCAGTGTTAACCCTCATCTTCCACTTCTCTGCCCAAGCCTCCAATCTATCCAGATCCCTCTGTAGCAGTATACTGTCCTCTTCCGTGTTAATTACCTTACACAGTTTAGTCATCTGCAATAATGGATATTTTACTGTGCAAGCCTTCTACAAGATCATTAATAAATATATTAAAGAGAATAGAGCCCAATACTGACCCCTGAGGTACTCCACTAGTGAAAGTGACCCAATCTGAGTGTGTACCATTAATAACCACCTTCTGTTTTCTATTACTGAGCCAGTTACTTACCCACATACAGACATGTTCCCCCAGTCCAAGCATTCTCATTTTATATACTAACCTTTCATGCAGTACAGTGTCAAATGCTTTGGAGAAGTCCAGATATATGACATCCATTGATTCGCCGCTGTCAAGTCTAGAAGTTACCTCCTCATAGAAACTGATTAAATTAGTTTGACATGACCGATCCCTCATGAAGCCATGCTGATATGGCGTTATTTGCTTATTTTCATTGAGGTACTACAAGATAGCATCACTTAGAAAACCTTGAAACAGTTTACCCAAGAAAGATGTTAAACTTACCAGCCTATAGTTTCCGGTCTACTGTTTTTGGACCCTTTTTGAATATTGGCACCACATTTGCTATGCGCCAATCCTGTGGAACACTCCCTGTCAGTATAGAGTCCTTAAATATCAGAAATAAGGGTCTGGCTATGACATTTCTCAATTCTCTTAAAATACGGGGGTGTATGCCATCTGGACCTGGCCATTTGTCTATTTTAATCTTTTTAAGATGCTGCTGTACGTCTTCCTGGGTCAGACAGGGCACTTTTAACGGGGAATTTACTTTTACATTCTGAATTTCATCTGACAGTTTATTTTCCTCAGTGAATACAGTGGAGAAAAAAATATTTAATAGCTTTGCAACTCCCCCCTCATTACTCTGTAGAATGGCCGACACCTTCAGATTTATAGTGTGCCCTCCATTAATTTCCCTGCTCCGTTCTCGTTGTAGGTGTGGGTCCTAGACGTGGGACCCGCACATATCAGACTGTTGAGGAAGGGTTGAAATATATGCATATACACTCACCTAAACAATTATTAGGAACACCATACTAATACGGTGTTGGACCCCCTTTTGCCTTCAGAACTGCCTAAGGCTACTTTCACACTTGCGCTTGATCGGATCCGTTCTGAACGGATCCGTTCTGAACGGATCCGATCATATTAATGCAGACGGAGGCTCCGTTCAGTACGGATCCGTCTGCATTAATAACTTAGAAAAAATTCTAAGTGTGAAAGCAGCCTGAGCGGATCCGTTCAGACTTTCAATGTAAAGTCAATGGGGGACGGATCCGCTTGAAGATTGAGCCATAGGGTGACATCTTCAAGCGGATCCGTTCCCATTGACTTACATTGTAAGTCTGAACGGATCCGCTCGCCTCCGCACGGCCAGGCGGACAGCTGAACGCTGCAAGCAGCGTTCAGCTGTCCGCCTGTCCGTGCGGAGGCGAGCGGAGCGGAGGCTGAACGCCGCCAGACTGATGCAGTCTGAGCGGATTCGCTCCATTCAGACTGCATCAGGGCTGGACGGAGGCGTTTGGGTCCGCTCGTGAGCTCCTTCAAACGGAGCTCACGAACGGACCCATGAACGCTAGTGTGAAAGTAGCCTTAATTCTACGTGGCATTGATTCAACAAGGTGCTGATAGCATTCTTTAGAAATGTTGGCCCATATTGGTAGGATAGCATCTTGCAGTTGATGGAGATTTGAGGGATGCACATCCAGGGCACAAAGCTCCCTTCCACCACATCCCAAAGATGCTCTATTGGGTTGAGATCTGGTGACTGTGGGGGCCATTTTAGTACAGTGAACTCATTGTCATGTTCAAGAAACCATTTTTCCAGTCTTCAACAGTTCAATTTTGGTGAGCTCGTGCAAATTGTAGCATCTTTTTCCTATTTGTAGTGGAGATGAGTGGTACCCGGTGGGGTCTTCTGCTGTTGTAGCCCATCCGCCTTAAGGTTGTGCGTGTTGTGGCTTCACAAATGCTTTGCTGCATACCTCGGTTGTAACGAGTGGTTATTTCAGTAAACGTTGCTCTTCTATCCGCTTGAATCAGTCGGCCCATTCTCCTCTGACCTCTAGCATCAACAAGGCATTTTCGCCCACAGGACTGCCACATACTGGATGTTTTTCCCTTTTCACACCATTCTTTGTAAACTCTAGAAATGGTTGTGCGTGAAAATCCCAGTAACTGAGCAGATTGTGAAATACTCAGACCGGCCCATCTGGCACCAACAACCATGCCACGCTCAAAACTGCTTAAATCACCTTTCTTTCCCATTCTGAGATTCAGTTTGGAGTTCAGGAGATTGTCTTGACCAGGACCACAACCCTACATGCATTGAAGCAACTGCCATGTGATTGGTTGACTAGATAATCGCATTAATGAGAAATAGAACAGGTGTTCTTAATAATTGTTTAGGTGAGTGTGTATATATATATACAGCACAGACCAAAAGTTTGGACACACCTTCTCATTCAAAGAGTTTTCTTTATTTTCATGACTATGAAAATTGTAGATTCACACTGAAGGCCTCAAAACTATGAATTAACACATGTGGAATTATATACATAACAAAAAAGTGTGGAAAAACTGAAAATATGTCATATTCTAGGTTCTTCAAAGTAGCCACCTTTTGCTTTGATTACTGCTTTGCACTCTCTTGGCATTCTCTTGATGAGTTTTCACTTCACAGGTGTGCCCTGTCAGGTTTAATAAGTGGGATTTCTTGCCTTATAAATGGGGTTGGGACCATCAGTTGCGTTGTGGAGAAGTCAGGTGGATACACAGCTGATAGTCCTACTGAAAAGACTGTTAGAATTTGTATTATGGCAAGAAAAAAGCAGCTAAGTAAAGAAAAAGGAGTGGCCATGATTACTTTAAGAAATGGAGGTCAGTCAGTCCGAAAAATTGGGAAAACTTTGAAAGTGTCCCCAAGTGCAGTCACAAAAACCATCAAGCGCTACAAAGAAACTGGCTCACATGCGGACCGCCCCAGAAAAGAAAGACCAAGAGTCACCTCTGCGGAGGAGGATAAGTTCATCCGAGTCACCAGCCTCAGAAATCGCAGGTTAACAGCAGCTCAGATTAGAGACCAGGTCAATGCCACACAGAGTTCTAGCAGCAGACACATCTCTAGAACAACTGTTAAGAGGAGACTGTGTGAATCAGGCCTTCATGGTAGAATATCTGCTAGGAAACCACTGCTAAGGACAGGCAACAAGCAGAAGAGACTTGTTTGGGCTAAAGAACACAAGGAATGGACATTAGACCAGTGGAAATCTGTGCTTTGGTCTGATGAGTCCAAATTTGAGATCTTTGGTTCCAACCACCGTGTCTTTTTGCGACGCAGGAAAGGTGAACGGATGGACTCTACATGCCTGGTTCCCACCGTGAAGCATGGAGGAGGAGGTGTGATGGTGTGGGGGTGCTTTGCTGGTGACACTGTTGGGGATTTATTCAAAATTGAAGGCATACTGAACCAGCATGGCTACCACAGCATCTTGCAGCGGCATGCTATTCCATCCGGTTTGCGTTTAGTTGGACCATCATTTATTTTTCAACAGGACAATGACCCCAAACACACCTCCAGGCTGTGTAAGGGCTATTTGACCATGAGGGAGAGTGATGGGGTGCTGCGCCAGATGACCTGGCCTCCACAGTCACCGGACCTGAACCCAATCAAGATGGTTTGGGGTGAGCTGAACCACAGAGTGAAGGCAAAAGGGCCAACAAGTGCTAAGCATCTCTGGGAACTCCTTCAAGACTGTTGGAAGACCATTTCAAGTGACTACCTCTTGAAGCTCATCAAAAGAATGTCAAGAGTGTGCAAAGCAGTAATCAAAGCAAGAGGTGGCTACTTTGAAGAACCTAGAATATGACATATTTTGAGTTGTTTCACACTTTTTTGTTATGTATATAATCCCACATGTGTTAATTCATAGTTTTGATGCCTTCAGTGTGAATCTACAATTTTTATAGTCATGAAAATAAAGAAAACTCTTTGAATGAGAAGGTGTGTCCAAACTTTTGGTCTGTACTGTATATATATATATGCAAACCTGTGCATGCATGTATAATATATATGCATGCATTAATAGGCACATTATAGGATGATCTGCGCACATCTGCCCTTGGCATTCCACAGGGGCTCATTGTGGCCCCTGTGGGGAATATGTGCCCCCTAACATATGTGTATATATATATATATATATATATATATATATATATATACCCCTATGTGTCCCCTCATAGCCCAAAATCCTGTCCATATGGTGTATACATGTGTATGGATGTGCCCCAAGCATCCATATACATATATATTATATATGATGTCCCCTTATCCCCTTATAGGAAAAATGTCACCTAAAATCAGAGGTATCAGTGTGAATGTGCCGCAAGCATTCACACTGATGCCATCTGGTTAATTGCATCAGAATGACCGGACAAGAGTATGCTTCAAAGAACTCCGATTCAATAGAATCGGAGTCCTTTGTATCAATTATCTCCAGCGCTGCCGGATAAAATAAATATCTGGCAGCCCCTGCACTGAGAGTGAAGAGCCGAGCCGCCCACCGAAGAAGACCCCTGGACCCTGGAGGGCTGAGTACCTACCCTATCCCACCAACGTAACCCCTACTTGCCCATATCCCCTATCCTACCAACGATTTGCCCGTATCCCCTACACAACCACTACTTGCCCATATCCGCATATTCCCTATCCCACCAACGAACCCCTACTACCCCTACTCCCATATTCCCTATACCGTCCCTGCAGGAGCATCCCTGCTCCCTATTAACCCTTGCTGTACCCCCTGCTGTACAATCCCTGCTGTACAATATATACCCCTATCCCTGCTGTCCTACAATCCCACTGCTCCCCTACTGTGATATTTAACCCTTCATTCATAGGGATAGTGTTAGAGCCAGGTAGGGTGGGCTGCTAATGTGGATGTGTGTGTATTAGTTAGAGTTTGTGGGTGGAATTCGGGGTTGTGTAGTGTAGTTTAGTACTGTATTTTGAGTACTGTATTGTTAGTGCTTTGCGTGCGTTGTGTGCTGTAGGTGTTAATAAATATTGTATGTTATTTGTACCTACTGTGTAACGTGTGGTTATTAGTAGTTCAGTAAGGCGCCTGCAGCTAGTTTAGTGATTAGCGTAAGGCAAAGTGAAAGTGTTATCTTTAATAAAGGTATAAATAGGCGGAGTCATCAGTGGACGGCTCCTCCTATTTATAAATATTAATTATTGATATTTGCATAAATGGCAAAACCCTTTTAAAATGCAGAGAAGCAGAGATATCGGGTCTGTAGTAAATCATGAAGAATAAGAGAAAAAAAGCTCTTTCCATGACATTTTTACAGCCATTTTAGTGCTCAAAAGTTCGGGTCCCCATTGACTTCAATGGGGTTCGGGTTCGGGGTCAAGTTCGTGTCCCGAACCCCAATTTTTTTTTCAAGTTCGGCCAAATCTGCCGAACCCGAACATCCAGGTGTCCTCTAAACTCTACTTGTAACTTCTGAAATGTCTGTTTTAGCAACTACAATACTTGCATTCCCCTTGTAATAACATTTTTGGACCATCTATTCTTTTGTTATGCCATCTCTTTATTATTTCTGCTGGAACTTATAAGGCCCCTTTCACACGGATGAGTATTACACGCAGATGCGATGCGTGAGTTGAACGCATTGCACCCGCACTGAATCCAGACCCATTCATTACTATGGGGCTGTGCACATGAGCGGTGATTTTCTTGCATTACTTGTGCGTTGCGTGAAAATCACAGCATGCTCTATATTGTGTGTTTTCCACGCAATGCAGGCCCCATAGAAGTGAATGGGGCTGCGTGAAAATCGCAAGCATCCGCAAGCAAGTGCGGATGCGGGATGGAGACCCAAACATTATTATTTTCCCTTATAACATGGTTATAAGGGAAAATAATAGCATTCTGAATACAGAATGCATAGTACAATAGCGCTGGAGGGGTTAAAAAAATAAAATAAATTTAACTCACCTTAATCCACTTGAAGCCCGGCTTCTCTTCTGTCTGTCTTCTGTGCTGTGTGCAGGAAAAGGACCTGTGGTGACATCACTCCGGTCATCACATGATCCATCACCATGGTAAAAGATCGTGTGATGGACCATGTGATGCCCGGAGTGATGTCACCACAGGTCCTTTTCCTGCACACAGCACAGAAGACAGACAGAAGAGAAGCCGGGCTTCAAGTGGATTAAGGTGAGTTAAATTTATTTTATTTTTTTAACCCCTCCAGCGCTATTGTACTATGCATTCTGTATTCAGAATGCTATTATTTTCCCTTATAACCATGTTATAAGGGAAAATAATACAATCTACAGAACACCGATCCCAAGCCCTAACTTCTGTGAAGAAGTTCGGGTTTGGGTACCAAACATGCCGATTTTTCTCACGTGCGTGCAAAACGCATTACAATGTTTTGCACTCGCGGGGAAAACGTGCATGTTCCCGCAACGCACCCGCACCTTTTCCCGCAACGCCCGTCTGAAAGAGGCCTAAATGAATTATAAGCAGCTTACAATGAAGGTCCAGATGGGTATAACCAGTTGGAGGTATGTTCCTGCCCGGTTTGACACTGCAATTGTCAGACTGTGCATGGACATTCCCCCTTGGTAATGCAGCCTTCTGCTCCTGTATCGCAGAAGTGCTGGGTCACAACAACTGGGACCTTGCCTTGCGCCTCAAACTCTGCAACCAAGGGCACCTCAATTGTCATCAGACAGGAAGACCCCAGAACTGGAGTGTGCCCCAAAGTGAGGAACAGGTGTGCCCTTCCCATCACTGCACACCAGCCCAGGAAGCTTCAGAACCGTGAGTACAACTACTACTACACCCATTTGGTCACCCACACGCACCTGTGGCCCAGTCGTTACATTAACACCCACTTGGACCTTCATTGCAAACTGTTAGCAATTCATTCATAACTTCTAGCAGGAATAATAAAGGAATGGCGCAACATAGAGTCATAAGAGTAGATGCTCCAGAATAATAATGCAAGCAGTTACTGAAACAGACATGTCAGGAGAGGTGACAGGTCCTCTTTAAGCATTCTACTGTATACAAAACTTCGATTACCTAGCCTTGATTATAATTTTGGTGGTAAGTTCTCATGCTCCTTCTAGTGAGTGCTGCAGACAGACAGAATGTTACAGTATGATTTATATCTTTGTTCACACAGTGGGTTTGGAGGTCTGTATCACAAATATTGAGCTTTGACTGCGATAAAAACATATTAATAAGGCTACTTTTACACTAGCGGCACGGACCTCCGGCAGGCTATTCCGTTGCGTGAACAGCCTGTCGGATCCATCCTGCCGCTAGTGAACGTGTGCCCCTGGACTGCCGCTCCGTCCCTATTGACTATAGGTCAATGCCGGTGGAGGCACGGCAGCGCACGGCAAGAGGCTGCCGGAATAAAACTACGACATGTCCGACATTTATTCCGGTAGCCTCTCACCGTGCGCTGCCGTGCCTCCGCCGGAACTCTGCCCCGCCCCCATTATAATCAGCCGGAGCGGCAGTCCAGGGGCACACGTTCACTAGTGGCAGGACAGATCCGACAGGCTGTTCACCCAACGGAACAGCCTGCCGGAGGTCTGTGCCGCTAGTGTTAAAGTAGCCTAATTTAATCAGGATGGTATTTTGCACCTAAAACTAATGGTGTTAAAAGGTGGTTTCCTAAGCCCAACATTTCCCTATATGATACTATAGCTTCTCTGCCCAGAATATCGCTTTACCTGATGAAGAATGGGTTAACAGGACTAGAAAACTGTAGTCATTAAGAAAAATGCTAGTCATGAGCTGTGTGCTGATTATATTCATCATGGTAAGCCCTGACTGCCGGTCTGCTCACAGTCCTTCCTTGCCTCTGTCTACTGAGTCACTAATATTCAAAGTGACACCTGTTCTAGAAAACCGTCAGGAATGGCTTACGTCTGTGTACACAGCAATGCTCGGTGGTATCCTCCGGGCTGTATGGATTATGTGTAGTTTGACTGCCGGACATACAGACCTTCATTCTGGTTGTGCCAACCTTAGAGAGGTTTTCATCCATTGTAGGTACATAGATAGGTCCAAAGGCATCATTGCTACTTAAAGGGAACCTGTCACCTTCAAAAGTGATATAAAACTGCCAGCATTACCTTATAGCAGCCCCCATCTGTTATTGAACATGTGTGTGAGCCAGAAATTCGATAATCCATACTTGATAAAAACGCTTTTTTAATCTCCATGAGCGCTCTGTTTCCTGTGAGCTTCAAGTGAAGGGGGCAGCGGCCACCTTGCTTCAAATCAAGCAAAGCCCACCTCTTACCCGTCCCCTCTGGACTGTGATTTACATAATTTCTATTCCTTGGGATCGCTCAAGTCTGGCGCCTGCGCTGTGCGCCCCTTGTGACTGCATGATCCTGTCTTTTGGAGGGGACAGGTTCCCTTTAACCATTTGGAAATTTTCTTGTAAAATCCCAAATAAAATCAGTAGCAATTTGTATGATGTTCCAAGTGCTACATTGTAGAAGAATTGCACCCCTGTTTCTTGGTTCTTTAAATTGAAGGGGGTCCCTGAGGTCAGGCTCTCACTGATCATAATACTATGGCCTTTTCTTTCTAGTAATAACATTATTATAAAATCTGAGACACTTAGCCAATATATTTTGATCAAAACTCATCTGTGCCCGCCTACCAAGCACCAAGGTGGTCTCGGGTCAGGCGGGTCCTACGCTAAACCTACCTAAGCTGAGCTTCTATGTTCAGGAGGGCAGACCCCGCACATATGGTGTGCTGCTTCTAGTCACCTCCATGTGCATCAAGCAACCAATGGGAGGAGGAGCAAGCACACCTATATGTAACACCTAATCAAGGCGGTCTATAAAATAGGAAGGGCAAAAGTGCAAAGGAATGCTACTCCCAAGATAAAGTAGGAGCGCATTCACACTTGAAGGTGCCACTCCCTCAAGCATATACTACATAAACAACAAAAAATCACAGAAAAAAACTAAGATAAAAACATCCTGCACGGTATGATATATAAATGTGCGATGTCCCTGGCCATATTATTGAAGAAAATCACAGAAATAAGGTAATAATGCACTTAGTAAAGTAGATGCAAGCATTACATACGGACAAAGTCCTCACTCTGATATGATAATATCTGAGACACATAGCCAATATATTTTGAACAAAACACATCTGTGCCCGCCTACTAAGTGCCAAGGTGGTCTCGGGTCATGCGGGTCCTACGCTAAACCTACCTAAGCCGTTGGGCAATAACATTATTAGTAATAGTACTCCTGCTGTTTAGTTATCTCCTACCTATTAGCAGGGCTGGCCTTAGGTTAGATCAGGGGTTTCAGACCGCACATAGAAAAGAAAATTCCAGTTGATGGGCCATATGCATTTTAAATACGATACAATACACATGAGTCACACTCACCACTCCTGGGAATGACATCAAGAGCTCCCCTAGTGGTGAGAACAGTGAGATGAGAGAGGTCTCACTACTTTTTTTATGGCATTCTAATCAGTTTTCAAATATAAATGTCACATGGCTGGACAACTTCTTAATGCAGACCCCCCGACAAGATATTAAAATGAATACAAACCCCCAAATTCATACACACCACAGATCAGCCCCAAATTCATACTAAACTAGGCCTGTTGCACACAAAGTTTTTTTTTTCCTGTTTATGTTCCGTTTTTTGTGTTCTGAAACCATTCATTTTAATGGATCCGCAAAAAACCAAAACAAAGGTACTCCGTATGCCTTCCGTTTCCGTATTTCCGTTCCATTCAAAGATAGAACATGGTCTATTATTGTCCCCATAAGTATTTTATCCGTATTTCGCGGATCCTTACTGTAGAAATGCTATGCCCAGCCTGTATTGCTCATGTGTTTGGTAATTAATAAGTTACTGTTTCCTTTTCCGATCCGCAAAAAACTGATCAAATACAGAAACCATACGGATATGTTTTGTGCAGTAACGGAACGGAAGAGGACTTAAATCAGAGGAAAAAAAACTCTGATGCGGAACAACGGATCCTTTAAAAATGGACCACAAAACAACAACGGTCGTGTGCATGAGCCCTAAATCCCAAATTTATACAAACCCCAGATCAGCCCAGAAGCTTATATAAACCTCTGATCGGTCCCCAAATTTATACAGACCCCAGATTACACCCCAAATCAGCCCCAAATTCATACAAACCCCAGCTCAGACCCCACATTTATAGAGACCCCAGATTACACCCCAAATCAGCCCCCAGATTAATACAGACCCAAGATCAGACCCAAGATCTGTCCCCTTAAAGGGGTTGTCTCATCATAGACAATGGGGGCATATCGCTAGGATATGCCCCCATTGTCTTATAGGTGCGGGTCCCATCGCTGGGACCCACGCCTATATTAAGAACGGAGCCCTTCAAGGTGGTGGCTGGAGGTGGCATGCGCGGCCCCCGCTCCCATTCATTCCTATGGGGCCGACGGAAATAGCAGATCCAGCGCATGCGCAGTGTACCCTTCTTCACTTGCGGGGGCTCTGTTCTCGATATAGGTGGGGGTCCCGCACATATAAGACAATGGGGGCATATCCTACCGATATGCCCCCATTTTCCATGATGAGACAGCCCATTTAATGTACACCTCATAGCACACAAAAAAAACCACTCACCTCTCCTCTCCTCCCCCAGGCTCCTCCACCACTCTGGCTCTTCAGCACAGCACTGTGTCCTGGCGCCAGCACTGCACTTCATCCTGACGTGGCTCTGTGTCAGGTCGTAGTGAGCGCCTACAAAAACTACATTCTAAAGCTCTACACTTTCAGGACATAGGGCAGCGCTGGCGCCCAGAGACGAGGACTAGGCAGCGATGAGTAATTCTGGTGCAGCACTAGCGGTGCCATAATCACCTCCCGCTGGGCATCCTGTTTTGGAATAATAAGCACTTCCACAATTAAAGCACTCATTAGGTAATAGCCCCCCATCCTTGAGGTATCACAGGATGCAGAAAACTGGTGCGGGGCTGCGCATGCAGGCCATTTGTTAGAAACCCCTGGGTTAGATGGTGACCTGTGTGAAATTTTCTATGATGTCCTTTTTTTCCTCCCATATATTAATAAAGAGGGGGTTGGAAAGTATATTAGGCTCTGTTCTCACCAGAGGTAAACTTTTTTCCCACCAGACATATACAGGGAGTGCAGAATTATTAGGCAAATGAGTGTTTTGACCACATCATCCTCTTTATGCATGTTGTCTTACTCCAAGCTGTATAGGCTCGAAAGCCTACTATCAATTAAGCATATTAGGTGATGTGCATCTCTGTAATGAGAAGGGGTGTGGTCTAATGACATCAACACCCTATATCAGGTGTGCATAATTATTAGGCAACTTCCTTTCCTTTGGCAAAATGGGTCAAAAGAAGGACTTGACAGGCTCAGAAAAGTAAAAAATAGTGAGATATCTTGCAGAGGGATGCAGCACTCTTAAAATTGCAAAGCTTCTGAAACGTGATCATCGAACAATCAAGCGTTTCATTCAAAATAGTCAACAGGGTCGCAAGAAGCGTGTGGAAAAACCAAGGAGCAAAATAACTGCCCATGAACTGAGAAAAGTCAAGCGTGCAGCTGCCAAGATGTCACTTGCCACCAGTTTGGCCATATTTCAGAGCTGCAACATCACTGGAGTGCCCAAAAGCACAAGGTGTGCAATACTCAGAGACACGGCCAAGGTAAGAAAGGCTGAAAGACGACCACCACTGAAAAAGACACACAAGCTGAAACGTCAAGACTGGGCCAAGAAATATCTCAAGACTGATTTTTCTAACGTTTTATGGACTGATGAAATGAGAGTGAGTCTTGATGGGCCAGATGGATGGGCCCGTGGATGGATTGGTAAAGGGCAGAGAGCTCCAGTCCGACTCAGACGCCAAAGATGAGCTTGTGGGGCCTTTTCGGGTTGAGGATGGAGTGAAGCTCAACTCCCAGTCCTACTGCCAGTTTCTGGAAGACACCTTCTTCAAGCAGTGGTACAGGAAGAAGTCTGCATCCTTCAAGAAAAACATGATTTTCATGCAGGACAATGCTCCATCACACGCGTCCAAGTACTCCACAGCGTGGCTGGCAACAAAGGGTATAAAAGAAGAAAATCTAATGACATGGCCTCCTTGTTCACCTGATCTGAACCCCATTGAGAACCTGTGGTCCATCATCAAATGTGAGATTTACAAGGAGGGAAAACAGTACACCTCTCTGAACAGTGTCTGGGAGGCTGTGGTTGCTGCTGCACGCAATGTTGATGGAGAACAGATCAAAACACTGACAGAATCCATGGATGGCAGGCTTTTGAGTGTCCTTGCAAAGAAAGGTGGCTATATTGGTCACTGATTTGTTTTTGTTTTGTTTTTGAATGTCAGAAATGTATATTTGTGAATGTTGAGATGTTATATTGGTTTCACTGGTAAAAATAAATAATTGAAATGGGTATATATTTGTTTTTTGTTAAGTTGCCTAATAATTATGCACAGTAATAGTCACCTGCACACACAGATATCCCCCTAAAATAGCTAAAACTAAAAACAAACTAAAAACTACTTCCAAAAATATTCAGCTTTGATATTAATGAGTTTTTTGGGTTCATTGAGAACATGGTTGTTGTTCAATAATAAAATTAATCCTCAAAAATACAACTCGCCTAATAATTATGCACTCCCTGTAAAGTTAATGTAAATTAACATATTCAACTACATTTCATATAGTTACACAAATCAGTGCATTGACTTTTGTTCTACAGCTGTATTCAGATGGAAACCTGTCTCCCATTTGTCAAATGGACGCCTGTGGCAAGCAATAGTCCTATAGAAACATATGGCTGGACTAAAATGGATTGTCTTGTCTGGCAAGCAAACACATAAATCTGATATAAAACAGTTATATTTATACTTCAAGTAGGCCATGAGGCATTTTTATTTTTTAAATAGGGCACAGGAAATGAAAGCAGACCTGTCACCTGAATATGCTGTCCTATGTAAGGGCAGCATAGTATGCGCACAGTCCCACTGTACTAGAACGGTAAGGTCAGGTTTCCAGATATAGTTTCCAAAGCCAAAATCAGGAGTGGATCCTAAAAGGAGAGAAAGTATAAAGGACGGATACAACGTCTCCTCTTTTTTTAATTCACTCCTGGTTTTGGCTTCCTGAACGTGTGGCTGTACCTTTAGCGAAAACAACACAAACATATTGTGTCATTTGGCTAAGGGCTCGTTCACACGAACGTGTGAAGCCTGTGCCCGTGCGGTCCGCAATGCACGGGCACCGTCCGTAGGGCAGGCGCATGGGGATTGCAGACCCATTCACTTGAATGGGTCCACGAACCTTCCGTTCCGCAAAAAGATAGAGCATGTTCTATCTTTTTGCGGTGCGGAAGCACGGAACGGAACCCCAGAAAGCACTCCGTAGTGCTTCCGTAGTGTTCCGTTCTGTTCTTCCCTTCCGCATCTCCGGATTTGTGGACCCATTGAAATGGCCACGGAACGGTGCCCGTGTATTGCGGATCCGCAAATGCGGTCCGCAATACGGAAACGGGCAGCACACGTTCGTGTGAACGAGCCCTAAGGGTATGTGCACACGTGTAGGATGTGCTGCAGATTTGTGGGTGGAAAATAATCAACATATAACCATACCCAGGGCCGGTGCTATAATAAGGCAGACCAAGCAGCTGCCTTAGGGCGCAGAGACGGGGGGGGGCGGAATACCTTGTATTTTTCGCCCCTGGGTCTAATGGGGCGAATTCTAATGAAGTGCTGTCACGGCCATGGTTATGACCGTGACTCTCTAACCGCATGCGGTTGCCTGCGGTTTCGTGTTGGTTAAAACCACAGGTGAGGGCCGCTGGCGTGTGGCCTAACTTGTGGTTGCCGCGGGCAACTGTTTGTCTCATGTGTATGTGCAGCAGCAGTCTGAGCATGGCTAGGCAGCTTGCTGCAGTTGCATGCGGTCTCACCTGACTCCCTTTTTGTTAGGTGTGTGTGTGGTGTGCACGGTGTATTATGTTTTGTGTGCACTTCCCCTTATATGTGTGTTTTCCCTTCTGTGTGCTGGAAAGGTTAACTTCCTTCCCAGTGTGTGTGATGTCACTGGGTGTGGTTGACCGGTGGGTGTGGCTTTTTGGCCTATATAGCCTGAGTCTCTTGCAGGCTTCAGTAGGTTGCTTCAGCCCTGCTAGCTGGAGCAGCCTCCTGTGTATTTGATCTGCCTGTGAGAGCCACCACTGTGGTCATAAGTTTATGTTCAGTTTGTCTTTGTCTGTGTGATGTTCGGTTTATGCTTTCTTGTATATTTCTGTGCTGCCATGTATCTGGGTTCCGGTGTGTGGATGTATTTGTGGACTTCAGATTTCCTGCACACTGGTCCAGTCAGCAGGGCTGTGACAGGTGGCTGGAACTAGTGCAGCACCTGCCATATACATTGGTTTGCATTTGTGTTCCCCTTTTCCCTACAGCTTGGCCATTGGGACTCCTGATCTTCCCTGTCTTGGAGGAGTGGGTTGTCCTACTCTGTCACCTAGGTCAGGGCCGACTTGAGGGCTTGTAGGGACTTTAGGTTCCGGCGTATGAGCCCTCCTACCATCAAGGTCGGCTCATACTGACAGGAGACAGGGTCAGCGTTAGGGATGCAATAGGAGCTGACCTGCTCCCTAATGCTGTGGTCCTGGCCAAGCAGCGACCGGACATCCTCCAACAACACACGGCTGAGGATTTCCCCCATCCTCAGCCGTGACAAGTGCTTCCATTTTGGAAGCGCTTCATTAGTACTGGAGGACCGTGAAGCGGTGAAGGATCTGTACTCACCGCTTCCTGGTCCTCCGCTCGGCTGTCTGCTGTGCAGGGCTGCGCACCATATGACCTCACTGTGCGCAGCCTTCACAGCTGACAGCCGAGAACCAGGAAGAAGAGAGAGAGCGCTGGTGGTGAGGAGCGGCGGCATCCAGGAGCAGGAGAGGTAAGTTATTTTTTATTTTTTTTATTTGCGCTGATGGCTGACATGGGGGGACATGATTGATGGCTGACATGGGGGCATGATGGCTGACATGGGGGCATGATGGCTGACATGGGGGCATGATGGCTGACATGGGGGGGCTGATCTGAGGCATTGGGGGGCTGATCTGAGGTCTGATTAACATTGGGGGTCTGATTGCTGGTCTGACCTGAGGTACAATGGAAAATCTTTTTTTCTTATTATCCTCCTCTAAAACTTAGGGGCATCTTAAAGGGCGAAAAATACGGTCCTCAAACCAGCGATTAGAGAGAAGATACCAGGACCACACAGAGGAGAAGCCAGCTGCTGCAGACGGGACCAGGGCCAGGTGTAGCTTTGCTTGTGTTGGCAAAAATCCTTGCATCGGCCCCGACCATACCAGTCTAGTAGATGAGATTTTCTCAAATCTCATTCACACACTGCCGGAAAAAATCTAACCAGAAATTGACCTGTGGTGAGGACTGTAAATATGGAAGGAGACCCACACCATAACCTGGTGTTGGTCCTGTGTGTCTCCACACTATGCATGATGGCAGTAGGCGCTCTCCATTCCTCCTGAAAACTTGAATGCATCCATCATTAGTACCAAGGCAGAACCTGCTTTCATGACTGAACACTATTGTTTGCCATCGATGGCCACATCAAAGTATGCGGGAGGGCTGGAGAGCATCTACTGCCATCATGCATGGTGTGAGACGCCATTAGCTACCATGGAGGTTCCCATCTGGTATTCGTGGAGGGAACATTGACAAACCTTCAGTATACCCAGGAGCCCACCCTCTCAGCACAGCCATAGAAAGAAAATAAATAGAGATGAGCAAATTGATTGTACAGAAGTCAAATTAGTTATGAATTTCCCAAAAGACTGTACTATCAGCAAATCCCAATACTTTGTGATTTGTCCAGCAGGAATCTCTGAAAATAGCATTAGCAGCCACCATTTTACAGATAATAGTATTTTAAGATACAATTCATAGGAAATCCAGACAATAATTGTAAAGTATAAAAATAAAACACGAGGTTCATACTGCAAAGTGAATGAATGGCAGAGCTTGGCGTCCCGATGTCTTCAATGCGCACGCGCTAACTAAAGTGCCGACACAAGCGCGGGGACGGACTGCAAGGCTCAGCGATCCCGAAGCAATAGAAGGAGTCCAAACAGTCTGCATGGATAAAGCCACATATGTATCAATCCATCTATTGGTCGACTGTAGAATAAGACGGGTACACCGGGATACTGGTTAGAAACGCAAAGCTCAACATACCCCGTTTAACCATATATGAATCACGCTCCATATTGTCATCAATAGGAAAGTGCAGTATGCAACTATATTGAGACTGAACTTTATATATTAGCTCGAAGTAATAATAGAGATATGCTACATATGAATATACAATATAGAGGCGTATATAACTTTATATACCGCCAACATATAAACTTGGTTCCAAAACTCCGCAATTAGAACTAAAAGAGGGACTGTGACTACAATTAATATATCACTATATATATATATATATATATATATTTTAACATTTTTTATCCTTGTCATATATGAAATGTAATATTTTATTTTTATACGAATTGTATCTTAAAAAAAAAGTTATATTAATTACTTAGAGCCGGCCATTGGTTGAATGATATATTACTGCGGCTAGGTGGTTATAGCAGGCCGCGCTCTATTCTGGTGAGCTCTTCATATAGAGTGTATATATTTTACAGAGTAGGCCATGTTCACATCTCTATTAGAAGCCTTCATCACAAAATGCCAGGCAGGACTTTTTTCTCTGCTAAAAAAAAATGTTCTCCCAAACCGAAACCAAACGGATCCCAATGTGGTCTGTTAGTTTCCATTCATAAGTCAGAGACAGGGGAAGAAAAAAAGAGGGTTAGACACTGGGCCTTCAGGAGTGATGGTCCAGGGGTAACTTCGCAGGGCGCCAAAGGTAGGGCAGACTAGGTATAGTACGATTGTGTATTATATATTTAAAAAATATATCTTAGGAATATATATATTGATCAAAAGATTATGGTACAGAGATAATGGTAAAACAGAAAGGGGCAGGCTGCCGGTGGTCTCAACCCACCCTGATCTCTCAAGGTGGGTGATTGGAAAGGAAACAGTGGGGTTGCGTGAAAGCGCAATAAAAAGGACCACAGGGGGGCGCCAGTACCCTAAAATCTATGGTTATGAATGTGTAAAGCACAACGATAGAGGCTTATTCTTTTGTGTACACTCACCGGATAATGTAGTTGATTGGTATACAATGGGTAAAAAATAGGTTGTTAGTAGTTAGGAAATAAGATAACAGTATTGATAAAATATATAAAATCAACTTATAAGATCCCAATAATGGGTTGTAAAATCAAATCAAAATTTTATCAAAATTTTAGTGACTCACTTCACCCAGGAGGGTAATGTGGGATAAAGCTCAAGACACCCACATCACACCTCCTGCGCCTGGATCGCCAGTAGAATCTCAGAAACGAACAGTGATCACTCTGGAGTCCTATGTTCTTTCTTTCAATCTTTTATTTCAAAGCCAGGGTGGGGGAGTGAGGAGCTCGACGCGTTTCGGGGCCTCTTAATGGGTCCCCTTCATCAGGAGCAAAGATAATAGCAACATGGTAAACATAGGGTTTAAATAGTAATGAGGGAACAAGAAAAGACCGCCAAAAACGGTTTGTAGATTGGTCACTTCCGGTATCTCAGTTTCCATTCATGTCAGTTATTTGCCTAAGGCCTCATGCACACGACCGTTGTGTGCATCCGTGGCCGTTGTGCCGTTTTCCGTTTTTTTTCGCGGACTTATTGACTTTCAATAGGTCCGTGGAAAAATCGGAAAATGCACCGTTTTGCAGCCGCATCCGTGATCCGTGTATCCTGTCCGTCAAAAAAATATGACCTGTCCTATTTTTTTGACGGACAATGGTTCACGGACCCATTCAAGTCAATGGGTCCGTGAAAAAACACGGATGCACACAAGATTGTCCGAAGATCCGTCTGCATAAAAGCTTTTTCAGATCTAAGTTTTCACTTCGTGAAAACTCATATCCGACAGTATATTCTAACACAGAGGCGTTCCCATGGTGATGGGGACGCTTCTAGTTAGAATACACTACAAACTGTGTACAAGACTGCCCCCTGCTGCCTGGCAGCACCCGATCTCTTACAGGGGGCCGTGATCAGCACAATTAACCCCTCAGGTGCTGTACCTGAAGGGGTTAATTGTGCGTATCATAGCCCCCTCTCTCCCCAGTTTAAATTTCATTGGTGGCCAGTGCCGCCCCCCTTCCTCCCTCTATTGGAATAATTAGTTGGTGGCACAGTGTGCACCCCCCCCGGCCCCCCTTCCTCCCTCTATTGTAATAATTTGTTGGTGGCACAGTGTGCGGCCCCCATCGGCCCCCCCTTCCTCCCTCTATTGTAATAATTCGTTGGTGGCACAGTGTGCGCCCCCCATCGGCCCCCCCTTCCTCCCTCTATTGTAATAATTTGTCGGTGGCACAGTGTGCGCCCCCCCCCCTTCCTCCCTCTATTGTAATAATTCGTTGGTGGCACAATGTGCGGCCCCCATCGGCCCCCCCTTCCTCCCTCTATTGTAATAATTTGTTGGTGGCACAGTGTGCGCCCCCCATCGGGCCCCCCCTTCCTCCCTCTATTGTAATAATTCGTTGGTGGCACAGTGTGCGCCCCCCATCTGCTCCCCCTCCCTCTATAGCATTAACAACATTGGTGGCCAGTGTGCGGCCTCCCATCTCCCCCCCCCCCTGATCATTGGTGGCAATGGAGTTCCGATCGGAGTCCCAGTTTAATCGCTGGGGCTCCGATCGGTAACCATGGCAACCAGTCCTGGTTGCCATGGTTACTTAGCAATAGTACAATAGTAGAAGCATCATACTTACCTGCTGGCTGCTGCGATTTCTGTGTCCGGCCGGGAGCTCCACCTACTGGTAAGTGACAGGTCTGTGCGGCGCATTGCTAAATGAACTGTCACTTACCAGTAGGAGGAGCTCCCGGCCGGACACAGACATCGCAGCAGCCAGCAGGTAAGTATGATACTTCTACTATTGTACTATTGCTAAGTAACCATGGCAACCAGGGCTGCAGTAGCGTCCTGGTTGCCATGGTTACCGATCGGAGCCCCAGCGATTAAACTGGGACTCCGATCGGAACTCCGCTGCCACCAATGATCGGGGGGGGGGGGGGGAATGAGAGGCCCCACACTGGCCACCAATGTTGTTAATGCTATAGAGGGAGGGGGGGGCGATTGGGGGCGCACACGGTTCCACCAACAAATTATTACAATAGAGGGAGGAAGGGGGGGCCGATGGGGGGCGCACACTGTGCCACCAACAAATTATTACAATAGAGGGAGGAAGGGGGGGCGATGGGGGGCGCACACTGTGCCACCAACGAATTATTACAATAGAGGGAGGAAGGGGGGGGGCGCACACTGTGCCACCAACCTATTATTACAATAGAGGGAGGGAGGGGTGGGCCGCACTGGCCACCAATGATATTCAAACTGGGGAGGCGGGGGGTCTGCCCCCTGCTGCCTGGCAACCCTGATCTCTTACAGGGGGATATGATAGTACAATTAACCCCTTCAGGTGCGGCACCTGAGGGGTTAATTGTGCTGATCACGGCCCCCTGTAAGAGATCGGGTGCTGCCAGGCAGCAGGGGGCAGTCATGTACACAGTTTGTAGTATATTCTAACTAGAAGCGTCCCCATAACCATGGGAACGCCTCTGTGTTAGAATATACTGTCGGATATGAGTTTTCACGATCTAACTCATATCCGACAGTATATTCTAACATAGAGGCGTTCCCATGGTGATGGGGACGCTTCAAGTTAAAAAATACCATCGGATTGGAGAAAACTCTGATCCGATGGTATAAAAGGGACTCCTGACTTTACATTGAAAGTCAATGGGGACGGATCCGTTTGAAATTGCACCATATTGTGTCTACCTCAAACGGATCCGTCTCCATTGACTTGCATTGTAATTCAGGACAGATCCGTTTGGCTCCGCACGGCCAGGCGGACACCAAAACGACTTTTTTTTCATGTCCGTGGATCCTCCAAAAATCAAGGAAGACCCACGGACGAAAAAACGGTCACGGACCTACGGACCCCGTTTTTGCGGACCGTGAAAAAATACTGTTGTGTGCATGAGGCCTAATCCGGCACTTCTGTTATTTCTGTTTTCTGCTCCTATAACAGTGAATGAAGCCTTAGAAGACAAAGTGGAAGGCGTCTGCCAAAAAAGTCATACATTTTGGACAGTTTTTTTATTTTAAAAAATCTGACAGTGCAGTGTGTTTTTAAGCAGACTAGTTGTTACCACCAGCTGTTTGCCCATAGTCATATACTGTGTGTCACTTTGACATGACTAAGGCTCCATTCACACGTCCGCAATTGCAGACCCATTCATTTTTATGGGGCCACACGATGTGCTGCCCGGATCCGGAAATGCGGATCCACACTTCCGGGTCCGCATTTCAGTTCCCGAAAAAAATAGAACATGTCCTATTCTTGTCTGCAATTGCGGACAAGATTAGGCATATTCTATTATAGTGCCGGCAATGTGCGGTCCTCAAAAGGCGGAACGTACATTGCCGGTGTCCGTGTTTTGCGGATCCGCAAAACACATACAGATGTGTTAATGGACCCTAATGCTGTTTTAGTGTTAATGAGGTTAAATGAGTTGGATCCAGTCCTAGGAGAGGAACTTTTTGGGGCAATTGGTGCACTTTAGTTTCAGAATGAATCTATTCGCTCATCTCTAAAAATAAGACAAGAAGAAAAGAATATGCACAATATATCTGGTGACACTGCATCTAATATCCATCTACAGCTGTATGAGGAGTAATTGGGATGTTTTCTGTAGTGAGGGCTACTCTTTAAAGGGGTTTTCCAAGATTTTAATACTGATGACCTATCCTCTGCATAGGTCATCAGTGTCTGATAGGTGGGGGTTTGGTACCCGGGACTTCCGCCGATAAGCTGTTCAAGAAGGTAGTGGCGCTCGAAGTAGCGCCACAGCCTTCTCACAGCTTTTCCTAGGCTAGTGACGACATGTAGGACACTGTGCTTGTTGAGCACGGAGAAGGCCGTGGCACTCACAGGAGCCTTCTCAAACGGCTGATTGGCGGGGGTCCCAGGTGTCAGACCCCCACCAATCAGATACAGATGACCTTTCCAGAGGATAGGTTCAGTATTTAAAATGTCTGAAAACCATTTTAAGATCAGGTTTAGTGAGAAATGTTTTTATTTTATCATTTGCAATTATACTTAGGTGTATATTAAACACCTAAAGTCACCCCAAACCTTGATTTTCTTGCATTGGGTGGAGATAGTTTTACAGACATGACAAGACAGGCTGGAATGCTGAACTGACAGTATAAGCAGGGTAGGGGTGTGCCTAAAGCTAAGCAGGATGAGGCATCTCACTCATGCAGCAAGGTGGGGGCAGGGCAATTACACATATTAACCACTTCAACCCCGCTAGCTGAAACCCCCTTAATGACCAGGCCACTTTTTACACTTCTGCACTACACTACTTTTACCGTTTATTGCTCGGTCATGCAACTTACCACCCAAATGAATTTTACCTCCTTTTCTTCTCACTAATAGAGCTTTTATTTGGTGGTATTTCATTGCTGCTGACATTTTTACTTTTTTTGTTATTAATCAAAATTTAACGATTTTTTTTGCAAAAAAATGACATTTTTCACTTTCAGTTGTAAAATTTTGCAAAAAAAACCAACATCTATATATACATTTTTCACTAAATTTATTGTTCTACATGTCTTTGATAAAAAAAAAATGTTTGGGTAAAAAAAAAAAAAATGGTTTGGGTAAAAGTTATAGCATTTACAAACTATGGTACAAAAATGTGAATTTCCGCTTCTTGAAGCAGCTCTGACTTTCTGAGCACCTGTCATGTTTCCTGAGGTTCTACAATGCCCAGACAGTACAAACACCCCACAAATGACCCCATTTCGGAAATTAGACACCCTAAGGTATTCGCTGATGGGCATAGTGAGTTCATAGAACTTTTTATTTTTTGTCACAAGTTAGCGGTGATTTTTGATTTTTTGTGGATTTTTTTTTTTCTTACAAAGTCTCATATTCCACTAAGGCCTCCTGCACATGACAGTATTTTTTAACGTCCCGCAAAACGTGGTTCCGTTGTACCGTGATCCGTGTCCGTTTTTTCTTCCGTGGGTCTTCCGTGATTTTTGGAGGATCCACGGACATGAAAAATGAAAAAAAAATCTAAGTCAAGTTTGCCATTGAAATGATAGGAAAAAACGGACACGGATCATGGACATGGATCACGGACACGGATGACAATCTTGTGTGCATCCGTGATTTTCACGGACCCATTGACTTGAATGGGTCCGTGAACCGTTGGCCGTGAAAAAAATAGGACAGGTCATATTTTTTTCACGGCCAGGAAACACGGATCACGGATGCGGCTGCCAAACGGTGCAGTTTCCGATTTTTCCACTGACCCATTGAAAGTCAATGGGACCGCAGAAAAACACGTTAAACGGGACAACGGCCACGGGTGCACACAACGGTCGTGTGCAGGAGGCCTAACTTGTGACAAAAAATAAAAACTTCCATGAACTCACTATGCCCATCACAAAATACCTTGGGATGTCTTCTTTCCAAAATGGGGTCACTTGTGAAGTAGTTATACTGCCCTGGCATTCTAGGGGCCCAGATGTGTGAGAAGAAGTTTGCAATCAAAATCTGTAAAAAATGACCAGTGAAATCCGAAAGGTGCACTTTGGAATGTGTGCCCCTTTGCCCACCTAGGCTGCAAAAAAGTGTCACACATCTGGTATCGCCGTACTCAGGAGAAGTTGGGGAATGTGTTTTGGGGTGTCATTTTACATATACCCATGCTGGGTGAGATTTTTACGGATCCACGGATACATGGATCGGATCCGTAAAACACATACGGACGTCTGAATGGAGCCTTACAGGGGGATGATCAATGACAGGGGGGTGATCAGGGAATCTATATGGGTGATCACCTCCCTGTCATTGATCACCCCCCTGTAAGGCTCCATTAAGACGTCCGTATGTGTTTTGCGGATCCGATCCATGTATCCGTGGATCCGTAAAAATCATACGGACGTCTGAATGGAGCCTTACAGGGGGGTGATCAATGACAGGGGGGTGATCAATGACAGGGGGGTGATCAGGGTGTCTATATGGGTGATCACCCCCCTGTAAGGCTCCATTCAGACGTCCGTATGCGTTTTGCGGATCCGATCCATGTATCCGTGGATCCGTAAAAATCATACGGACGTCTGAATGGAGCCTTACAGGGGGGTGATCAATGACTGGGGTGATCAGGGAGTCTATATGGGTGATCACCCCTCTGTCATTGATCACCCCCCTGTAAGGCTCCATTCAGACGTCCGTATGTGTTTTGCGGATCCGATCCATGTATCCGTGGATCCGTAAAAATCATACGGACGTCTGAATGGAGCCTTACAGGGGGTTGATCAATGACAGGGAAGTGATCAGGAAGTCTATATGCGTGATCACCCCCTTCTCATTGATCACCCCCCTGTAAGGCTCCATTCAGACGTCCGTACGTGTTTTGCGGATCCGATCCATGTATCCGTGGATCCGTAAAAATCATACGGACGTCTGAATGGAGCCTTACAGGGGGGTGATCAATGACAGGGGGGTGATCAATGACAGGGAAGTGATCAGGAAGTCTATATGCGTGATCACCCCCTTGTCATTGATCACCCCCCTGTAAGGCTCCATTCAGACGTCCGTATGTGTTTTGCGGATCCGATCCATGGATGTGTGGATCCGTAAAAATCATACGGACGTCTGAATTGAGCCTTACAGGGGGGTGATCAATGACAGGGGAGTGATCAATGACGGGGGGGGGTGATCAGGGAGTGTATATGAAGTGATCAGGAGTTCATAAGGGGTTAATAAGTGACAGGGGGGAGTGTAGTGTAGTGTAGTTGTGTTTGGTGCTACTTTGCACAGCTACCTGAGTCCTCTGGTGGTCGATCCAAACAAAAGGGACCACCAGAGGACCAGGTAGCAGGTATATTAGACATCTCCAGCCTGCCAGCGAGCGATCGCCGCTGGCAGGCTGGAGATCCACTCGCTTACCTTCAGTTCCTGTGAGCGCGCGCGCCTGTGTGCGCACGTTCACAGGAAATCTCGCGTCTCGCGAGATGACGCGTATATGCGTCGCTGAGCGCAGGGCTGCCACCTCCGGACCGCAGATCTGCGTTAGGCGGTCCGGAGGTGGTTAAAGAGGACCTTTCACCACTCCTGACATGTCTGTTTTAATAGCTTCATGCATTCCCCATGTAATAACAGTTCTGGACTATCTATTGTTATGGCTGTATGTTGTACCATTCTTTTATTATTTCTACTAGAAGTTATGAATGAATTGCTAGCAGTCTGCAGTAAGGGTACAGAGGGGTGTTACCAGTTGGGGGGGTGTACCTGCACAGTCTGAAATGGCAGCACTGATTGGACAGAGTGAGTCTGTGCAGTTACACACCCAACTGGTTACCTCCCCTCTGTACCCTTACTGCAGACTGCTAGCAATTCATTCATAAGTTCGAGTAGAAACAATAGAGAAATTCCACAACATAGAGCCATAAGAATAGATGTTCCAGAATTGGTATTACATGGGGAATGAATGAAGCTATTAGAACAGGCATGTCACAGGGATTGTTCCATAAATATTCAGCAGTTTTAAAACTAGCACCTGAATCTGAATGCATTTGTAATTGCATAAATTTTTTTGCTATTTAATAAAATGTATCTGTATAGCACCACACATTTGTTCTTTTTCTTGTCTGTCCACCTTAATGAAGTGGACGCACATGTTCCATTCTATCCTTCAACTCCTCCTGAGCTGTGATAGGGAGAGAGCTGCAGCAGAAAGGACATGCCCCCCTGAGCTGCCAACTTGATATAAATTTAGCAGAGCAATTGGACCAGTGTGTACATGTGTGGTACAGGGCTGTTTCTAGCTTTGTTAGAAAAAGATTGTCATCAGTGGCATACCTCCAATAGAGGCTCACCGTGCAGCTGCTATGGGGCCGTCAGAAAAAGAGACTTACAGTAAACAAATGCCCCACCCCTTATTACTGTCCAGCTCCAGTATAGTATGCCTATCATCAGTGGACAAAGCTAAAGGACCTGAGATGATGTCATCAAAGGTCCTGTACATCTATTAAAGGAACTGCACAAAGAATGGTGTAGTTACCAGGTTTAATAGTAGTATCTACCAGGACCTGTGATGACATCATCTTCAGCATCACAGGTCCTGTACATCTAGTAAGGGAACTGCACAGAGCATGGTGTAGTTCCCAGGTTAGATAGGAGCATCTGCCAGGACCTGTCATGACATCATCATCATCACAGGTCCTGTACATCTATAAAGGAACTGCACAGAGCAACATCACAGGTCCTGTACATCTATAAAGGAACTGCACAGAGCATCATCACAGGTCCTGTACATCTATAAAGGAACTGCACAGAGCATCATCACAGGTCCTTCGACCTCCAACAGCATGGAGAAGAACTGTAGGATGAGCTCTCCAGTAGAGACTAGAATGGAGTGGTAAGAGGAGATCCTCCTCCTTTCTCTTCATGTGCACCCCATTCCTTATTTTTACTCATATCTCGCCCATACTGTATATATAGTACTGCAAACAATTATAACCAATATTCCCACATGTACAGTACCTCCCACAATACACACAATAACCATAATATATAACTGACCACATAGATCTGTAAACACTGCATCTATTATACCTGCTCTATACTCTATATAAATATATTTATATACACACACATCATGAAAGAAAATAAACCCCAGCACCTCCAAAATATATATAACAAAGGAGCACAGGTGCATACTACCTTGGCTGCAATACAATGTGTAGAACCAGAAGTAGCGGCACGCTGCTTAATGCACAAAGACACAGGTGAACAGTGAATACACATAAGTAGTGTAAATTGCATTACTGCTATACTTACTATATGAAAAGCAGAAGCTCTCTGTGTATATTTTTGGTTAAAATTATGTTGTGCCAACGAAACTAATAGATAGCTTCTAATAGATAGGACCTACTCTAACATATATATATATATATATATATATATATATACAGTACAGACCAAAAGTTTGGACACACCTTCTCATTCAAAGAGTTTTCTTTATTTTCATGACTATGAAAATTGTAGATTCATACTGAAGGCATCAAAACTATGAATTAACACATGTGGAATTATATACATAACAAAAAAGTGTGAAACAACTGAAAATATGTCATATTCTAGGTTCTTCAAAGTAGCCACCTTTTGCTTCGATTACTGCTTTGCACACTCTTGGCATTCTCTTGATGAGCTTCAAGAGGTAGTCACTTGAAATGGTCTTCCAACAGTCTTGAAGGAGTTCCCAGAGATGCTTAGCACTTGTTTGCCCTTTTGCCTTCACTCTGCGGTCCAGCTCACCCCAAACCATCTCGATTGGGTTCAGGTCCGGTGACTGTGGAGGCCAGGTCATCTGGCGCAGCACCCCATCACTCTCCTTCATGGTCAAATAGCCCTTACACAGCCTGGAGGTGTGTTTGGGGTCATTGTCCTGTTGAAAAATAAAATATGGTCCAACTAAACGCAAACCGGATGGAATAGCATGCCGCTGCAAGATGCTGTGGTAGCCATGCTGGTTCAGTATGCCTTCAATTTTGAATAAATCCCCAACAGTGTCACCAGCAAAGCACCCCCACACCATCACACCTCCTCCTCCATGCTTCACGGTGGGAACCAGGCATGTAGAGTCCATCCGTTCACCTTTTCTGCGTCGCACAAAGACATGGTGGTTGGAACCAAAGATCTCAAATTTGGACTCATCAGACCAAAACACAGATTTCCACTGGTCTAATGTCCATTCCTTGTGTTCTTTAGCCCAAACAAGTCTCTTCTGCTTGTTGCCTGTCCTTAGCAGTGGTTTCCTAGCAGATATTCTACCATGAAGGCCTGATTCACACAGTCTCCTCTTAACAGTTGTTCTAGACATGTGTCTGCTGCTAGAACTCTGTGTGGCATTGACCTGGTCTCTAATCTGAGCTGCTGTTAACCTGCGATTTCTGAGGCTGGTGACTCGGATGAACTTATCCTCCACAGCAGAGGTGGCTCTTGGTCTTCCTTTCCTGGGGCGGTCCGCATGTGAGCCAGTTTCTTTGTAGCGCTTGATGGTTTTTGTGACTGCACTTGGGGACACTTTCAAAGTTTTCCCAGTTTTTCGGACTGACTGACCTTCATTTCTTAAAGTAATGATGGCCACTCGTTTTTCTTTACTTAGCAGCTTTTTTCTTGCCATAATACAAATTCTAACAGTCTATTCAGTAGGACTATCAGCTGTGTATCCACCTGACTTCTCCACAACGCAACTGATGGTCCCAACCCCATTTATAAGGCAAGAAATCCCACTTATTAAACCTGACAGGGCACACCTGTGAAGTGAAAACCATTTCAGGCAACTACCTCTCGATGCTCATCAAGAGAATGCCAAGAGTGTGCAAAGCAGTAATCAAAGCAAAAGGTGGCTACTTTGAAGAATCTAGAATATGACATATTTTCAGTTGTTTCACACTTTTTTGTTATGTATATAATTCCACATGTGTTAATTCATAGTTTTGATGCCTTCAGTGTGAATCTACAATTTTCATAGTCATGAAAATAAAGAAAACTCTTTGAATGAGAAGGTGTGTCCAAACTTTTGGTCTGTACTGTATATATATACACCGCATCTATTATACAGCCGTGTACTGAGGTACAAGGTATAATAGATGCAGGGTGTTAAGATATGTCATATATACAGCAGTGTACTGGCAGGTGAGGTACGAGATATAATAGATGCAGTGTGTATAGATATATATTATATATAGCAGTGCACTGATACACGAGGTACGAGGTATAATAGATGCAGGGTGTTAAGATATGTCATATATACAGCAGTGTACTGATATGTGAGGTATGAGCTTTAATTCATACTTCACATATCAGTACATTGCTGTATATACTGGCCAGGAACGGGTAGTAGGAGGGTCTATCAATGGGGGCCCAATTTAGATTTCCTGCACATTTTGTTGAGCTGTTAGTGTCCTCTTATCACTACTAGGAATGACTGCAATGCTTCCCCAGATCATCACATGAGCAGTCGGGGCAGTGTGTGGCTCCACATTAAAGGCAGGATTGAAGCACTTACCACAAGGGATACATACAAAAACCCTGAAGGTTGTGGGATCTCAAACAGAACCTGGATTTGTCACTAAAGATGATATAGTTCCAGTCCACAGAAGTCCACATTTCTTGCTCACAACACCACAGCAAATGAAGGCGACATTGGTTGGCTGCCAATGGCAGGACACTTAAAGGGCACCTTGACATTTGCTTCTAGTAAGAATCTGGAAAAGGTCCAGACTGTGACAGAGTTGCGCAGGGGGCTGACTGGGAAATTAGAGTGGCCTCATGTTGTAGGCGGGTCCAAATTGATAGAAGCGGGACAACAGAAGTAGGCGGGGCCAGCAATGCCTTAGTGCAGGACAAAATACCACCCCAGCAGAACCAAATACCACAGTGCAGCTCAAAATTCTTTTGCCTGTGCCACAATATAAAGCTGTATCATTGTTCTGAGGATGACAGTATCATTGAACTCGGGAGGGCACCTGCGGCCACTGGTCAGGTGCATAGGTGCCTGATGCTCCTACATTAATTATTACTGAGAGCCTCATGTTTTATGTACCTTGCTGACGGTCAAAAGGAGGATTAAGTGGCCTCCCTTGGCAGCGGCCCACCAGGAAATTTCCCTGTAGGGTCTATGGCCAATCCGCCCATGGGGTTGTGTAATGGAGGTGCCACCTGTGTCTAGATGGTAGACATCAAAACTGTAGGAGCTGCTCATGCTCAAAAGATCCTGTCTACAGGTGTCTGTCCATCCGGAACCTCTTCACATTATGTGTGTGTCCTCACATAGTCACTGCTCCCAACACCTCCTAACAGCTCGGTCCGAAGGGCCTAGATGGCAGGCAATTTGTTGAAATGAACTGCTTCTCTCAGTCCAATGATGTGCCCCTCTCAAAAGTATGTTAACTGGGCACAATGTCTTCTAGTGCATCATAGAGGAATGTCTTTCAGTCAATGATCTCTCACCAAGAGGTACAATACCCAAAAGTAGCACCTGAGAGCTTTTTTTTTTATAGATAGGGCAGCAAGGAAAACACTTTTATGCCATCTTGTGGCAAGACACAGCATCTAATAGGACCACACCTGTAATCATTTACATATCTGTCTCAGATATAACGGCATGGCGAGTTTTACAGCAATCCAACATTTCTCCCTGGGTGCGTTTATTTTATTTTTTTGTCAGTGAGTATATAATACACCTAGAAATATCACTGGTGTATGTCTCCTACTTTGCCAGCAGGTGTCTCTGTTTCACATTAATTCTACCTTATTCTATGACAGAGACAATGGAGGAGACCATGTAACTAACTAATTGCTTTATTTCTGTAAAAAAAAACTGCACAGTTATTAGCTATCAGCTATTAGCTTACGCCCCATTCGCATGACTATATATTTAAGTCCGCATTGCGGAACAGTTGTGGGCCCATTCATTTGAAAGGGGCTGTGAAAGATGCGGACTGCACACCATGATGTCAGCATCCGTAATTCTATTCCGTGGCCCCACAAAAAAGATAGAAAAATTCCTATTCTTGTCCGCAATTACAAAATGCAAATGCCCAGTATCTTTGTTTTGCGGTCATCTAAATGAGCCTTTATATACACAGTCAGTGTTCGGTCAGTGATTTCCATCAGTGATTTTGAGCCGTAACCAGGTGCAAGACATAAAACAGAACAGGAGCAGATCTTCCACTTATACCGTATGTCTGTGGAGGCTCCACTCCTGGTTTTGGCTGACAATCACTGATGGAAATCACTGATGAAACACTTGCAGCTACCGTGCCGCAGGGGCAACAAGTGAGCTACGGTGGGCCGATGGGGGTAGTAGTTGTTTTACTCACGGTTAGCAGCGCTCCCTGGGCCGGCATGCAGTGAAGGGAAGGACAGCACCAGTTCCTTCGGAGCACTCTCTGTTTGTTCAGGGAATCCTACCAAATGGTGTTTGAGGTGCCCTTGGTGGAATGGGTTTTTAGGTGCCTTGGAGGCAGGGTCCCTGGTGTTCGTGACGCAAAGGAAGGTGGTAGAAAGCAATGGAACTTTTACTTGATCAGTTATCTCAGGGCAGTCAGTACAGTTCATTTATATAGCACAAGTAATAATCCAAATATTGGCTCAGCCGTAATCTTTGTAACAGGCTTGGCAAATGCAGCTTGCAGAGTTTCCTCTCTACCAGGTGGGAGAGGTTCCTTCTTATATCTGTCTACACTATGTCCACACTCTAGATACCAGCTACTGGATATAATAACTTCTTACTTGTAATTAGCAATCCACAGGGCGGTCTCCCAAACGACAGGCAAAATCCTCTGCTCCATAGTTTGTACAGGTTTCTTTCCTAAACCATGTTCCACAATATCCATAGAGGCATGTGGTAATAGACAACCACGCGGATAGTCGTCCGGTTGTGTCCAGGCGCTTTTAGACTTCTCCTGGTCACTGATGCTTGTGGAGCCCATGAGCTAATGCAGCTTCTATCTCCACTAGACTCTCTATATATCCGTAAGAAACTCTGGTCTGTGCTAGGTAGCTGTAATACTCTTCTCCATTCTCCATCAGCCTGGCCACAGCCAAGGGACTAAAATGGCAGCTACATCCTGGACAAGTGCTGCTTCACACCTCCTTACACATAAACTTACTTCCTGTTCTCTCTAGTCTTGGAAAACCCTCTGATATATATATATATATATATATATATATATATATATATATATAGGAAACGAAAAAAGGACAGCACTCCAAGTAAAAGTGATGATGATTTAATCACCCATGTGCAGGCAACGTTTCAGCTCATACAAGAGCCTTTCTCAACGTTGCCTGCACATGGGTGATTAAATCATCATCACTTTTACTTGGAGTGCTGTCCTTTTTTCGTTTCCTATTGATGGGGTAAGCTGCTACATCCCTGGACATAGCACCCTTTTTTTATTCCGGTGCCGCCATTGCTTTCCTTTTTATATATATATATATATATATATATATATATATGTATAGTGCCAGCACCACCTAGGGGTGAGTAGATGTAATGACACACTCATCTAAAACAGCCTGTTATAAGCGATTTACAGTTTACACAGCGATACATTGATATGACATATACAGAAGTTTGAAGTGCCCATGACCATCACTGAGTGGGACACTGCACACTGACGTGTGAATATGAGTTAAAAGGAGTTGTCTCACTTCAGCAAATAGCATTTATCATGTAGACAAAGTTATTGCAAGGCACTAAATAATGTATTGTGATTGTCCATATTGCCTCCTTTGCTGGCTGGATTCATTTTTCCATCACATTATACACTGCTGGTTTCCATGGTTATGACCACCCTGTAATCCAGCATCAATGGCCGTGCTTGCACACTATTGAAAAGGGTGCTGGACAATGCGCACTCCCACCATCTGTCACCAGAAAGGCCAGTGCTTGTTCATCTACTGTTCAACAACAGCCACCGCTGATGGATTACAGGGTGGTCGTAACCATGGAAACTAGCAGTGTATAATGTGAAGGAAAAATGAATCTAACCAGCAAAGGAGACAATATGGACAATCACAATACATTAGTAAGTGCCTTGTATTAACTGCATCTACATGATAAATGCCATTTGCTGAAGTGAGACAACCCCTTTAAGGCTGTGTTCACATCTCAGCCAGAGGCTCTTTTAGGGGCCCCGCCGTCATGGATTCCATCAATAGTATAGGGCAAAATAGTCCAGCATGCAGGATTATTTTGTCTGATAAAATAGGGGATATGTTGGATAAAGGAGAAGTTGTCTTAATAAGACAACACCTTTAACCAAACTACTTGAAAGACAATCTGTAACTAGCAGTGACGTAGCTATATAAGAGGTGCAGTAGTTATGTCACTGCTGCAAGTTTTTTTCTTCCATAAATCTGCCCTAAATTCATTTTGGTTGCTTTGAAAGGGTTGTCCAGCCTTGAAGCCGGACTTTAACCTGTGGTCCTTAAAGGGATTCTCCAGGAATTAAAAAAATGAAAATACTTATTTTATAATAAATATATTCACAAATACCTTTCATTACTTAGAATGGCTTGTTTTGTCTAGGGAGCAATCATTAGTAGAAATAAAATGGCCGCCGTCCTATCAGTACACACAGAACCTGTCCTAATCACACAGGAGGACAAGTTACTTCACCACAATTAGCCATAGTGCTGCCTCATCCTCCTCTCTGCTTCTGCCCTGAATACAGGTGAATCTCTGTGGGAATGGAGATGATGAGGAGACATGAGAGGAGGGTGAGGTACAGCTAATGAGCAGCAGCACTTGTTTACAGTCTCCATTACCACAGTCTGTCCTGTCCGTCCTCTCTGTACCTCATGTCTTCTCATGAACTAAATTCCCCAGAGATTCAGCTAAAGTTCTTTTCAGCTGTATTCAGGATCCTAATCCCTGACAAGTAGAGATGAGGCAGCTCTTTACCTCAGTGTTGCAACTTGTCCTCATGTGTGATCAGGACAGGTTTTGTGTGAACTAAAGGGACAGCGGCCATTTTGTTTCTCCTAATCATTGCTCCAAAGACAAAACAAGCCATTATAACTAACGAAAGGTATTTGAGAATATATTTATAGTTAAGAAAATGAAAATACTTAAATATTACTTTATTACCGGAGAACCCCTTTAACATAAAACTACCCACTCTCCTGTTAATGGTCCCACAGCTGCTCCATTCCTGGCCACTTCCAGTCCCCTTGGGCCCCAGATGTTTTGACCTAGTGACGCTCTTGGGGACCAGACAGATTGGAACCAATCCACCCTATCCAACAGTATAAGGACAGTATCATTTCTTGTCAATCATATATCAAGACATGGAGCCCTCTCCATTATGTTAGCATGGCCCAGCAGTCTGGACTGTGTATGTCAGTGCAGCTTTAACCCTTGACAGCAGGAGGGTATAGGGGACAGTCAGAAAGTAAAACATAGCATTCTGGACTCCTTATGTGTAGTGCTACTCATGTGTTACTGCAGATAATACCCCAAGATAGTGGCGACAGATTCCCTTTAAGCAAATTGTGACCAGTAAGAGTTAAAATTAAAAAACAAAACACAGGCACCAAAAGTCTATGCACTGTCCACCATATATGGACCATATTGCCTAGGACCTGGCAACCTTGAAAGCAATTCAGAGACTGCCCTGAGATAGATTTGGCTATTAGTTTCTAATATGAGGTTCTTCAACAGGCCACTAGTACTAGAGGACCCCCCTCCCTCCCCAGTTGCGGTCCGCAAAAAAAAATTTGTATGACGTCCGTGTGCATTCCGTATTTTGCAGAACGGAACAGCTGGCCCCTAATAGAACAATACTATCCTTGTCTGTAATGCGGACAATAATAGGACATTTTCTGCTTTTTTGCAGAACGAAAAACACAGACATAAGGAAACGGAATGCACGCGGAGTAACTTCCGTTTTTTTTGTGGACCCATTGAAATTAATGGTTCTGCATACGGTCTGCAGAAAAATGGAACAGACACGGAAAGAGAATACATCTGTGCGCATGATTCCTAAAGCTTCTGTCCTATATATCTTGTTAATGTGTGTGTGAAAATGACCAAATCAGCATTCATAAATTCACTTAATAAATTTTGTATTGAGCGAATCAAAGTCCACGAAGTCGACTTCAATCTGAATTTCAGGGAAAATTTGATTTGTTGCAAAGCCGAATTTCCTTTTTCCCGAAATGGCAGTTGGAGCTTCAACCAATTTGGCGGCGGCCAGCTCTTCGCTCTTAACTGGATGAGGTAAGTATGATTTTATTTTACACTGTAATATTGTCAGATGCTATGAATGTGGCATCTGACGGGTACAAAGATGGGGAGCGGCACCATCGCCACAGCCTCTTCAAACAGCTGATCGGTGGGGGTGCAGGATATCGGTCTCCCGCTGATCAGATGTTGATGACCTATTCTGAGGATAGCTCATCAATATAGAAGACCTGGAAAAGCCCCATGGTAAAGGATAAACATGGAAATCTTATATTATATGTCACACCAACCCAGATCTAAACTCATTATACATATAGTCCAAGAGATTTATAATTAATACAAGAAGGAGTATGTAAGTTGGGCAACCTCTGTGGACTATTATGAAATATGACCTATTAAGCCTGGATTACACATGAACAGTCTATTGTATACAGAAAAGGAATACAGCCCATATCCTTCAGGCCATTGTGAACAGGCGGAACTACCTGAAATTAAAAAAAAATCTGACTGATTGCAAACCAGGTCTCGAGGGTATTCTGTCCACCTGTAAAGCAAGATGAATTTCCCCACCAATAACAGTCCACTTCTTACTAAAATAATCAAACGTGGAAAGTCCATCTCCTCCCATGAGATAATACACTCATTTTCAGAATCTAGAGTGAAAGCACCCTGGATCTGAATACAATGAAATACCCACACCTGTTCAAGAAGCCATAAAACAGTATAGTTTCCAAAATCTAAATAGAAGAAGAGGAAGCCTGTAAATATGTCTAAGTATGCAGGCTGCCATTCCATGAGGACAACCCTCCCTGGTAGACCCATGATGGCTGTTCTTACAATATTCTCAACTTTTGCCCTTGGAATGCTTTCTACAGGTTTGTTGCAAATCATGAATATTTTAATAATATTCCTAAATGCCAATAAGTTGGTTGTCATGCCTCTGACAATATGATCTTCTACATGCCCAGGGTCTTCTCATATATGACAAAGAAAATAGCCTCAATAAGATCATTGGTTGATCAAGCGAAAGAGTGCAAACATTATTTACAGCACAGTGGGTATGTTTGGACCCCCAACGATCAGGAGAACTGGGGTCCCGTTTCACCCTGCCTCTCCATTCATTACCTATAGGACTGCCAGAAATACCGTAACCGAGCTGTACTCTGCTATCTCCAATAATCCCATAGAGAATAAATGGAGCGGCCAGAGAACATCTGCAGCCCGCTGCTCCATCAGGACAGGGTCCCAGTAGTCAAATCCCTAGCGATCAGTTAGTGATCCCCTATCTTGTGGACAGGAGATAACTTTAAAACATGGCACAAATAAAGCTGCACATGGAGACTTAGTGGCAATGCTCTATAGTAAAATAAAATACAAAGAGGTGTCTCCTTGTGAAAGAGAACAAGCTCTATAGCGCCACCTATTGCAAGGGGCTCCATGTGAGTCAATATTTTACTTTTTAAGATGCATTGAAACATGCAAGGGAAAACAGCCAAGCCAGTAGGTGGCACTAGTGAGATGGTTCTCTTTCTTTAGTAGACACCTCTTTGCATATTATTTTTCCATGGAGCATTGCCCCTAAGTCTCTATACACAGCTGATTGTCTATAGGAGAGCCAGTTCTTACCTTACACACAGTGTCCAAGGTATCTCACACGGTCAGCAAGTTTCCTATTTCATACTGATGAGGGGCAAACACCCCAGAACAGTTGCTTATATGGCTTGACTATTTGCCCTTGTCATGTTATCAAGGTTTGTTAAAAAGTCAAACATTGACTCATAGATAGTCCTTTTTCCAATAGGTGGCACTAGTGAGATGGTTCTATTTCTCTGGAAGATCTTTTTTCAGTGAGAAGATACAAAAATAAATTCAGAGTAGCTTATTACAATTAGTATGTAGTGGCAAAACCATATATTGTGAGGGGTGAAAATGATATGGTTTCTTGCCCACCTATTTTGGTTGTCCCCAATCATGAAAGATAGAGAAAATGCAGGACTGGCACTATCCTTCCACTACAAGAAAAGGATAGCACCAGACCTGAATTTTTCTCTGCCTACAGGACTCACAGCGGTGTTTCCTCCGTCAGTGACTTCAGACCACAGTTGCACAGTTGGTGCTGTTTCATTCTTGCACTTCATCAGGTACCCTGGGTCCCAAACAGATTGCTATCCTAGTAATTTATCATTGGAATTGGCCCTTACATACATTAAGGACCCTTCCACACGACCGTATGCCCTCCGAGACATACGGTCCGAGAGCGGGCCATATGTCCCGGAGAGGCATTGATCGTGCGCAGGGGCGTAACTAGAAGTGACTGGGCCCCACAGCAAATATTTGTAAGGGCCCCCCCCAGCGCGCTTCGCATCTCCCTCCTCCTGTGTAAACCCCACTCCTTTGGCACAGTGTAGCGGTATACTGTATATTGTGGGGCACAGTGTAGCGGTATACTGTATATTGTGGGGCACAGTGTAGAGGTGTATATTGTGGGGCACAGTGTAGAGGCATACTGTATATTGTGGGGCACAGTGTAGAGGTATACTGTATATTGTGGGGCACAGTGTAGAGGTGTATATTGTGGGGCACAGTGTAGAGGCATACTGTATATTGTGGGGCACAGTGTAGAGGCATACTGTATATTGTGGGGCACAGTGTAGAGGTATACTGTATATTGTGGGGCACAGTGTAGCGGTATACTGTACATTGTGGGGCACAGTGTAGGCTATATGTGTATAACATAAACATATTACATATGAACACTTACAGTTACTTGGCTTTGCCCTTGGGGATCTCGGACGCCACTTCCACACTTTGGCCGAGGGGCTCGGCGGAGCTGATGTTGTGTTTTATCCTAATGAGAAAGATTTTATAATAAGGATTTGGAGAAGGGGCAGAGGGATAGCAGAGCAAGGAGAGGCTGGTGCTGCTACTAGGGGGCTCATACCATGGGGGAGTAATAAAGCCCACCATAATACCCCCCCAGTAGTAATAATTCTCCTTATAATGTGACAGTGCAAAAATACCCCCTTGTAATGCCCCCAGTTGAGCTAATGTCCCCATAGTGCCCCCATAATGTGCCAGTATAAAATACCCCTATATAGTGCCCCCAGTAAATTCCCCCATAGTGCTCCTCTCCCCCCTTCCTGCTAGTGCCCCCCATAATCTACCAGTATAAAATGCCCCATATATAGTGCCCCGGTAGATGCCCCTCAGTGTCCGGCCTCTGATAGGCTGCCGGCCTAGTGTCCCCCATAATGCCCCCCAATAATGTGCCAGTAAGTGTCCCCATAGATGCCCCCCCATCATGTGCCAGTATCAAGTGCCTCTCCCCCCCCCCACATGTCCCAGTATCATAGTGCCATCTCCCCACATGTGCCAGTATCAAGTGCCTCCCCCCCCCCCCACATGTCCCAGTATCATAGTGCCATCTCCCCACATGTGCCAGTATCAAGTGCCTCTCTCCTTCCCACCCCCATGTGCCAGTATCATAGTGCCAAACCCCCCCATGTGCCAGTATCAAGTGCCTCTCTCTTCCCCCCCATGTCCCATTATCATAGTGCCATCTCCCCCCAAAAAAGTGCCAGTATTAAGTGCCTCCCCCCCATGTGCCAGTATCATAGTGCCAACCCCCCCCCCCACACATGCCAGTATCAAGTGCCTCTCTCCTCCCCCCCATGTCCCAGTATCATAGTGCCAACTGCCATCTCCCCCCCCCCCCCAAAAAAAAAGTGCCAATATCAAGTGCCTCTCTCCCGCCCCCTCCCTATGTGCCAGTATCAGGTGCCTCTCCCCCCCCCATGTCCCAGTATCATAGTGCCATCTCCCCCCCCCCACAAAGAAAGTGCCAGTATCAAGTGCCTCTCTCCCTCCCCACCCCACCCCATATGCCAGTATCAGGTGCCAACCCCTCTCCCCCCCATGTGCCAGTATGAGGTGCCTCTTCCCCCCCCCATGTGCCAGTATCAGGTGCCAACCCCCCCCCCAGGTGCCAGTATCAGGTGCCACTCTCCCCCCCTCCCATATGCCAGTATCAGGTGCCACTCTCCCTCCCCCCCCTTATGCCAGTATCAGGTGCCACTCCCCCCCCCCCTATGCCAGTATCAGGTGCCACTCTCCCTCCCCCCCATGCCAGTATCAGGTGCCACTCTCCCTCCCCCCCCATGCCAGTATCAGGTGCCAACCCCTCTCCCCCCCATGTGCCAGTATCAGGTGCCTCTTCCCATGTGCCAGTATCAGGTGCCAACCCCCCTCCCTCCCCAGGTGCCAGTATCAAGTGCCAACCCCCCTCCCCCCATGTGCCAGTATCAGGTGCCACTGCCAGTATCAGGTGCCACTCCCCCCCCCCCCATGCCAGTATCAGGTGCCAACCCCTCTCCCCCCCATGTGCCAGTATCAGGTGCCTCTTCCCCCCCATGTGCCAGTATCAGGTGCCAACCCCCCTCCCCCCCAGGTGCCAGTATCAGGTGCCAACCCCCCTCCCCCCATGTGCCAGTATCAGGTGCCACTGCCAGTATCAGGTGCCTCCCGCTCCCCCATGGCAGTAACAGTCGGGTATTAAAAAAATAATAATAAACACTTCTACTTACCTCCATGTCAGCGATGCGATGCAGCCTCTTCCTGTGTCCCGCCCTGTATGTCCTTATATGGAGTCAGTGCTTGTATTTCAGAAAAAGCTTCCGCTGGGATTCGAACCCACGACCTTCTGCTTCAGAGGCAAAGCAGCTAACCACTAGACCAGACCAGCTGCCTTGCTCCTCACTGAAAAAAATATGAGACTTCTACTGTTATAGCTGGCTCACATCTATACACATGACAGCTGCTCATATATAGAGATATAGCAGAGCTGAATGTGCTGAGACAGCTGTCATATACAGATATAGCAGTATCTCAGATATATCTCTATATGACAGCTGTTCCAACACACTCAGCACTGCTATATGTCTATATGATAGCTGCTCCAGCAAACCCAGCTCTGCTACATCTATGCATATGACAGCTGCTCAAACACACCCAGCACTGCTATATCTCTATATGACAGCTGTCCCAGCACACTCAGCTCTGCTATATCTCTATATATGACAGCTGCTCCAGCACACCCAGCTCTGCTACATCTATATATCTCTAAGTATTGCTATATAGTAGATAGATATATAGAGATATAGCAGAGCTGAGTGTGCTGGGGCAGCTGTCATGTGTATAGATGTAGCAGAGCTGGCTGTGTTTCGGCAGCTGTCATGTGTATAGATGTAGTAGAGCTGGGTTTGCTGGGACAGTTGTCATCTATAGAGATATAGTAGAGCTGAGTGTGCTGGTGCAGCTGTCATGTGTATAGATGTAGCAGAGCTGGGTGTGTTTTGGCAGCTGTCATGTGTATAGATGTAGTAGAGCTGGGTTTGCTGGGGCAGCTGTCATATATAGAGATATAGCAGAGCTGATTGTGCTGGGACAGCTGTCATATAGAGATATAGCAGTGCTGGGTTTGCTGGGGCAGCTGTCATATAAAGAGATATAGTAGAGCTGAGTGTGTTGGGGGCAGCTGTCATGTGTATAGATGTAGCAGAGCTGGCTGTGTTTCGGCAGCTGTCATGTGTATAGATGTAGTAGAGCTGGGTTTGCTGGGGCAGTTGTCATATATAGAGATATAGTAGAGCTGAGTGTGCTGGTGCAGCTGTCATGTGTATAGATGTAGCAGAGCTGGGTGTGTTGGGGGCAGCTGTCATGTGTATAGATGTAGCAGAGCTGACTGTGTTTTGGCAGCTGTTATGTGTATAGATGTAGTAGAGCTGGGTTTGCTGGGGCAGCTGTCATATATAGAGATATAGCAGAGCTGAGTGTGCAGGGACAGCTGTCATATAGAGATATAGCAGTGCTAGGTGTGTTTGGGCAGCTGTCATGTGTATAGATGTACACTTAGCCAGCTATAACAGTAGAAGTCTCATATTTTTTCAATGAGTTGTAATGCAGCCTTTATGGCTGTGAGGGTAAATGCTTTGCCACTGATACACTGCTAGATTGGAGGTGGTGGGTTCAAATCCCTGACCAGGAGACTTTAGCAGACAGTAAAATTAGATCACACTAGCGGCTGCTGTGAAGGGGCCCTGAACACGATATTTAACTAACTTGAAAATAAAACTGACACACACGCTGCCGGGGCGCCGGGCCCCGAAGCAGCTGCTTCCCCGGTAGTTACGCCACTGATCGTGCGCACAGCATCATAGGTTACTATGATGCTGTGCACATCGGGCTGCCCATGGGACTATTGTCCTGCACTCATATGATCTTATGTCTCGGAGGGCATACGGTCGTGTGCATGAGCCCTAATACTTTGCTAGGGTAGGAACGATTTTGCAGGTAAATTATTTCTGTAGCAGACAAATCCCTCCTAATAAGAGTTAAGCCTTATTAACAGCACAGTGGCTCAGTGGTTAGCACTGGTGACTTGTAGCGCTGGGGTCCTGGGTTTCAGTCCGACCAAGGACAACATCTGCATGGAGTTTGTACATTCTCCCATCGTTGGCGTGTGTGTCCTCCCACACTGCAAAGACATACTGATAGGGACCTTAGATTGTGAGCTGCATTGGGGACAGCCTGATGCTGATGTCTGTAAAGCGCTGTGGAATATGTCAGCGCTATATAAGTGCGTATAATAATTAACGTCTATTTTCCGTCCTAGGAATAATAGTCGGATTCTCATTTATGATCATGGCCGTGTTGCATCCGATTTTGTTCTGTCTCTTTGCTCTCTGCCTCATTCATTTTTCACATGCACTTCTAGGCTAAGAAAGGATTTCCAGAGCATCTCAAAGCCTCAGTCTGTGAAGAAAGTTGGCATCTGTGTGCTGCCCATGTTTTTTATGGACCCATAGGGGCACATTTATTAAGACTGGCGTTTTAGACATCTGTCTTAATAAAGGCCCTGCACTTGCGGAGGATCCGCCGAAGTTAGGAAGAGGCGCAGGCCTCTCCATAACTTCGGTGCATCCAGCGCCAGTTCTAAATGTAAGACAGTCTTACATTTATACCAATTTCTACGCCTAAAACAGGCGTAGAAGATGGTGAATGAGACGGCCTGCCGGCCCCTCCCCTTCCCTGTCCATGCCACACCCACAATTTTAGACCTGCCGTGAGTGAGGCAGAGTCGCGCCGCCATCTGCGCCTCAAATACATTTGGGCGTATTTCAGATTAATAAATTACCCCCTAGACTTTAAAAGGACAAAGTAGCACATAGCACACTTTCGCACCATTGGTCCGCATACAAAATTGAAAAAATACGCCCACTGAATTCAATGGATCTGTATATTACCTCTGGAGAACACGGAGAGCACATATCCATGATTGACTTACATGTAAAAAAAGCCTTTTACTGTTATGGAAATGTTCTCAGGGTTCACCAAGTCTGTATCTCTTTGTGGGGGTTAAAAGGGTTTCCCAGGAGTTTTACACTGATCATCTATCCTCAGGCTAGGTCATCAGTATCTGATTGGTGGGAGTCTGGCACCCGGGACCCCCACCGATCAACTGTGTGAGAAGGCAGCAGGCGCTCCTGTGAGCACGACGGCCTAGGCCATGCGACCAATGAACTTGACGCCACATGACCCAGGCAAAGCTGGAGAAGGCCATGACGCTACTACAAGCGCCGCTGCCTTCTCAAACCACTGATTGGTGGGGTTCTCGGGTGTCAGACCCCCATGATCAAATACTGATGAGATCTCCAGAGGACAGGTCATCAGTGTAAAACTCGGGGAAAACCGGAGTTTACCACATTCCAGGTTGTACACGTACAGGGCTCACCCCTACAGCTACCATTAGACATAATGATAAATAATGATCCCTTGTAACATTTGTTTTTGCATTTATGGTTCCAGCGTGATCTGTTATGATCAATCAAGTGTTTTATTTCACTGAAGACCACCCCCTTAAATCAAATTGGACATACACCAGACTCCTAAATTAATTCAGACCCCACACCAGATCCCCAAATTAATAAGACCCCAGATTAGATCTCAAAAAATGTATTCAGGCACCAGATCCCTAAATCAAGCCTTAGACCAGACACCTAATCCCTAAATTGATGAGACCCCTAAGCAAGACCTCAGACCAGATCCCTCAAAAAAACCTGGACACTTACTTACCTCTCCTCAGCTTCCTGTTATTCTTGCTTCCAGCACACAGGTTCCGACACAGCTTAGTGCTTGGTCCTTGCAGTGTTTCAGCTCACAAAATCCTGACTCTGGCCAACATTGAGACATTACCAGTATATGTGCCACAGCGCTAAGCTTCCTCATGCTAGATGTTGTGTGCCAGGGCCTGATGAGACATGGAGCCCTGGACTATAGGGCCTGGTGGTAGTACCTGCTGACTGCCACTGTGTATTATATATCAGAATGACCCAAAACAAAATCAGGAACCTATTTTCATGCTTCAGTTTTAGGCCTCATGCACTTGACCCGTAGTTTCTGTCCACATCCCATCCATATTTTTTAAATATTGGGTGCACACCTATTTATTTCAGTGGTGCCGCAAAAGATGCGGACAGCACACCATGTCAGTTCCACTGTTCCCTGCAACAACAAAAAACAAACATGTCCTATTCGCGTCCGTATTGCGGACAAAATAGGCATTTCTAAAAGAGGGTAGGACGTAGCGATCTGAAACATGGGAGACGCACATGGCCGGTATCAGTGTCTTGCAGATCTGCAATTTGTGGAGCGCAAAAACGGATATGGCTGTGTGCATGAGGCCTAATGGGAATTTGCTGCGTTAAAAATAAAAAAGAAACTAACAATTTTACATTTTTGGCAGTTTTTGGACATTACTATGAAATATGATATACCATATGTCCCGAGAAGCAAAATGCAAGTTATAGTCATTAACTCAAAAGTGGGCAGATTTATCTCGCAGCAGAATATTGTGCCTGTGGCATCTATAGTTTGCACAAAATTCATGATTTGGTTGTTAAATTCTTATTTTTTATTATTATTTATTATTAAAGCGCCATTCATTCCATAGCGCTGTACATATGAAAAGCGGTGCACATACATAATACAGACAATTGCACTAATCATAAACAAGATGAGTTACAAACCGGTACAGAAGGAGAGAGGGCCCTGCCCGTGAGGGCTTACAATCTACATGGTATGGGAGAAGGACACAGTAGGTGCGGGTTAAGTTGGTCATGGCGGTATAGAGGCAGCAGGGTCACTGGTTGTAGGCTTGTCTGAAGAGGTGGGTTTTCAGGTTTCTTTTGAACGATTCCACTGTAGGTGAGAGTCTGATATGTTGGGGTAGCGAGTTCCAGAGTAGTGGGGGATGCACGGGAGATATGTCTTGGAGTCGATTGTGGGAAGAGGCGATAAGAGGAGAGGCGAGAAGGAGGTCTTGTGAGGATCGGAGATTGCGTGTGGGGGTGTATCGGGAAAGTAGCTCAGAGATGTAGGGAGGGGACAGGTTATGGACGGCCTTGTAATGTATTTGTTAGTACTTTGAAGTGAATTCCGTTGGGCAATGGGGAGCCAGTGAAGGGATTGGCAGAGGGGAGAGGCAGAGGAGTAATAGGGTGAGAGGTGGATTAGTCAGGCAGCAGAGTTGAGGATAGATTGGAGGGGTGCGAGATGGAAGGCCACAGAGGAGGAATGTTGCAGTAGTCTAGGCGGGAGATGATGAGGGCATGTACAAGCATTTTCAGCAGATTCAAAGTTAAGGAAATGTGTCTAAATCTGTCAAATTGTTTAAAAAAGTGGTTGAATGCTCAAAATAAATCCTTATTTGCTACACAAAGCACCACAGCAATTTATACTATCTGAATTTTACACCGCTTTTAATGACCTTGGACTGGTATGTTTTTTTGTGTGCTAAAATATGCGCCAAAAATTGCCTATGACTGTGGCAAAACAAGGTGCAAAATAAACGCAGAAAAAATCTGGCATAAAAGTTGTCTAAAAAACTGTCGTAAATGAAAGAACGTTGTGGCGCATACACGTCATATATTTGGTGCAGCAAGCTGTGCTTCTCATAGTCTGGTGCTAATCAAAGCACGAGCCAGGCGCAGTGACATTGAGAACCAAAACGCTCTGGTGGTTAAGGAGTTAAGAGAAGACTAGGGAAGAGTAGCAGGATTATGAATGGGCAGGTCACACACAGCTAACACAAAGTGACAACCAGAGAACCATATTTCCTCTGAAATGGCATGTCCCTATAATGCATGTGGTGCTGCTGCTTGTAATGTCCCCTCCTTTCTCTGTTATCTCTGCCTCCCTCCTCCGCCCTCCTCACGCCTCCCCTGGGCTGCTCTCTCCAGTTCCCCTGCTTCTGCAGCTGGCTGTCAGTGCTTGCCATGTCTCGGCCTGGGGAAGAGCTGAGTGGGACCCTGTCGTACCGGACTGAGCCCAGGAGAAGCCCCCGGCTGAGCCTCTTCCACCTGAAGCTGACAGACTCTGCCCTCTCCTGCCTGCGGGACTTCCAGAAGGGACAGGTAAGCCCCCGACAAGCAGCTGTCCATACAAAGTGACACTGTGAGGCTCTCCAGCTGCTGTACAACTACACATCCCAGTATGGAAGCTGAATGCTGGGAGTTGTAGTTCCACAGGCAACTAAAGAGTCCCTGGTGACAGACCACTGCATTAATGTATGCCCTTATACATGTGTGGGGTAAGTGCTTTACTTTTGCCACACATCTGCTACCAATATCTCCATACCTAACCCTATTCTCTGTTGGCTGCTGCCCTGGCAATATGTGCGACATATGACTGGACTGGTCATTAATATATACGGTATATTTATGTCATTTTACTGTATGATAAGCAACATTTTATATCTTTATTTTCTCATTTACACCGGTTGATTATGGTCATGGTTGTTGGTATTGGCTCACTGATCACGCCTTGAGCCTTTACCTTCTAGTCTCCATTTTATGTTCTCTTCCAGTACGACTCCCCATCTGGTCTCCACGTTTCCTTTATTTCCATGATGTGCCCTGTGTGCTTTAAAATACAACGCCATCTGCTCTGCCCTACTGAAGGGTTCTTATGCCCTTGATATGTTATCTTTGATATTTGCACTGTACCACCTGTTGGCATATGTTATGTGATATCTACCATTGTGGCACTTGAGGTGCACCTTCCAGCTCTCTGGTGCCCTTTCTATAATTCACCCTCCCTCGTGGCATCAGGAACGTCACTTTGGCAGTTACTATGTAGGGTTTTGCCCCATGTGCCATGTACACCACCCGTCGTCCTAGACTGTGCTAGTGGTGCGTTTAGTCTTGGCTTGTTCATCTGGTGCACCAGTCTATGGTCAGTTTGGGTTAAATTGCAGAATAGAAATGGAAATACTATTGTGCTATATCTGATCATTACCATATTATACACGTTCTATGATATTGTGGAGGTAAGTCCAGCCTTATAACTGACACCCTTCTACCTACCTGTGGCTCAAGAGCTGCTCCATTTAAACTTTTAGGATCTTGCTCCTTCACATGTATCACTTGTGCTAGATTCTGTATTCATCCATACAACTCCCTGGCATGTAACTAGTTAATCCCAGATGATATCTGATTTTCATGAGCGCTGCCTTTCCTGACACCCTTAATCTCATCATATGCCCACTATGCCTTCCAGTCACCTGAATGGCGTATACCGGCAGTCAGCGCAACATTGCGGAGCCGGTGTCACTTCAGATCTTAGGAGACATGTCAAGGAAGCAGCTAGGGCAATTTTCGATGCATTTAACAATCTGACACTTGTGTTTTTCCGAGTTGGTGTGTTTAGTATGCAGTTAGACTTGCCAGGCTATCAGTGCCCCGATGGCAGTCGCCAACCTAGGTTTACGGACATGCTAGTGTGTATGGAGGCCTGAATGTGGGCGCAGCAGATGTATGATCTGCATGAGGTAATCATATACCGTAGGACATAATGACAGTGCTGCTGGTGCGCGCTCTGCATGCCTTCTCGTCTGGTATCTGCACCTGTGCCCGAGCTGCAGATGTTACCGCTACTGAGCGAAGTCTCAGTTTCTGAAATAAGCTTAAAATGGCAACTTTCAGTCTCACAGCATGTAATGAATGTATCTTATTAACTGTTTAACTGCTCAGTTTAGGTGGAAATGGGTAATATATCCCTAAAAAGCCATGGAAGCATGGAAGATAGCATTGCCTGACTACAGTACAATGTCCTTTAGTGTAGATCACTTGAGACTCTGTTCTTCCACGGTTATCACTACTGGGGGGTTATATACATTCAGAGGCATTTCTTGGCTATGTTCACATGCAGAAAAGCAAATCCTCAAAGAAAATCTCAAATTTTGCTGCAGATTTGGTGTCGGTTTTATGCACCTTGACTAACCAGAAATACGCCTAAATTAAAAGGTCCTTTGCGCCACAGTCTACGACTTCTCCCTGCTCACCCCAGGTCTAAAAAAGTGGGCGTGGGAGGGGAAGGCGACGGACCAGTAGTCTCTTTTACCAGTTACTACGCCTGGTTTAGGCATAGAAAAAGGTCTAAATGTAAGACAGCTAGGAATCTATCTTACATTTAGAAGATTCTTAGATTCTAAGATTGTTGAGGCCGGCACCTCTACATAACTCCGGCGGATCCTCCGCCAGATATAGGGGTTATTAAGACTGGCGTCTAAAACGCCGGTCTTAATACATGACCCCTCTTGTTGTCAAATATGCATGTATGTGTAAAGGCTCATTCACTTGCATCTACTTGTATTGTACTTTTCTGTGGTTCGTAATGCTAAATATCCACTGTTCCTAGCTAATGTGCCTGGGCTATACAGAACATGGCTTATATGATATCTAGAGGACACGGCATCATCAGTGCCTACACAGATGGCTTGTAGTTATGGTTTTATGTATTTTCCCTAAATGAGATTTACTAAACTCTTTATGGTGTACTAACAACTCTATAGGGAGAATTTATGTAGATGGCATTTCATATTCTAGCTTTTTTTTAATGGGCTGGATTAAGATGTGCCAAATTTAGGTGCAGGCCTCTTAATAAATGTTGTACATCTTCTGCCATGTAATCTATACTAAGGGTACTTTCACACTAGCGTTATTCTTATCCAGCATTGAGTTCCATCCTATGGGCTCAATACCGGAAAAGAACTGATCAGGCATATCCCCACGCATTCTGAATGGAGAGCAATCCGTTCAGGATGCATCAGGGTGTCTTCAGTTCAGTCATTTTGACTGATCAGGACGGAGATAATACTGCAGCATGCTACGGTTTTATCTCCGGCCAAAAATCTGGAACGCCAGATCCGGCATTTTTTTCCATAGCAATGTATTAGTGCCGGATCCGGCATTCAAAATACCGGAATGCCGGATCCGTGTAAACCAAGTTCCAGCCATGTCTACAGACATACTGTAGCTGCAGACCTTTCAACATGTAGTAGTTCTGAAAATGAATTAAAAGGGCCTACAAAATAAGTTTGAAAGTGTTGAAAATTCAAGTGTAATAGAAAAATTGGGGAAAATGTTCAATTAGAACCAGGCACACTATTAAAGCTTTATACTACAATAAAATTACAAAGGTCCTAAGTAGCCTAGCGGCATATGGTGAATGCTGGCCATACGTATGTTCATTTGCTTCAAATCCCACCAATATTCCAACATTTATCACTTGCCACTGATTGACAGCTTTCTTCTGATGCATGGTAATAGGGAGAAAGCTGTCAATCAATGGGAGGGCAGGAGGAGCCCACATCATAAATGTGGTGAGAGATTCTCTTTACTTATATTTAAATCTATTTTTGGCACATAATATGTCCCTCAGGAGGTCATTAAAAGACCTCTGGGGGACACTGACAGAGTTGATCAAGGGCTCCTTAGACCCTGCCGCTCTGCTCCTGCCCCGAGACACCTGGCGGTCACCGCCGCTCCCTGCTCTTCCCCTGCGCTCCTGCAGCAATCTCCTACTGACACAGGAGAAGGCAGAAGCGGTAATAAACCGCTCCTGTCTTCTCCTCGCGGTCCCTGCTGTGTCTGACAGCCGGGACCCGACCTGCTCCTGCTAGATTGCAGGAGCTTTATATACGTGCTATCTGCATGGGGTATGTGCATATAGGATGTATATATCCATTGGGCAGTCGGGAAGGGGTTAAGGAGAATGTTTGTTCATCAGCAAAAGTATAATTGGATTGTAAAATAAGACACAAATACAATAACTCTACATTTGAATTCATAATGTGAAATAAAGCAATCCTTCAGGGCTTGTTCACACGACCCTATGGCTTTTTCAGTGTTTTGCGGTCCGTTTTTAACGGATACGTTTTTACGCTTTTTGTTTCAGTAGTATTTCCGGTTCCGTTCCGTTTTTCCGTATGGGATATACAGTATACAGTAATTACATAGAAAAAATTGGGCTGAGCATAACATTTTCAATAGATGGTTTTGCAAAAACGGAATGGATATGGAAGACATACGGAGAGCATTCTGTATGTGTTCCATTTTTTTGCGGACCCATTGACTTGAATGGAGCCACAGAACAGGATTGGCGGGCAATAATAGGACATGTTCTATCTTTGAGCAGATAAAAAGATGAAAAGGAGGGCCCCAGGTAAGTGTTCTGTTCTGTTAGTTCCCCAGTTAATGTGAATTTATTTTCAATGTTCTGACCCAATGAAGATTCCTCAACTGTTAGATCATAGGCTGATTTCAAATTATGGGAAGACTATTGTAGCTAATATTGATGTCAAAAGTTACTGTGGAACACCAGCAAAGGGGCTAATAGATTTTCAAGGTTCTCTATATGTTAAAGCGGTTTTCCAAGATTTGTTAAAAAGTTAGGCTAGAGAAGGGGGCTGCCTAAAATAAAGATTACAATGTCCCACTGCTCTAGTGCCGCGGCTCCAGTCTCAGTCGCTCCAGCCCTGCTGGTCCTGCAGCAGTGACGTCATGTCTATCGTTTACATGCTGCCGTCAGTCACTAGCTTCAGCAGTCACGTATGCATGAAGGGCACGTGACCACTGAGGACAGTGATTGGCAGCAGCAATCACGTGAATGATGGATGTGACATCACTGCTGCAGGACCAGCAGGGCTGGAGAAACTGGAGACAGAGCAGTTGCACTGGAGGCGGGCCAGTTAAAGGATTATAAAAATATTAGAAGATCCCCTTTAACATTACAGTACATATATGAAAGCCTATACATCCTATTCTCATGCTAAGTGTACACATATTTATCTATTTTACAGTATGTAGTACATAAAGTTAAATTACAGTATATAATTCTTCAGTCTCCAACTAAAGCGTGAAAACATCGTTTTAGCTACAGATCCCAGTGTTAGTTTACAGTTAAGGTAAAATAAAAATAAAACAAAAATTGCCTAAATTGGGTTTCTGCCCTTGTTCCCCAAGGTGCAAAGTACACGTCTTGTGTAAACATTAAGGGTGCCATAACATGTGATCTTGTTTCCAATTGTTAGATTTCCATGGAAATTATATTGTAAGCCTTCATGGATACAGCCTCTTACTCGTCTGATGCTCAGGAAGTGTATTTATTTCATATTTTTGTTTGTACGTTTTGTTTTTCCATTATATAATTTATCATGAGTATTTCAATCTGAAAGTTAAAAGATGTCTTTCAGCAGTTTTTACAATGCTAAACTGCTGGCAGCACTGGGTAGGGCCTGTGGATGGCAGTACAAACATACTATTTGTAGAGCTTTTATTATCAGGAGCAGTGTGAATATGACTTTTTTTTCTTCCAAATGCTTGTTTTGCAATCGCCAAGCAGGTGGAGCTTCAATGTGAAGTGCTGTATGCACTGACCTGCTTCACAGCCTCTCCTTTCTGCTCTGGGTGAAAGCTGTAGTGGTCTCCTGGTTGGATGCTACAGCTGTCACTCAGAGCAGATGGGCATGACTGTGAAGCAGCTCCCACAACACTTCCTCGGCATTCGAGAGAGAGAGCAGAATTTTGCAGAATAAAACTTCATATTCACATGACTCCTGATGATAGCAGCTCCACAAAAGGCATGTCTGTCCTGCTTTCCACAGCTCCTACCTAGTGTTGTCAGCAGTTGAACATGGACAAATGTGGTGGCAGACTACTTTTAATGGTACTGTAACAGGAATGGTAATAACAGGCTGCACTCCTACAAACATCTGCTTATACCAACAAGAAAAACATTTCAGTTTGCTGGAGATTTGAACAATGGACTGTGTTTTTTTCTATCTATAGTGGCCTACAGTCTTGCATGTCTTCCACTTGACTACCGTTAAGAGGAAATTACAATGATGAGGAACAGATAAGGGTTGTGAGGCCGTTGTAAATGTCAAATTTTAATGTCTATACTGATAACCTAGCAAATATTATTGAACAGTTATATTTCTCTATTTAAACACTGCAAAACAAAAGATGGTCGCCCAAATCGTGGTGCTAAAAATATGCATCCATGGAAGCCAACATTAAAAGGTAAAATGAATGTAAAAGGATTTTCATATAAAAGAGTGTCTCAGGCTCAAAAGAACTGACTTATGGCCCCTCTCTCATTCCTAAATACTTTCACAAGACATTTAACTGTGAATGTGTTATTTGGGCATGTGCACTGGCCAGGAGTGCACTAGAGAAGAATCTAGGCAGGGCAAGATTTGTTTATGCAGAGCCTACCCAGCATTAAAGTATGTGAGCACTATTTATATTTTTGTGATAGGCAGTGAAAACACTGCTATGGATAATATTTAAAGGAGAAAACACAAAAATTATTATAAGGCTTAATAATATAAAATGGAAGGCGACTAGCCCTTTTTATTCACAAGCAACATTTTTTGAAGCCTCTAATCCAGTGATGGCGAACCGTTTAGAGGCCGAGTGCCCAAACTGAAACCCAAAACCCACTTATTTATCGCAAAGTGCCAGGGTGGCAATTTAACCTGAATACTACAGTCCAATATAGTGTATCATTATCATTTAGCTATAATATCCTGCCTACATTCAGTGCGCTGCCTGTGCTGTTCATAGTGCGCCCTGCGCTGATGAATAGACTTTTTCCATAGCACGGTTGCCCACAGAGAAGGCTCTGAGTGCCCCATCTGGCACCCGTGCCTTAGGTTCGCCACCACTGCTCTAATATGTGTATTTGAATCTACTGCTGATAATGCAAACTTGTAGATAGACACATGTTCTCTTGTCTCAGTACATTGTGACTGTGAAACAACCAAGATGCCTTGTAGGTTATTAAATAGGGTGCCAGATGATTGTTGTCAGAAGATGTCCATTCATGCCCATCATTTTCTAGTCATCCAGCCACTGGTAATTAAGCCCTAGCCTCAGCTGTATGCCAAGAAGGTGTTCATTGATTTGGGGCAATCGACATTGAATAGTGCACTGCATGGCAAGAATATGGTGGTTGTAGGATGTGAGTAGGACTTTTCATCCTTCATGAGCTTTTAATATGGCAGCAAGCAAGTAAATATAGCTGTAGGTAGAATAACCTGTAAAGAACTTGCAAATGTTTAGAGAGCCATGCCATTGTTAATGTAATAGAACCAACATGGAGGTAAACAAGTTGCTGGATAGTACATAATACGGCGAACGTGGCAACAATATTGCCACTGTAACCAGGTAGCTTGTTAAACAAACAGAAGAGTGAGAAACCCAGAGAACCAAAATTAAAAATAGGTTGAAAGACAGGAAAGCCTGCCGGAGCATATCACGCATCAGCAAGAAACATGGGAACACCTTTTTGTTTTTCACCTAGCTGTATATAAGTTTACAGGAAGCAGTTGCCACCTAGAGGTGTTTGTATGAACACTTCTTCCCGATAATTGACCTGTGCAAAAAACTTGGCCTGTCACTAGCACATTGCCCCAGTTACACAAGGGATGTGCTGCTGACAATATGCAAAGTGAACGGGGAAGGAACGATCATAATAACCGTTTTGTCCCTTTTTTCACTTTGTATCTGGATGTATGGGAGACCCTTTAAATGAGCATCGATCAGCTCGTATATGGTCAATCGTTATTGGCCCATATAGCAGGACCCTAGGTTCAAGTCAGCACTGTGGTTCAGTGGTTAGTACTGGTGCCTGGCAGCGCTGGGGTCCTGAGCTCAAATCTGAGCAGGGACAACATCTGCATGGAGTTTGTATGTTCTCCCCCTGTCGGCGTGGGTTTAATCCAGTTTCCTTCCACACTAGAAAAAAAATAGGCAAATTGGCTAACTACAACAATTAACCCTAGAGGGTGTTGGGGTTGAGCACCTATATGGCAGCCACTTACTTCTCAGTGAGTCGCCCCAGTCACCATCCCTGTAAGAAAAGTGCATTACAGATGTTTGTTGTCGTCATTCAAGTCATCATCTGTTCCAGAATAACCTAGCTAGCTACGCAGATTGAACAATACTCCAGAATGTGTTGGAGGAACCATGTAGTGCTTTTCTTCTAGGTCTTTATATGGTGTCTGAGTGGTCAGTAACAGTGAGAGCAGCCATCACTACAACATGTCCATGTGCCTTTTTACTAACAGCAATAAAACCAACCAGTCACCAGCTCTTGTGTTCCCAGACACTTATAACCTTAGAGAAATCTGATAAAAGATTCTGAAGGTTATTTACCCATAAAGAGTCTGTCTGTAAAGGACTGTTCTCATATTTATCATGATATTATCAGTTGTGTTTCTACTTAGCAGCCGGCAATTCACATCTTTAGTGGAATGTACTGGATTCAGCATGGGGTTGAATATTTAACTTGCAGCTGATGAGCGGAAGTTGGCGCAGAATGACAGTGTTTATGAGCTAAAAGCCAAATGAGTCGCTACAACAATGGAATTCAGATGCCATATTTTGTGTGCCAACCTCCCAACCCCATCAACAGCTTGCCCACGATGTTGGATCATAATCTAATTATGCAACTATGGAGCATATTTATTAAGAGCAACGTTTTAGACGTCGGTCTTAATTAAACCCTGCAATGGCGGTTGATCCCCCGCGGTTATGTTGAGGCGCTTACTTGCGGTCTTGTACTTCCCATTTCTACTCCTAAAACAGGTGTAGAAAATGGTAAATGAGATGGACCTGCCGGCCTGTCCCCTTCCCCGCCCCCACACCAAGCCCACTTGTTTAGACCTGGCGTGAGCTGGGAAAAGTCGTAGATATACGCCTAAAATAGGCGTATTTCTGTTTAATTGACCCCCTATGTTTTTGACCGACGTAAACAATAGTTATACCATAGTTTTTGATCTGTGCTTTAATCGAACGTCAAAATCAGATAAGGGTATCTGGAATTATAATTATTGATCATAAAAAAGAACTGATAAAATGTTTTTTTTTTTTAAACTGTCTTCTGTATATAAGATATGCAAATTCCTTTTCTTTAAAATGGTTTTAATAACAGTTCTAGAGACATAGACAGTAGGAATACAGAAATAAGATGAACATCCACAGACACGGAAAAATGTCTTCGAGGATGGATGTCCTGAAATAAGCCCGGTATGCATAATATACTGTATGGTGAAACCAAAAAATCTGTTGGATGGGGGCTAGTTTTCGCAAAGAAGTTGGAGAGGTTTTACTGGTAGTCAGAAAGGTCAAGTACATGTGTTTAATCAGGACATGTGTCTCAGATTAGACTCTAAATCCTTTTACTGAAGAATGAGCAAACGCGCTTCAGTTGGATGATTGATCTCCTAAAATCATCATTTCTGAGCAGCAGATAGTGCAGTGTAAACAGGGATCTGCTGCCTAGGAACAAACAATCTGTATGGGGACAAACGGTCACAGTAGCAATTACTTGTCCTCATATGGCCGACATAATTGCTGCTTGTAAATACAGCATCATTTCATCTGACAGTCATAGTAAAAGGACCATTAGGTGCCGTCCGAAAGATACAATCACTTGACGAACCAACCATTGCTGGGCAATTATCGGGAGCAAGTATTTTTACAAATGCTGATCCCTGATAATTGCTCCAACCAAGCAAAATTCAAAGTCAAAGAATTATTCATACTATGGCATAATAATTCCCTAATATCATGTTATTAATCAAGTAGCTTCCTCTTATTGCTGCTACTCATCTTTATACATAGCACTAGCCAATTTGAAGAGCATGCTGCTTGAACCATTCAGCATAGGTATATAAGGGCATTAGACGCGGAGCGTGTTAAAACCCTCATTTGTATCCCTTTCTTCCCAGAAAGCTAGAGGAGCATATATGGCCTATAAGTCTCCTCACACCGATTAAGGTGATTTCTTCCCAAGGAGAGATAGTACCCCCCAAATCCAATATCATAATGCTTCTACAGACCAGCAGGACTTCAGACTCCCAAATACTAGTGGATTGTTATAGGGTATCTTTCATCACTTACCAGTAGGTCTGCAGATTCTGATAGTATTTCCAAATGTGCTGGCAATCTGTAGAGAAAAAGGCATTTTATAATAGGCAAATTACCCTCTAGGTGCAAAGAGGGTGGTGCTGTTGCACCTCGTTGCACCCAGAGGCTCTGCTCCCTGTCAGTTTTGCTGTGCCTCCACTGCTGTGACAGGGCAGGCAGTAAAAACATATGTACGCCTGGCCCTGAACCCTCTCAGGAGTGTGTTCGGCATATGCAAAGTAAAGGGATGAAGACCGCCAGGCAGATGGGCAATCTCCATCCATTTGCTGCGCATGTGCTGAACATGCTCCCAACGAGACTTCAGGGTCAGGTGTGAATATGTTTTTACTGCCTGGCCTGTCTGTCACAGTGGTGGTAGCAGACAGGGAGCAGAGCCTCTGGGTGCAACGAGGTGCAATGGCACTGCCTTCATTGCACCTAGGGGTTAATTTGCATATTATAACAAGTCGGCACATATGGAGATATCAGACTCTTCAGACAAACACTGATATGTGGCGGACGACCATTTTCCCAACTGGTAAGTGATGACAGAGACATAAGGGGGTGAGAAAAGGACCTATATACCATTCTTGCACATGTGGTACTTTGTTGTCTGTGTCGGCCCCTGGTGATTGCTGGAGATAGCTGGTAAATGTTCTGGAAATAGCTCTTGAAAGTATCAATGTGTACACAATGTGAAAATGTCTCTTTTTGCCAATTCACCACGGCCTACTGCAGCTGTCAAGCTTTGTCATCCCTCGAGAAGGTCTGTATACTGTACATGGGGACGGGCTAAGTATACACAAGACTCAAGCTGCCCTTGTAAGTCAGACTGCAGCCATAGTGCTTGCTGTCGCTTTTTGTAGGATTCTTCTGGTCAGGTTGCAGAGAATAAATAAGGTGGTGGCTGGTTTAACAACAGCCCTCCGCCTTCATTCACAGGCCCCTTGCAGTTCCATGGGCGTCTTCTGTATCCCCTGTTATACCATATCTAAGACAAAGCCATCGCTACGTGATTCACCTCTTGTGAAGCTAGATGTGCTTATATTTAGATACAGTAAAACGTCAAATCAGTTGTAATTAAAAATCATGCAGTGAAAGAACTGGTAATTACAGAGTTTCGCTGGCATGGTTGCCTGGCTGATTCACCTTCTTGTACAAACTGCATCTTCCTACCTGCCAATCATTCATGGAGACTGAGCCTTGGATTGCTCAAGAGAGCTTTATGTTGTACTTATAACTGGGCTGCACCTGGACGTCTAGCTAATTATAAAAGCTTTCTTTAATCAGTATTTAAACGTATGGGTATTTGTTAACACCTCTGTTTTCAAACATTACTCTGTAGGGATCAGGAACAGTGGTTGGTGCTAATGTCATCTAACTGGATACTGGAGATGACAGGACATCATTAGACTATTTCAGGTATACAGGCGTGTAAATGCTCCCATACACATTAGTGTATTTGTCAGACAAGTCTGGTGGGAACGGTGATTTCAGGTGACAATCTAATGTGTATGTTGAGCTCCCAACTCTTCCCTGACGGATGCTGTCGGGGGAGAGAAGGAAAAGGAGATTTAATTTTTTGCCCAATCTATTTGTTCTCACATGAGATAAGCTGCCTCCAAAAGTGACTGGCAGCAGCTTTCTCCTCTTTCACCATGGCTGAACCAAACATGTATGTCGGGGGATAGCCATCGACCAAACTATTATTTGGCCGACAGTGATTGACCATGAATGGCCGGCCACCTTTATCACATAAGTGACTAATGGCTGGTTTACACGGCCCAATTGTCTGGCAGATTTTGAAGGATGAACGTTCCAAGAACTAGCCTGAACAATTTTTATGATTAACTTACATTCTTAGAATCATGAATGGCAAATAGAAACATTTATGACATTAATAAATAATTCATTTGAAAAATTATGTGGACAGGCAACAATATTGACTGCTGCTTGAAGTGGCTCGAGCGATTGTTAACAATGTTAAATGCTTCACTAGCCTATTGTCTGTGCCAGTCATGGTACTGGTTGTCCATTCATTTTACAGTTCAATTAATTCTCTAACGGGGTTGTCCAGGCTTTTTCTATTGATGACCTGTCTTCAGGATAGGTCATCAATATTAGATCGGCGAGGTGACGGGTGTCGGACAACCAGCACCCCCGCCGATCAGCTGTATGAAGAGACGGCGCGCTCAGTGCGCACGTGCCGTCTCCCTTCCTGTCCACTGCTGCTGTCCCATAGACATACAGCGGAGAGCAGGAAGAGAGAAGGGAGACGGCATGTGCACACTGTGTGCGCCGTCTCCTCATACAGCTGATCGCCGGGGGTGCCGGGTATCAGACCATCTCCTCCATCATTTCTATTGACCACCCTATCCGTCTCCATGTTCTCCCAATGATCTAAGACTAACATCCTCCATAATCTTAACCTCTCACCCATGTCTCCAAGAGTTTTATGCACAATCCTGAACAAGGAGATTCATTTCCAACATCTTTAGTTTAAAGTGCACCCTAAAAAGAATGAATTGTAGGCAGGCCTATCACATTTCCTTTCTACATTGGTCCTCAGAACCTCATATCTACATTCACTTTTATCCCCATACTCTTGGCATTCAAATGCACTTGATATTGGTGCATACACGGATACTAGCTGTGACTAGCTCATGCATCTCTATGTGCACTACCTTGTTTTATAAGAGATGGCTGGACCATTGTACAAAACCAGTACAGTTTATAGCTTGTATCAGCCCTATTTTCTCATAGATTTTAAGCTCTTTTGAGCAGGGCCCTTGCTCCATGTTAATTAGTTTATAATGTAATGTCTGATTTTGTCTGTACATGCATCCTCTGAATTGAAAGTGCTGTGGAAAATGTGGGTGCTGTATAAATGAAGATTATAGTCATCCTCTTTACCATATAAAGTATAACAACTATATAGAGGTTATTGAGATCATGGACGGTGGAGTCTGTTACTCCCCTTTGTGCTATTAAATAAATATGTCACTTTTGCAACCTTAATTTATTGTTCCAATGTATGTAAAATAACATCATTATGTATATACGGGTGTTATAGTTTCAGTAGTCTGATCCTGTAATCATGTGTTAATCCACCCTTTCTGCCCTCTCTTCTTGCTGTCCCGACAGTAGGTTAACTGCATAGGAGCTGAGTACCCAAACAGTAGTACTGTATGGTTTTTCTTTTTAAACTATGACTGATTTGCAAAGTAACCTTTCAACTATTAAGCTGAAATGTTTTGACTATGCTGGATGTGTACAATTTCTTTATAAGCATCAGTCATTCTAAATTTAGAGACCTACATAACTGACCCAAATAGAGTTTATGCTGCCTCACTATTTAACAATGCTGTCATGCCTCTGTTATTAATGGGAATGTGTCATCAGAAAATGACCTTGTTTAGATCATGTATTTTTATTTTCAATGTCACTATCTATATAAAAAATATATATAAAATCCTGCATTTTCACACTGGTCTTTAAGCCTTATAATAATAGGCATCACTTATTGGTCTGTACAGATCACTTTACTGGAGTTTTATGCTTATTATTACAGATAGGATTAAAGTTACTCCCTATACCTCCTATGTATCATTAACACAGGATCCCTCATTCACAATAAGTGATATCACAGCTTATCTACTGCCTCCTGACCTCTGCACAGGTCACAGAGTATGCCTAGAAAACTCTCCCATAGAAATCAATGAGAAGTCAATGAGGTCCCTTTCTGTCCATTGCTGTAAAACATATCTGTAAAAGAACAGCTCAGGCAAGATGGCAGCCCCCATAATCATGTTGAGGAAACAATAAAAAAAAATCTACCCTCAAAGAATAAAAACAGATTAGAAAACAAAAATATTTGTCGCTATCTGGTTTTAACTGGCAGAAAAAAAATTCACATTCCCTTTAAGGATGAGATGAACTGTGCCTTGTCTTTTATTACATGTTAACAGCTCTGTTCAGTGACTTATGTCTTCTCTTTTGTGAAGGGTTCAGCAGCCTCATTGCCACAGCCTGTGATCACATTCCAGGAAAACCAGGGGGTGAGTAACCTCTCTCACAATACAATGATTAACATGGATATGCTAATGCTAAGATTGAAGTTATATGTGTGTGTCTCAGAAAATCAGTACTGATGAGGAACCATAGGTGTCATATTAACATAACGTATTAACAAATGACACTACAACTTTTGTTTTCTTACTGTAAAAGTATAGCTCCTAGATGGGACAAACCCATGCACTCAGCATATACGCAGATATAATACAAAAATGTATCTTTATTGAAATCGATAAAACAAATAAATAGATGCATAAATTGGAATGGAGAGTGCACACAATACGTCGGGACATCAAGTTATAGCATTGCAAGTAGTGGAAAAGGTGAGATGGAAAAACAAGTATAAATAAATACAAAATCAAACCATGTGGCTCCCCCACCTAGATAAAAAAACATGATTCCCAACATATACACAATACAGACCCGGCTAGTGGCATCTCCTTGAGACCCCCGACACGTGTTTCGCGTCAGCTTCCTCCTTCCTCCATCTTTTTGGACAGGCTCCCAAATAGGCAGTGGCATAAATAGATAAGGGTCCGGTTTTCTAACCAGGACAGAAGGACCTGGTATTTGTTCCCTCTTCTAGACCCTTTTCATGACTTGCCTTCTAATGAAGGCCTTGCAGAGGTTCTCACCAACCAAAAAATAAAGCAGACTTCATGACTCTTCTGATAAAGACCCGACACAGGTTCTCAACCCCAAAAAAATGTAGGGTATGGGGCCAAACAAGTCTCTGTCCCCCTTTCTCCAAGTATTGTCCCGAATTGTTTGTGATTCAGAGAAAGTCAGAGAAAGAGGTACTTTTTCTCATTACGGAGAGTAATGTGTAGTAGTATGCAAAGTACATGTGTGGAGTACTGTAGGCCAGACAATGCCCCTCTGAGTTTCTGGGAATTATATTCAAATTAGCTTTCCAAAGTCTATCTGATGCCAGCAGATGTAAGATGTGCTAATTTTTATATATTTTTCCCGGAAAACCAGAGGAATGTTGCCTAGCCTACAATAGTCAGTTATCGCATATATTAACTGGTCTCCATAATAGAAATAGTACCCACCCAGAGGCCTCCCAAGGCCTCTTCACTAGAAAAGCTGTTCCTATCTGCTTTGCTCTGATAAAGGGCTTTTGTTCTGAAAGAGCAAGTTGCAGATGTGAGTCTGACTTAGGTATTTCCTTAGTTTTGCTACATAAGAATGTTTAAAAGACTGAGCAATGCCTGGAAGGATATGCTGTAGTTGTGAAACACTCAGTTTTTTTCAATCCTTTTGGAAAGAAATCTGAATTACACATGTTTTTCACATGCGGGTGTCTCTTTATTTGTCTAAAACGAATAGCAAAATTTCACGAACCTGAAACCAACCAAATCTCCAAATTTCCGCTCATCTGCTTCTCTAATATTTATGTCCTTCCAAGTATGATTTTATATATTATTGGGCTATTCGGCAAAGCTCTCTGTTACAAAACTTCAGATAGTTGGCCTTTAGAGCCAAACAGGAAACAGTTTATTATGTTACAGTAGGATAGGTTGCAAGTTTATAATACTGTACTAATAAAGGAATAAATATAAAGGCAACAAGACGTACATGACTCATTCTTATGTCTACTGACTTTACAGTCCTACCTAAGACTATTTCCTTGCAAGATATTGCATCTTTATTTGCACCTTCCTTTCAATCTACTACAACCTACATAGTTTTGAGACAGTAGATTAACTCTATGTACTCTGTATAGATGGTTTAAAAAAATACACATTACACATACTGTTGGCTACTCACAATGCATAGAAGAGATCACTGTTTAACATGTCTATAGCACTAAAGTTGGCCATATAGTTTACATTAAAGGGGTTCTCTCAGAGAATTAAAATCTCAGACAAGCCCTAAAGTAAATAAAACCCATGATATACAGTACTCACCCCTTTGTCCACGGCCGTTCTCTGCAGTGCTGGGCCGGTTCTCCTGCCACTATTTGTTTACTAACATCAGCAGTGGCGTACCGGTATACTGCACATGACCACTGCAGCCAATCACTGTCCTCAGTGGCCTGGATTGCAGAGAACAATGATTGGCTGCAGTGGTGACACTCCATACACTTTCACATCACTGCGCATGTCACACTGTCGGTAACATGCAGGGATCCAGCATGTGACTGTTGTAGCCAGTCATTGTCTTCAGCGGTAGACCTCAGAGGGCAAGTGATTGGCTGCAGCAATGATATGCGGTATTGCATGCCACATTATAAACAAATAGCTGCAGGAAGACTGGACCATAGCCACAGTCCTGGAGAAAAGGGTGAGTGTCAGGATCATGACTTAGAATGAGGATGGGAGCTTAAAGGGTGATGATGAACGTGTGGTGACGTCATCACACTGAGCACAGGTCCTTCAGCAGGTCCTTTTCAATCAAGGGAGGAGTGACTGCCGCTGCGTATGCAAGTAGATGAGGTACTTTTTAGAATTTTTTTAATAACCCCTAAAACAGCATATTGTTCTAGTGTACCCGTTTTTTAATGGCCATTAGATGGGTGCACTCCTGTCAAAGTGACATCTAAAAACGGTCCCATTGATTTTACCGGGGTTCATCTGGCCGTGAAAAAAGCCAAAAATAGAAAATGTCCTATTTTTTTATGGCTGTTAAAAAAACGGCCATATGAATAGCCCCATAGACTTTCATTGGTGCTATACATGGCCATTTTTAACTGTTGTGTGCATGTAGCTTAGGAGATTTTGTAATTGCTCTAAAGACTTGTTCAGAAAATGCAAATTTAATAAAAATTTGGATACTATTTTTAAAGCCGGAAAGGAAAGGAAAAGTATTTCAGTTATACTTTTCCTAGTTTTGCTTAAAAAGTAAATGCATTACAAACTGTGGGACCAACACCTCAGGATAGTTGCAGACTAGCGTCAGAACACATTTCCGGACCTCTGCACACTATTGCATTGGCGGAGGTTTGTAAGGCTCCACCTGGCCCCATTCACTACGGGACCGGCGGAGATCCGGACTTATTCCAGCAAATATGCTGCAGCGTGCAGCAGTTTTCTTCCGGCCAGTTCTCGGCATATTTGCTGGAATACGGACGGTTCTCCGGGAGTCCCCATTATAGTGAACAGTCTGCAGGATCTCTGATGCTAGTCTGCAACTAGCCTTAAAGGGGTTGTCTGGTTGGAACAAAAAACACTGCTGAGGCCATTGACTGGCTACCGCTTTCATGTGTGTCAACATAATGTCTTTGCTGCAGCCATGTATACAAAGCCCGATGTGAAGAACCTGAGCAGCGCCGCTGAGTAATACTGCTTTTTTCTTTTTTGATAAATGTCATTTTCCTCCCTAGTCCTTTTTTTTTTTTTTTAAACTGAAACCCCTTTAAAGAGCTCTTTAGGGAATAGCCACTATCTGTATGTTAAAGGGGTTGTCCGGGATTGGGGACATTGGTGTAATAGTACTGGAGTGACATACATAATACATACTGTACATACATGTCCTATCTTTGCCACATATTTCTGAAGCCCAGTTTTCATATAGGAAATTCTTAGCCAGAAGTGACTGTTTTCTTATGCTCTGTGACGTATCGGGTCTCTTGCAGGCGAGCTAAAGCCTCTTCTTCGAGCTGCTCAGGGAGCCCGGTCACCGTCACTGATGGGCGGGCCTTAGCGCTGCTCTAGCCAGTAAAATGGCTAGGGAAGCGCTAAAGCCCGCCCATAACAGCCAGTGACTTCCGCCCAGCAGTATGTTATTGTAAACATAAGAGCCTTTGCCCTGCGCGATTTAGCGCAGGGCAAAGGAGAGCATCGAAGCATGAACTGTTCCGATGCTCAAGTCAGAGGGGCTGGGTGAAAATGGAGGTTTGTCCAGGTTCAGCTCTGAACCCGGACAACCCCTTTAAGGGGGTGTCTACATTATGTAGTGATCGTTATAACCTTTTTTGGGGGCGTATATCTGTTAAAGTACATTTGCAATGTGAGTGAGATGTGACTACATTGTATTTTACTATAGCACTTTAAAAATGGTACTTTGAATGTGTATGCAAAAGTACTCTCAGGAGAAAACGACATTCATACTTTTACAAGATATGTTAACACTGTAAAACTAAAAAATGCATAATCTGTACAATTTGAAAAATGCATTAGTCTATATACACAAACAAGAAAAGGAAGTGTAGAGCGAAGACATTACACGGATCATTGCCTCCATCTGCTATTATCATGGTGGTTTGGTTGTGTGAGCAGTCTGAATTTTGTTAATATATCTCAGATTCAACCAACTCTGGCGACTTCTCAGAACTCCATCTCCTAGAAAGCACCGTCTAAACTTGGAATCCGAGTCTAGGCTGTAGGCCAGCATAATATGGCCACATCATAGCGCCCACATTATGGTCATAACTCCAGCTGTTTAACTGAACAGAGCTCAAGTAGAACGCTATGGTGATCCAAGGTTCAGTTTAGAAGAACCACTTTTTTTTTTCCTTCACTGTCACAGCAAATAGTTTTAATGATGTCCAAAGATGTCATGGTAGGTGGCCAGTGAAGTTCTGTGTGCTGCCAGTTTCTTGGCATTGAATAGTAAGGCCAATTTCTGAATAGTCATAATGGACAGGGCGTCAATATGACGTCTACTCCTCAATCCTGTCCTTTCTAACAGAATTTAAAGTAGGTGTTCACCCTTGGAAACCATTTGACAGTTCTTGTGTTGTTCCTGTGTTCAAGCTTGTATTATAGACCAGAGCTGGATTCACAATTCTGCTGACTTCAGAGCTAACAATTTCCAAGCATTCCTTTCTGGCTATATGTCTGTAGAAGGCTCCCTCTCGGCAACTGAATTCTGGGAAATGTAGCTCAGGGCAATGTCTTTCAATAAGCTTCTCCACTGTACTTTTTTTCTGCTCAATTGAAGAGAAAAGCATGAGGACAAAAAGTGCCAATACATACATTAAACGGTTTGTTTGGTGCTTGAAGAGGTTGTCCGCTTACAGGAGGAAACTCAACAAAACGTTGTGATCTACCTGCAAGTAATGGACCATTATTTGTCTGACAGATCGCACACTGCTGCACTGGTTCTCCCAGTAGGGCTCTGTTTACTCAGCCGCAGCAGTGACATCACATCACTAACATGCCTCTGCTGCAGCCAACCACTGACCAGTACTAAGGCCGGTGATTGGCTACAGTGGTCATCACTGCTACAGCTGGGTAAACAGACTCAACAAACAGACTGCGGGGAGGACTGGAGTGACGGCACAGGATCTGTTGGGTATGCAATATGTATTTTTTTACGACAGGTAGATTGCATTTGCTGTCCAGTTTTCTCCTGAAACAGGACAACCCCTTTAAATATTGGTGACCTATACTCAGAATAGGTCATCATCATGAGATCGGTGGTGGTCCGACTGTGGGTACCTTACCAATCAGCTTTTGGATGGGGCTGTGGTGCTCGGATATGCGCTGCAGCCTCTTCTTTAGCCTGTGACTACACATCCATCGGTCTCGTGGACTTTCTGCAGCTGTGAATGGGCCTGACCTGCTGCAGAGATGCTGTACAATGGACAGAGCTGTGCTTGGTATACTATGAAGAGGCAGATCCCCACCGATCTCATATTGATAACCTATCCTAATTATTGTCCTAGGGCTGTGATAGCTACCCTCCAGCCCTCCAGCTGTGGTAAAACTACGACTCCCAAGATGTACACTTGCTTGGGTGTTCTCAGAACTCCATAGAAATGAATGAAGCATGCTGGGAGTCGTAGTTTTACCACAGCTGGAGTGCTGGAGCCTGGTCATTAGGCCGGTCTTAATAAATGCTTTTTGTCACTAATATCAAGCCTGGTTACAGATGTCCATAGCTGTAACCAGGCTTGGTCACAGCCACGAGTATATATTTCTACGTAAAGGTGGTGGCATTTACAGTGTTTACAGCCTTTTATAGCTTGAGTAATGCCATGTCCAACGCCATTTGAATATCTTGGTTACTGAGTATCTTTATTTACTGACCACAAATATGCATTTCACTGTCATACAGCCATTGTCTCCTGGCTCACAGCATGTAACACACACTGGGGGAATTTTATTCATATCTTTTTATATTTTCTTAAATATATATTTATATATATATATATATATATATATATATATATTATTTATTTATTTTTTATGTACTTTTTAGTCCCTTATAAGACTTTAACATGAGATCCTCTGATTGCTTATTCCATAGACTGCAGCAGTATAATAGCCTTAGATCAGAAACCATGGTTAGGGTTATACAGTGATGAGAGTTCTAGTATCTTTTTAATCTATGGCACGTACCCGCTGAGAAACATGTAGCAAAGTTATTATGTGCACTTACAGTATTGAGACCATTTAACAAGTAAATAATAATAATTGTTTTTGTCGGGTAAATGTAAACTTCAGACTGAAAATGCACAAAGGGAATGTCTTGTATTTAAATTAGATGTCTAAGTCTATATAATAGAAAACATGGTCTAAAAGTAAAACAGTCTTTGTGGCACATACCAATCACAGCACAGTGTGCTAGAAAAAAATAAAGCAGCACTGAGTGGTTGCAACAAAGGCAACGTTTCTTTCTTTCTTTTAGACATTTTCACAAATATATTTTTGGGGGGTTGCAATGTTATAAAATATTGGCAAATAGGCCATTTTTATTTTTTTAAAACATTGTTTAGCACACATGATAAATATTTTTTTCTGACAGAGTGATACCATTTAAGTTTATTTTTTATTGTTTATTTTTAATATGTAAAATTGGGAAAGGGGGTGATTTTTGTTGTGGTATATATATATTATTTACTTATTATGTACTTTTTAGTCCCTTATAAGACTTTAACATGAGATCCTCTGATTGCTTATTCCATAGACTGCAACAGTATAATATTGCAGTCTATTGCACTTTTTCTGGCTGCCTATTAAAGGGTTAGCTCCGTGACAGCAACTTTAAATGGCGGACACGCACATGTATGGGCTGTTTCACACGAGCGGATGCCATGCGTGACATCCGCTGCGTGAATGACAGCCAAGACCAGATGCAGACTGCAGAGGCACGGAGCAGTAACATGACTGATAATGCTCTGTGCCTCTCTGTGACCTCTTTACTAGGAAAACACAGTGACAACTTTATCTCACCGTGATTTCGTAGTAAAGAGGTCACAGAGAGGCACGGAGCATTAACAGTCATGTTACCGCTCCGTGCCTCTGCAGTCTGCATCGGGTCTTGGCACTCTTTCACGGAGCGGATGTCATGCACGGCATCCACTCGTGTGAAACAGCCCTATAACCCTCAGATGCCGCGGTGGCGATTGACTGCAGCATCTGAGGGGTTAAATGAATATGATCAGAGTTATCCATGTGAACCGGTAAGTGACTATGACACTGATCTTTGAGGTGAGTATTGCTTGTTTTATTTTTAATCTCATTATGCCCCTTTTCTAAGAATTTTTATTATCCCTTTAAAGAAAATGTATCATCATAAAAGGACATACCTGCACCAAGCTTTATTTATACACAAGCAGATTTGATAAATCATAAAAATAATAATATTACAGCTTTCACAATGACCGCTGGAGCAATCATGAGAAGCTGATGCTTCCTGATGTCTGTAGCGGATTTGCCAGCTTTACCTTCATAGATTTCATATTCAGGCACGGAATAAGGAAAATCTCATCATCACTAGAGGGTGGGCGAGTTATGGCAGCTCTAACGTACTGCTGGAAGCCAAGATAAGGCAGGATAGCAACACTATACATATAGATAAGGTGTCACGCCCTGGTTTCTGGGGGAGGCAGCTGCAGTCCATCACTTCCTGGAGACTGTAATCATATATGACATTTCCTTGCCCGGTGACCGCCATGCATTTCAGCTGCCATAAAGCAAATACACTGTGCTGTACTGCCTACAACATTTTAAGAGGTTGTGCCAAGTCCTCCCTTATCTACAAGATAGGGGATAAATATTTGATCAGTTGGGGTTCAACAGCTGAGAATGGGGGTCCAGTTCCCCAGTGTGAATGGAGCCAGTAGGTAGGGATTGAGCACTACAACTCCATTTGTTCTCAATGGGAATGCTGGAAATAACCTAGCGGTGTACTCGGCTATCTCTGGCGGCAGCACGCAGGCGCCTGTAAGCCTCCTGCAAGGAAAATGTGAGGACCATGTACACATATTAATCACACATAGAGCAAATATCAAATATAAATGGTGAACGTTTGTTCACTGGGCGCAGTATTCCAGTACTGAGCGCTGGCAGAGGACTGATGTGTCACTTAGCATTCCAGTTTAGTAGGTTCATAAACTTAAATATCACAAACCCGAAATTGTTATTGGCGTTTATTAACTATTGTTTTATGAACATAATTCCTGAGTAGATACCTGCTAGAACATGTACTTTATCAATCATGATCTTAGGCTAGTTTCACTCTAGCGACTCTGCATTCCACTATTGCCGGAAGCTTAAGCGTTTCCGTCTGGCCACATTAACTATAACAAATATTGCAGGTGAAACTCAAAATATTTAAATATTGTGCAAAAGTTCATTTATTTCAGTTATGCAACTAAAAATTAGAACTTTGCGAAAAGGTTCAATATTCTAGGCACAAAGTGTCACACTCTAGTCAGCTAATTAATCCATACCCCCTGAGCAAAGGGGACCTCAAAATTGTGACTTTGGGGTTTTCATAAGCTGGAAGCCATAATCATCCAGATTATAACAAGTAAAGGCTTGCAATATCTCGCTTTGCATGTAATGAGTCTCATATGTTAGTTTCACCTTTTGAGTTGCATTACTGAAATAAATGAACTTTGCACGATATTCTAAGTTTTGGAGTTTCACCTGTACTATTCTTACAGTCACCCTTTCTGACTTGTTTGTTTTAATAAACATTTGCATTTCCCGTGTAATAACAGTCCAGCAGCATTTTTCTCAGAACTCTGCATTGTGCCATTACTCTGTTATTCCTCCCAAAATTAATAAATAAAAATTGGGTGTTACCCTTTTCCTTAGCAGTAGGGTGTTTTCCGACGCTATCAGCACCGATTGGATGGTGTCAGAGTGTGTAGGGACATGAAACATTGAAAAGGAAAATGGTAACAACCAGTTGTCCATTTATTAATACATTTCCTGGAGGAATTATGCAGGGACGGCACATAAAAGAGGTTTCTAGGGGAATGTAGCAATCAGCTGTAATTAACTCTAATGTGCAGCCATACGTCGTTTTGTAATGTACTGTATCTACCCTTTCTGCCCCTGTCGCCTGATCTGGAATGCACTCATGCGACCCTGTCTGGTCTCCTCTCTCCAGCTTCTTCTGTCACATCCATTTGCGCGCAGCTAGGTCTGTTCATTGTGTTCTGGAGCATGAGCTCCCTTTTAATTAGCGTGGGCAGGGAGTAGGAGCGTCCCTCTCATCCTCTTGTATTCCTGTAGTGAAGCAGGACAGATCCTCCACATGGGCAGACACTTTTGTTGAACAGGTACACAACAGGGCATGATCCACCTCTTCCCTCCTCCACTACAGGGCAACAAGAGGATCGGAGGCACATTCCTACCCCCGCCCATACTAATTACATGAGTGTTCAAGTTTCGGATCACAGAACAAAATCAAATAACCTGACTTCTAGCAAATGGACTTGACATAAGAGAAAGTTAGAGAGAAGAGAACAGACACGGTGAATGCGTTCCGGATTGGAAAGCATGCGGTTATTCTGGCATTTCTAAAGCCCCAAAAACACGCCAAATTTTGTGTGTAAGGAGGACCCTTGAAAGGTGCTTCAGCATTGTGATTTCAAGGGGAATACAATGTCAGGAGAACGGACAGGTCCTCCTCGTCTTCATCTCTGACCTTTAAGTTCCTAATTTGTCTTTTATTGACCTAATATTATCCACTGTTCTTATTTTCCTTTCTTTAAATTAAAGGCCAGTTTACATGGAATAATTTTTCAAACCACAGACGAATGATCATTCAAAAAGTCTTATTGAGGATCTCATGGCGTTTCCTGTCACTAGCGGTCAGTGTCATGGTTGCTCATCGCAACATTTACGTCTGGCAACACCACCACCGCCAACTCCAGTTTTCAGATGTGCACAATTAGATTAGATGTGCTCTGGCCTTGTTCTGTCTTGTCATGGAGGCAGATGTATGCATGTGTCGCAGCTGTAAAACTGGAGAAAATCTGTTCTGCACACCAGGGATCAGTTACAAAGGCTTTACGCCAGGTTTTTGCTGTCAAAGAAGTCACAAAGTGTGGTAAAAATGACATTTTTCACAACCATGTTGTGACTTTTTAGATTTTACGTCACTCTCGCTCCTTTGTTAAAAAATGTAGGCAGAGTTTTACAGAAGGGACCGGATCACCACAGCCCAACACTTTACAATACTTGATGCCAGAAGACTGTCGTAAACTATAACTGAAATCTAATCCTGCTCCTAGCTGGGGTAGATTTCAGTTTCTGCCACAAAGACAGCAGGAGATGCACCAAATTTTTACGAGATGTGCCTCTCTCCTATACGGGTTATCCCATGACTAATGTGAAAAAAAAGATATCCGACATCATATAGTACATGACCATCTCTTTCTAACAAAGCTAGAAACAACCTTGAACCTCACTTTGATCCAGAGCTCTCCCCATTCTCTGCTCCAATAGCTTTGCTAGATTTACTTCAAGCTGGCATCACAGGGGGGTTGTCCTGTAGCTGTCATAGTTTCTACTGGAATATATAGCTGGTGGCAGCTGAAGGTCGGAACTGAGCATGTGCGTCCACCTCAACAAGGTGGACAGAGAGATGAGAAAATAACAAACAGAAGGTGGCACTGTACAGATACATTTTATTGAATAAGTCAGCGGCTTAAACTAAAATGTAATTACATGCAATAACAAAAATATTCAGATTTAGGTGCTGGTTTGAAAAATTTTGAATATTTTTCATGGGACAACCCTCAAATAGTTGGATCTTCCTCCAAGTCTGGTATGTTGAAATGCCAATCTTTAATAAATGAGCCCCGCTATCTCAGGAGACTTACTCCTAAGACACTTACAGCTAAGACACTTACACTGTCAGTGTAAAACTGACAGACAGCCCATTAGCCTCACACATGGTACACCTGGGGGCTTTTTTCTAGGTCCCGAGATATTATGGTAACCCATCAGCACCCCACAATCTTTTTGCGAGGGTGCTGATGGGGTGGCAGACTGAACTGCATTCGAATGACTTATCAATTAGATGCTATGATTGCTATTTATCATGGAAGCTCCTGTACCCACAACATCCACGTGGTGTACATTTCCACGCTGTGCACTAACTACAAAGTGCTAGTAAATGGATGGAGAATGGCATCAAGGGGCTAATGAACATTTCTTCACAAGGTGTAAAATTGTCATGTTTTACTAAAGTTAAAACTTTTCAGAAAATGATGGTGAACTCACAATTTGTTGGCATGTTCAATCAATAACAAAGTTATACTTCTACCATATGTTTTTGAAGAAATAACATAGTAACATAGTTTATAGGGCTGAAAAAAGACACCTGTCCATCCAGTTCAGCCTGTAAGTGAATAACCCTAATTTTGATAACCTTTCAAGGTACTGTAGTCCTCGCATTTCAGTTATTACTGTAGTTGCCCACCTCTGAACCCTCTCCAGCTCTGTCTGCCCTGTTCACAGGAGCCCAGAACTGTACACAGTACTCCATGTGTGGTCTGACCAGTGATTTGTAAAGTGGTAGGACTATGTTCTCATCACGGGCATCTATACCCCTTTTGATGCAACCCATTATCTTATTGGCCTTGGCAGCAGCTGCCTGACACTGGTTTCTATAGCTTAGTTTGCTGTTCACTAAAATTCCTAGATCCTTTTCCATGTCAGTGTTACCCATTGTTTTACCATTTAGTATGTACGGGTGACTTTCATTATTCCTTCCCATGTGCATAACTTTACATTTGTCAGTGCTAAACCTCATCTGCCACTTATCTGCCCAAGCCTCCAATCTATCCAGATCCCTCTGTAGTAGTATACTGTCCTCTTCAGTGTTAATTACTTTACACAGTTTAGTGTCATCTGCAAAAATTGATATTTTACTGTGCAAGCCTTCTACAAGATCATTAATAAATATATTGAAGAGAATAGGGCCCAATACTGACCCCTGAGGTACCCCACTAGTGACAGTGACCCAATCTGAGTGTGTACTGTTAATAACCACCCTCTTTTTCCACCAGTCCATAAAACAATTACTAGAATAACAGATTATTTGTATACTGGGAAGAATATTTGTTCTACAGATTCCACAAAATGTTATTTGTCATGTGTAACCACTACCATCAATAACTCATTTATTAACTGGATAGTTTGGTGGCCTATGACCAGATGGAGATCCATCTATGATAAAGACAGAGTTGCAGCTCAATGTACCTTGTGACGCCTGCTACTGACTAAATCTGTCGGTGAAAGCATGTCTCTGGCTAAGGCCTCCTGCACGCGAACGTGTTCGCCTCGTTGCCGTATTGCGGACCGCATTTGCGGATCCGCAATACACGGGTGCCGTTCTATGGGCATTCTGCATCACGGATGCAGACCCATTCACTTCAATGGGTCCGGAGATGCGGAAGGGAAGCACTAAACATGTCCTATCTTTTTGCGGAACGGCAGGATCGCAGACCCATTAAAGTGAATGGGTCCACGATCCGCTGCGGCTGCCCCACGAACTGTGTTTGTGCATTGCGGCTCGCATTTTACGGACTACGGGGCGCAGGAGGCCTAACTTGTAGACTCCCACATTGGCTGCTCCTGCCTCATGACCTCCAACTAGTGAACCACCTTGATGAAACCGACTAACTTGAAGACTCTGTGACCAGTATTTTGGTGATTCTCTGCTGCCAAGGCCAGTTGCAATCTGTCTCCACACCTGCTTCTGTTGCCTGGACTGGTGGGGGAATTTATCAACATCTTTGCACCAGTCGCCCCCAACCCCCACAAAGACTTAAGTTTTGTAATTGGAAACATATTCACTCTTTTTCCATATCCTACTGGGCGCAGTTCCATAGCAGGAAGTAGGGGAGCAGTTTATATGTAAGAGTAGAGAGCCGGTATAAATAGTGGCCGTTGTTACAGAGGACCTGACCGATTTATTGGGTTGCCCATTGTTGTCATATGGACGCTACATTGATTTCAATCAGATCTATGCAATGGTCCATTCATTTAAAGAGGGGAGCATCCATGTTTCTTTTGTTATCATTATAGGACTGTTTTAACAAGAAGAACACCGATATATATATGCTGTATGTAGGTGCTCCTTTGCAAGGTAAATAGATCTACACACTGTTGAACATAATTTCCTGTTTGTAGAATTCAGAACAATCAGGAAGTCAGTTATTTTTGTACTTCATAAATGATTACCTGTAGCGACATTGCTTAACCTTAGGATATGACCACACAGCGCGGTCATGAGCCATTCAACCGTGTGACCAGTTAGGTTACCACTGCCTTTTATTTAACTAATGAAAACCGCAATGTATAGCCAGTCTTCATTGTTAATGGTCATTTGGCACCTTTAACAATGAAGACTGGCTATACAGTGCGGTCTTCATTAGTTAAAGGGGTTGTCCGATTTCAGGGCTGAACCCAGACATAACCCCTTCTTTCCCCATTCAGCCCCTCTGAATTGAGCACTGGAGCATTTCATGCTTTTGTAATGTCCCTGAGTGCCATTACCACTTCTTTTTGGCACCTTGCTACCATCTCCTATGTGCTAATGTATAACATCTAATGTTCCTCTGGTCATCGCCTAATAATGTGCATATTTGTTCCTCAAACTGTTGTGTTCATGCAATTATCTGGTCCACCAGCAGATGGTGGCAGCAATTGGCAGAGATAGTTTCTCTGGAGAGGAACCTTCTGGTTCTTTCCAGACCTCTCTAGCATGGGAGGAGTTCAGTGTTAGAGAGAAGTTAGTAGCATTTTAGCCTTCCCCTCCATGGGAACAGGTTGTGTCTAGCCATCCTCCTTAGGGAGAGGTTGTGTGCTGGCTACCAGACCACTGCCTGCTCTGCTAGGCCCAGAGGCCCTGCCTTTAAAGTCTACATGGTTGCTTGTCCTCTCCTGGGCTTGCATTGCCTTCAGCCAAGCTGAGCTGAAGCTTGAGGTACTCATTGCCAGGGCAAGAAGTTCCTAGGATTATAAGACTACAGCTAACTTAAGTTTCAGCAGAGGAAGAAGAGATTCCTATTTATCCAGCCAAGCATAGCAGAGCTGATATTGTTGTAGAGAAGTATTTGCCTGCCAAAGTTAAGCCAATGCCTGCTGATGACCAAGATATTGTTTGGAAGCTGTTTGGATTACCAATTTATGCCAAGTAAAAGCAACTGTTCAATGTTAATACAAAGTCTGGACTCCATTTATTCTACTCATCCACTATCCAAGTTCACCTACCCCTTTTGCACTGCTCCAGACCACATCACGTCTGGGATCCACGGATATACAGGTAGGAACACCGTGACACGTGTACATAACATCTTCAGGGACTGTAGGCCACCCTGCACCACTCTGGCAATCCAACATTACCATCTACAAAGGGAGCCTTGAGCTTCCGCTGATTGACTGCAGCTGGCATCACGTTTACTTGCTCTATAAGAGGGACATATTTTGTAGAAACCTTCCAAGGGTTAAGGGATACCCCAGGCGTGGCCTAGTGGGCTTGTTGCACTTTCCCTTGCACTGTGCTGTGCAGCTCTGAACCCGGACAACCCCTTTAAATAAAAGGCAGCTGTGTGGTTGTATCCTTAGGCCAAAAATTTAAGATCTAGGAGAATATTGTATACTACGTTGGATTAGATTGGTCACAAACAATAATGCATGACTTGCCTAGAAGGATCAGTAAGGAATGCCAACACATACCCTCATGATCATATGTAGCACACTATATTCCATTGATCAGCACATTGGCGTATCTTATCTTGTAATACTGTACCTACCTGCCCATGTAACAAGCTGTAGTGTCTATGTATACGCTTTCACAACTAGTAGTCACCAATGCCACAGGGGCTGTTCATCGGCACCATGACTTGCTCCAGAACATATTGTAAAAGCTTTGACTTTGCAAAGATAAACTCAGGCAGATTTAATGCTTATGGCTGCATCAGCTTTTTCCTGTTCTGTCTGAACCATCAGTGCTGAGTACAGTCCAAAGTGACCCGGATCTCAGAACCGTTTGGGGGGGTGGGGGGACTTACATGTCTGCTATCCTTCCTCTGTGTGTATTCTGCAGCGGAGTCCTGAATGTGTCTGTCATTGTGTTACTTTGCCAGCGGCTCTCCTGTGTTTTAATGTATTTACATGAGTACGAGAGGGAAAGCATTTCATCACTTCTAATAGTGTGTACCTAAGACTAACATGAGAATCTCTGCCACTTTTATCACGTTAATGTGTTTTCAAAGCTGCTGCAAATGTTTAAACTATTTCTGGCTGTCAGGTTGTTTTAAAAAATATGCAAAAAGTCCTTAAATTAAGTTTTCCACAGCGCTGATCTTAATAAGACAATCTAGACTTTGTTGTACTGCATCATTTTCAACAGCGTGTGAGCAAAGTCGTAAATACCGTAGAGGCAGCCCATTCAGTTGCTATGGGGCCCACAAAAACGGAGGCAAAAGTACCTCCCGTTAGGTCTGCCAGCTAAGTCCTTTACAATTGACGTCTAGTGATGTGTATGTGATGCGTCAACATTTCATATGTATTATCTGTCCATTTTCATTATTTTCTCGTGGATTCAACTTCTCCCTGTTTTGTTTTGTAACTTTTTTATTATCACAATTCATCATAGTTGAGGCCCTGTTTCCTATGGGCTGTGTAGAAATGCACAGGACTTTCTCCATCTTTGCAAAATCATGGCTACATTAGCAAAAAAAAGTGATGAGAAATATCAAGAGGGTCATGCCATCCTTTCATTCAAGAGATGGGAAAGGAACAATAGCTTTAGGCTCTCCTGGCCCGGGATGGTGGGTTGTGATGGCACGAACCATCAAGCAGACCTATTTTATGTTTTTGCTATGTGGACCTGTATGCACTATATTCTCCATTATGTATGTAACTGTTTGAATCAATGCATTCTGATGGTTGCCAGTGCAAGCTGAACCACCATTAACAAGAGTAAATGGCTGCTTGTCAGAGGAGGTGAGAGCTGCATTTATGTTCTCTGGATTGCCCAACAGTAATAACCTACTGAAGGCATAAAAACAAATACAAACTGTCCCTAAAGATCCGAAGGAAAGGATTCACTGTGTGTAAAGCAGAACTTAAAGGGAATGCGTCAACTATCATCTTTTCTGCCAGTTAAAACCACACAGTGACATATATTATTTTGTCATCTGTTTTTATTTTCTGATGGTAAATTTTTTATTCTATTTTCTGAACATGATTAATGGAGTGGCCATCTTGCCCGAGTTGTTAGCAGTATTTAGAGATATGCCTTACAGCAGCCACCATGAGTCATAGACACAATGGACAGGAGGGGACCTCACTGACTTCTATGGGGGAGTTTTCTAGGCATGCTCTGTGACCTGTGCAGAGGTCAGGAGGGAGTAGATAAGCTGTGATATTAGCTATTGTGAAAAGAGGATCGTGTTATCTATATATAGGTGATATCTCTTATTATAATCCTGCCTGTGATAATGAAGATTCTTGGCAGCAGGTCTCTTTTGAGCTATTAGGTTAACAGAGTGGACATGTAATGTGTGTCGGTATGAGAAGCTTTTTCACTTGGCTTTCTCACTGGCATTTATGGGGGCTTTTCAGTTGTCTGAGTTGGTGGCCAATTCTAGGCAGTCAATGGATGGCTTGTCACGTGGGAATGTATAGTTGGCACTGTAGTCAGTTCAATGTCAGGATGGTTCAGCTCTTTCTCCGCTCTAGTTCGAAGCAGTTTTTCAAAAATGTTTGGCAGCTAAGGGTCTGTTGGCTAGCGATTACAGTGCACACTTGGTCTAGAGGCAGCCACAGAGGCAGCGCAGTGTGGTTTAGGTGCGGATATGATTTTGAAAGTAGGCTGTTGGGAGTCAGATCGATTCTGGTTGTATGTTAGACCTCATTGGTTATAAGACTTTGGAGGTCTTCCGTTTAGGGGTAGATAGGATGTGTGTGGATATAACTTTGAACTGGGTATAGCCGGTATACATTTTGTGCTCGTTGTTTTGCAGATCGCGGCCCTTACCTGGTTTGGATTGTCGAACATTCCTATGCCTACTGGGAAGCGGATGTAAGACGGGCAGCCACCAGTTGAATTTTTATAGGGAAGAGGTTTTGGTTGTGATGGATAGGCGTAGGGGTAATGTTGTGGAACTGATTGTTGTCAGAGGTTCAAATTCATGCTGCTTTTGATAGGCCTCCAGACATTTTATTGATTTACTTGGGGGGCAACAATCTGGGAAAAAAGGGCCTCCAGGGAGCTCTCTCAGAGATGACAAGTTATATTTGTTTCCTTTATGGACTTCTTTCCCAGGTACTATTGTGGTATTGTTGGCTATTGTGGCATGACGGGTGTGGAGAAATGCCTATTCGGTGAAGTTGAAGAGCAGAAATTAACAAGGAGATTGGTCATTTTGTTTGGCAAAATGGGGGTTTTGTAGTCAGACACAAACAGTTTGAGGAGGGTTCTGGAGAATTTTTGAGGTGAGATGGCGTACATTTTTTTGCCATCAGATTAGATTTTTATGGTGTCTTGTATTGCAGAAGGGTATTGAAACGGTCATTCCAGTGTGGAGGGATGATAACAAGTGATGTTTGCCTCGCATTCATTGGTGGCAGCGGAAGGGTCCTTGGAGGCATCAGATATGAAGGTAATACATGAGAAATTATTGGAAATAAGGAAAATTCTCCTCCTGATGGTGGTTTTAGGCCCCCAGTTTTTTGCTTCAATTTAGGTACCCTTTGCATTGGCTTCAATTTAAATACTCTTGGGTCATGTGGAAGCAGCCATGGGCAAAAGGTGCTAGTTGTACTGCTAATGTGGTGAAGGAGTAATTTGGAGGGTGTTGGAGTGCCTCCAAGGACTCTCACAAAAGTCGAAACATTCAAAGGTTACTTGGAAAATATTAAATGTTATTGGATTGTGGTTTTGTGATAATAAAAAATGGCTGCTGCGACCTTTTCAAGAAATCAAGTGTCTATGGGTACTTAAAGGGAGTCTGCATAGACACATAGCTGTGCCCATACCCTCCCTCACTGCTTTGCCACTGCATGTTCCTGTCAATAAAAGCAGCTAGAGAGGGGCTGGCCACAGAAAGGAGCAGAGCTTGGGTGCAACAAGATCAATGGTGACACCCTCATTGCACCAAAGGTCTAGTTTGCATATTAAATAAAAGTATTATAACTCGGGAACAAAGTCTCAGATCAACAAAAGAGAAACAGTGTTTTAATCATGTGTCTATGCAAACAATTGAATCAGGAGGTTGTTGGTGACAGATTCCCCTTTATGGGTTAATTGCTATTGGGGAGCTGAGATACGGGTGGTGTGGTGTAAGAATGGTTGGACCAGGAGGGACAGTCTTAAATCCCTCAAGTCATGTTTTTGTAGATACTTGTCTTTTTCTTCATACGTGACTGTACAAGGCTACTTCTGAATGCATAAATGATGCAGGTTTGTTCAAATGCCTTGTCTTGTTCTCTGTCAGAGATGTCAATCTGGGTGATCCATTACAGCAAAAACAGAACTGGTCTTTTTGAGAGGTGCGGTATATAAAAAGGCATGGCTAAATATAATCATTCCTTACAGTTGCCCACTTTACCAAATGACATCTAAGGTATATGGCCACCGGGGACATGCTGGTCAACATGGGACATGCCACCAAGGGGGAAATGTCCACCAAGGTTAGATTAACTTGTAACACAGTAAAAGAGATGCTCACAATAGACTATATCTTGTATAGAATGTACCTTTTTAATACTTATTACAGTGGTTATATGTATTTGGTGTTCTGGTTCTAGTATAGAAAAGCACTAATATATCTAAAGCTACAGTTCCCTATTGACACAGAGCTAAGAACATTTTGTAAACTTCTCTAAAAATCTGCTGTAAAAGAGTTGTCTCACTTCAGTTAATACCAGGCACTTACCAAAGTATTGTGATTGTCCATATTGCTTCCTTTCCTGGCTGGATTCATTTTTCCATTATACACTGTGCATTTCCATGGTTACGTACCACCCTGCAATCCAGCAGCGGTGGCTGTGCTTGCACACTATAGGAAAAAGCACTAGCCTATGATCCCGGCCACCAGAGAGGCCAACATTTTTCCTATAGTGTGCAAGCACGACCACCACTGATGGATTGCAGGGTGGTCATAACCATGGATATGAGCACTGTATAATGGAAAGATGAATCCAGCCAGCAAAAGAAGCAATATGGATTGCTGGTGTTGGGCAGTCAAAGGATTAATATGAATATATCTCATGGTTTCGAAAGGTGAAGAGCTTAAAGTTGTTTTCCCATAATACAAACTTCTGCCCTATTCACAGGATAGGATTATAAGTGTCTGTTCGGTGGGGGTCCAACTGCTGGGACTTTCACCAATCACAGGAACCCCTGAAAGAACAGGGCAGCAGGTTGCGCATGCGCGCTACCACTCCATTCACTCTCTATGGGACTGCTGGAAATAGCAGTGCACTGTACTTGATCAGTGGTGGTCCCAATGTTTGGATCCCCACCATTCAGATACTTATAACCCTAACCTACACAATGTATCACCTATTCACATGATCAGTGATACACACTGGATCAATGGAGGCACCACTACTGGACCCTCACCGATCACTTGTATGGGTGACCCATTGCTCCTCACTAGTATGTCTGAGATGATGGATTTCAGCGTGCATGCTACTGCTCCATACAACCATATAGTCCCGCAGGTGACGACTTTCCAAAGTTTTTTTTCTTAATCTTTAACAGCAAGACATACAATCATCATCTGTCTGTAGGTATCATCATGTAGTCCCATTTCATTTTTAATGAACAATCCACTTGAATGAAATACTTTTACAGAACTGTACTTGTTAATATAATCATCTAATTTAAAGTCCCGTTTGTATTCACTGCTGCTGGAAAAGTAGTACAATTATAACTATTATGTCATGTTCTAGTACATTACAAACTTTCCAGGGAGCATCTGACTGGTTGTATCCACAATTAAGGAAATGATAGGTTTTGCATACGTCATCAGCTTTTGTAGAGTATTTGAATTTGGCAAGAAGGAAGAACGTAGGACTCTGGATCTTAGAAGATAATATAGAGATGGCATCTCAATCTGATTAGGAGAGCTTAAGTTGGGCTACTAAGGCAAGGTTTTCTGCTCCAGTGACACACTATGCTGAAAGTTTACCAACACAATAAGATGATGGCAGACGACCGTGAGAGATAATTACTTCAGGTTAGTTGTTCTCGGTATAAAGCTTGATTAGTAAGGTGAGTGTACATCTTTGGAAAGTGGTGGCTTTATAGGGCCTGCAGGACTCTGGCAGATGAGCAGAGACAGCAACTTAGCAGAAAAGCCACTTAGGAAGCTGAGTGTATTCTGTGTCAAGCATGAGACATTTACTTAGACCGGCATTTCAAGACCCACCATCTACTCCTGTCTACCAGGAATACAAGTTGATGCTTGATTGCTTGTGATAATGCTTAGGACAGTGTAAGAGCCCCAAGCTGGAGACTTGTAGAGGCCTGAATACGGGGATCCTGGGATATGTGGCCGCACTGACATGTTGTACGCTCTGCTTTGGGATTATTCATCTTTTGTCTGCAAGCGTCACTACTACTCATTTGTTTTGTGCCAGGAGATATTGCTTTCAAGGCAAATGGGACTAAATCCCTCAGTGCATAATGCACATACATGTAAAGTAGTCTGACAACCTATATATGGAAATACATTCTAAACCCTAGATTTTGGTGGGGGTTGTTTTTTATTTATTTATTTTTAACTTTTTTCACTGTGTTTTTCAGATTAGAGTTTAGCAAAACAAATTAGTTTAGGCTACAATATGACTAGCCTTTAAAGGAACACTTCCATCAGATAGAAGTATTTTTTTAACTCAATATTCATAGAATTTTTTTAAAATTTTAGAATTTTTATTGATTTTCTTTTTCATTTTAATAGTACTATATCGTACTATTGAAAACTAAAAAAAATATTGTCCTCCTGTAGCAGTCAACACATACGATAAAACTTCCTGTATAAATAGGTAATCCATGGTTAGTTTACAGCTGCTGTAAGCGGAAGGTGCTACTTGAAGGTTAATCCTCATGATAATAGTAGGTGTAGAGTTGGGATGATAGTATGACAGCTCTATTTTTTCTTGATAGGCCTACATAAAGATGGCCACAGAAGTTCATTACACAAATGAATGTGTAATGTGTGATGCTTTAATTCTCTCATCCCCCTACCCTTAGACTTTTATGTTGTGATCACTCTGAATGGGTCCGCCACCGACCTACGAAAAATGCAAATCGGATGCAGACAAAAAATACATTTATGTGCATGAGCCCTAGGTCTGCTGAAGCCCAATACATTGTACACTCACATACAGTAAATCTCTTTAGGGTACCTGCACACAAGCGTAATACAGTACCAGCAAGTTTATGATATTTTACAAATCTCATGTACACTTTGTATTTTGGTTCCTTGCGGCAATCAACCAATTGTGCAGTTTTTTTAAATCTGCAGCGTGTCAATTTTTTGTGTGATTCCGCTCCTTCTGTACTGTAGAGTAGTTTTTCCCATAGACTTCAATGGGGTTTTAACTAACAGAATATGCGCACGAAAATCTGCAAAAAAATTATGGTGCAGATTTCATGTGGATTTTCTGCATACAAATATGCAGGGTTCGTCCACCACCAAGCACTGCTCCCATACAAGTGAATGGGAGTGCTCCTTGCACGTGCGGCACCTGCTCCCATTCATTTCTATAGGGCAGACAGCGGCCCCATTGAAATGAATGGAGGATGGCTGCGCATGCGCGTGCGCCCTCCATTAATTTTCCCGCTCCGTTCTTGTTTCTAGGTGCGGGTCCTAGCGATATGCCCCCATTGTGTGTGATGGGAAAACCCCTTTAATGTGTATAACGTTTTACTTATTTGCTCTGAACAGGTTATAATATCACGGATGCCTGAGTTGCGCTAGAAACAAAGCACAAACTCATAAATTGTGCTGTGTCTCCTAGACGTGGTTGAAGCATCTATGAACATGATTTTGGTTCCTCCAGGGCTGACAGTTCACTGACCGCGATTAATAGCATGAGGGCAGACTGTGCCTGGAGCCCACTAGCCAAGATGCATTGTGTCTGTGGTAGCAAAAGTGTTAAATGGACCAGAGTTTTGTAAATTCCCTGTAGCTTTGACAATACCTATTCTTAAACAAGTGGGGAACAAACTATTATTTCTCTAGACATAATATTACTATTATAATCCTAGATTTATATATAAATTATTGCATCAGAGCATGATAAGCTGGTCACTTAGGGCTCATGCACACAAACTTATTTTCTTTCCGTGTCTGTTTCGTTTTTTTTGCAGACCGTATACGGAACCATTCATTTCAATGGGTCCACAAAAAAAACGGAAGGTACTCCGTATGCATTCCGTTTCCGTATGTCCGTATTTCCATTCTGCAAAAAAATAGAACATGTCCTATTATTGTCCACATTACGGACAAGGATAGTACTGCTCTATTAGGGGCCAGCTGTTCCGTTCTGCAAAATACGGAATGCACACGGACGTCATCCGTACTTTTTGCAGATCCTTTTTTTGCGGACCGAAAATCACATACGGTTGTGTGCAAGAGGCCTTAAGCAGAGGTAAATCCAGTCTATGTGGACAGATATACATACGGTATATAGTTCAACAGTCATGAATTTCTTATGCTGTGAAACCTTTTCTAAAGACTACCTCGGAGCTGTCCCCTCTCCTGACATGTCTCTTTTAGCAACTACTTGCATTCCCCATGTAATAACAATTATGGATCTTGTTGTTCAATTATTTCTACGAGCTTTATGTCTGCAATAGATCCAACTGGGTGTTACCAGTTGGGGTGTGCCATGTGCAGCACTGATTGGATGGTGTCTGTGCAGGGGCACACCCCTAACCAGTAACAACCCGCTGAATTTTTATTACAGACTACTGATAATGAATTCATTAAAGGTGTTTTCCAGGCTTTTGGAGGGGGTTTGACACCCGGCACCCCCGCCGATCAGCTGTATGAAGAGAAGGCACGCGCCTTCCTCGCTGCTGCTATGTCGATGGCAAGCAGGGAGAGAGACAGGAGACGGCATACATGCACCTTCTCTTCATACAGCTGATCGGCAGGGGTGCTGGGTGTGGGACCCCCGCCAATCTGATATTGATTCCCTACCCTGAGGATGGGTCATCAATATTAAGAGCCTGGAAAACCCCTTTAATGTGGATCAGGGGTAGAGGAATGACACAACATAGTTATATGAAAAGATGCTCCATAATTATTCCACGAGGAATGCAAGTAGTAACTAAAGACATGCCAGGAGGTGATAGGACAGACCAACCTTCCTGTGATAAACCAGATATTTTGCCTTGGTGTCCATCTTCTTGAGAAAACCACCTCCCTAGAAGACCACTTTTAAAAGTAAATACAAATGCAAGCTATATGGTGCTGCTATATGGCGCTGCTATATCTCTGTATACTTACCTTGCATGCCTACATCCTGCAGGATAAAACTTACCAGGAAAGGTTAAAGGACCTTACCATGTATAGCTTGGAAGAAAGACGAGACAGAGGGGATATGATAGAAACGTTTAAATACATAAAGGGAATCAACAAGGTAAAAGAGGAAAGAATATTTAAAAGAAGAAAAACTGCTACAAGAGGACATAGTTTTAAATTAGAGGGGCACAGGTTTAAAAGTAATATCAGGGAGTATTACTTTACTGAGAGAGTAGTGGATGCATGGAATAGCCTTCCTGCAGAAGTGGTAGCTGCAAATACAGTGAAGGAGTTTAAGCATGCATGGGATAGGCATAAGGCCATCCTTCATATAAGATAGGGCCAAGGGCTATTCATAGGATTCAGATATATTGGGCAGACTAGATGGGCTAAATGGTTCTTATCTGCCGACACATTCTATGTTTCTATGGAGCCAAGTAGTGGGTGTTTCTAGGAGATGCATGGAGATGCTCTTTTTGTTTTGTATCAACTAATTGGACAAGCAGAATGACTCAGACATTATTATCCTTCTGATTATCTTCCCGTCTATGCCTCATTCACGCGTCAGTGTTCGGTCAGTGATCCCCATTAGTGATTATGAGCCCAAAACAGGAGTGGCTCTAAACAAAGAACAGATCTTTCCCTTATACTTGGATTGTAGGTTATAGTGGCTCACTCCACTTGTCACTGTGGTAATGGTGCTCTGCTGCAAGTGATTCACCTACTCTCTTAATTTAAACAAATATAAAATAATCAGCAGGCACTCACCATCTGAATTTCACATATGTAACACATTTAATATAATAAATGATTAAATAAAATATTATGAATAAAATATTAGAGATAAAATATTATGGATGTTAATACAATATATCTTAAACGTTATACACAGTATACGAAAACAATTAATAACCATATAACCAATTACAAATGAATAAATATCCAATATGATGGAATCAATTCTAAAAGTCGAATAAAAAAAATGTAATAAAAATTTGAAAATCAGAGAAGTATCACCTAGAATTATTTTCATGGGATTTTTTTCTAATAATATTCGAGTGCAATTTCGAATGTCCACTAGGTGTACTTGTCTATTTGTCCTTGTTGACAATCCAATACATTCCAATACAAAGTTCGTTGCAGAGTGTGCACAATTATAGTGTATAGTCGACCAAATTTCGATCGGTCTTTTATCACAAATATCCATGATTTATGCCCTGAAGTGTCTGTTATTCTCAATAGGACACTAAGGCTGTGCAGTTATATCAATGGGTGACTTTCGAATTAATAGTTCGATATATTTTGCATAAGATTTAAATAGTCAATTGTTCTTATAAAATTGGATTGCGCTTACTTTAAGCCACGTGGTAGTAGAAAGATACATTTTAAGAAAAAGACACGTTTTAAGAAAAAGACAAAGTTGTTAATTGTCTTGCATAATTCTTGCTTTTTCGGATCTGTACTTCTTAATCCTGCAGGATGATTTAATAAGTAGTTTGGTTTCTTTAGTCTGCCAGACGCGTTTCGAGGTGACCGCACCTCTTCCTCAGTGGCTTTGGTTATATGGTTATTAATTGTTTTCGTATACTGTGTATTGTATTGTATTAACATCCATAATATTTTATCTATAATATTTTATTCATAATATTTTATTTAATCATTTATTATATTAAATCTGTTACATATGTGAAATTCAGATGGTGAGTGCCTGCTGATTATTTTATATTTTATCTTTCCCTTATACCTTATGTCTGTGGAGGCTCCACTCCTGGTTTGGGCTCACAATCACTGATGGAAATCACTGATCAAACACTGATGTGTGAATAAGGGCTTGTTCACACAAACGTATGGGTTCTGTTGCCGTATTACGGACCACATATGCAGATCCGCAATAAACTGACACCGTTCCGTGTGCATTCCGCATCATGGATGCAGACCCATTCCCTTGAATGGGTCCGCAAAACCGGAGATGCTGAGCGGTGCGGAACGGAAGCACTGAACGGAAACCCACGGAAGCACTATGGAGTGCTTCTGTGGGGTTCAGTTCCGTACTTCCATTCCGCACAAAGATAGAACATGTCCTATCTTTTTGCAGAACGGAGGGATGCGGACCTATTCAAGTTGAATGGGTCTGGATCCGTCTCAGAGGCCTCACGAACGTTCTCCGTGCATTGCGGACCGCAAATTGTGGCCCCAATGCACGGAACGGAAGCCATACGTTCGTGTGAACAAGCCCTAAAGCTTATATTACACTGGCAGATAATCTTGAATAGAGATGGCCAGTTCACAGTGTTGGCCCGCAAACACATGCGATCTGCCATCTTAACTGACAAGTCAGGCGAGGCACAGGTAAGTTGTTACCTGTGCCTGTGCGCGAGCCGGTCTGAAATGAAATGCGGTCTCCGGGAGCAGGCAGTTCCGAGAACGACCCCCGGAAGCCGTTCTCGGAACTGCCTGCTCCCGGAGACTGCATTTCATTTCAGACCGGCTCGCGCACAGGCACAGGTAAGGACTTACCTGTGCCTCGCCGGACTTGTCAGTTAAGATGGCAGATCGCATGTGTTCGCGGGCCAACACTGCAAACTGGCCATCACTGATCTTGAAAGCTCGTTAGTGATGATCTTGCAGTGTAAGGCCTCCTGCATACAACCGTAGGTGTCCCGTTGCCGTATTGCGGACCGCATATGTGGATCTGCAATTCACGGGCACCGTTCCGTGTGCATTCCGCATCACGAATGCGGACCCATTTACTTGAATGGGTCCGCAAATCCGGAGATGCGGATAGGAAGCACGAAATGGAACACTACCGAAGCACTACGGAGTGCTTCCATGAGATTCCGTTCCATACTTCCGTTCCGCACAAAGATAGAACTTGCAATTCAAGTTGAATGGGTCTGGATCCGTCCCAGCGGCCGCACGAAGGTGCATTTTGCTGTCCGCAAATTGCTGTACCCAATGCACAGAACGGAACAAATACGTTTGTGTGCAGGAGGCCTAATACTGCTGCCAATTACACACTCGTTCATTGGGTAATTTGAATCTTTCAACAGGTTTAAAAATCATTGTTTGCCGCTATGTAATCACAATCTGCTGCCTGCAAACAGTGCTTCAGTATGGGGACAAATGATGGCATTAGTGATTGTTCATCCCCATATTGGGGAGAAGATCACTGCATGTAAGAGTAGTGTTCTCCTCCTCTGAAGAGCAGGCGATTGCTAGGAAGGAACGCTTCCTTCCCGATAATCACCTAGATCAGTGATGGTGAAACTTTTAGAGGCCGAGTGCCCAAACTGCAACCCAAAACCCACTTATATTTTGCAAAGTGCCAACACGGCAATTTACCCTGAATACTACAGTGCAATATAGTGTATCATTATCATTTAGCTATAATAGCCTGTCTGCATTCAGTGCGCTGCCTGTGCTGTTCATAGTGCGCCCTGCGCTGATGAATGGCAGGAGAAGTCTAAGGCAAATTGGTACACCATAGATTTTCTCCAGGGTGCGGGACCCCCACAGATGAGATATTGATAACCTATCCTGATAGGTCATCAATATTGTCATGTGACTGTTGTCCCATAATTCCTTGGGGCAGTGAGACGTGTCTTCACATCAGCAGATCATGTCACACTAACCACATCCCATGTTGTTACCAATCAGGCTTCCTATATCCTACGTGCATGTTTTTTGTGGGACAAGTTGTACTTTCTAATGCCACCACGTAATATTGCATACAATGTAGTGTCAAGCTGGAAAAAAGTTCCAAATTGGGTGTAATTGAAAAAAGAATCCACAATTCTACCACACTTTTATGGGTTTTGTTTCTATTGCTTTTCCTACGCGGTAAAACTGACCCGTGAAAAGCATTGGAGCCTCAGCAGGCCCCAGCCTTTCACAGACAACGAACGGCTCCCCCGATCGGCGTGTGGGGGAGCCGTTTCAGGCCCAGAAGCGCAGTGCTTCCAGGTTTTGCGCTCTCAGATGCCGTGGTTACATTTGACCACGGCATCTGAGAGGTTACATGCTTGCGATCTGCATTACCACTGATTGCAGACATCATTCCGGGTGTCTTCTGTATGAAACAGCAGAAACACTGCAGCTATGGCACCAACACCACTCGGGCTATGGGCGCCATCTTTAAAGACCCGACTTCTGTCGGACTATTAAGGTGGCGATAGGGAAGAAGCAACTCAATAGCTAACCATGGCCATTTTCTAACCTACTGTTCAAAACTGGAGTGAGTGGTGCTAAAATGCAAAATGTCACAAAATACAGATAACCCCCCCCAAAAATCAACAAAGCCTATTTGATGACATTTTGAAGCCAGAATTCCGGAGGGCTTTATAAACTATCCCCCTCCCCCTCCATCAATTGTATTTCTATGGATTGTGTAGTTGTGTAGGCTAATGTTGCCATGAAAGCTGACAATTTACAAAAAGTCTGCGTAGTCCCACACTATTTCAGTATTATATTTTATTTTTTCTGCTTTCATCCTCTTTGCCTTATATATGTATTTTTGGACTTGTAGCTGAGCTACAATACGACATCCTATGGATAAGAGCAGCGCTTATTCTTTAAGGAAAATAGGTTGTTTTCTCTAATTTATTTTTACATCATTCTTCTTTATATGTTGTAGATATGAGTATTGAGGTTGTGCCTTACAGTCCTGAGCACTTAAGGCCCCTTTCACACGAGCGAGTTTTCCGCACGGGTGAAATGCGTGATGCGAACGCATTGCGCCCGCACTGAATCCTGACCCATTCATTTCAGGGGGTCTGTGTACATGAGCGTTGTTTTTCACGCATCACTTGTGCATTGCGTGAAAATCGCAGCATGTTCTGTGTTTTTCACGTAACGCTGGGCCCATAGAAATGAATGGGGCTGTGTGAAAAACGCATAGCATCCGCAAGCAAATGCGGATGCAATGCCTTTTTCATTGATGGTTGCTAAGAGATGTTGTTTGTGAACATTCAGTTTTTTATCATGCGCTTGAAAAATGCATCAAAATGCATTTCACCGGCGCGGAAAAACCAGACCACTGAACGCAATCGCCGATAAAACTGACTGAAATTGCTTGCAAAATGGTGCGACCTAATCCCTATCATTCGTATAAAAGGGGCCTTAGAATGGTTGACAAGACTGTAAAAAAAGTTAGTAGTAAATAAGACAAAAAAATAATAAGACTATCTAAAACAGCATTTTTACACCTAAAAACAGGTGCAGACACTCTGTGCCCTATGTGACTGGAGTTTTCCTTTAGTGTTTAGACGCTGTCATTTACATTTGTAATAGGGTTAGGGCTCATGCCCACGAGCGTGCTGGTTCAGTGCCCATATTGCGGACTGTAAACTGCCAGTTCGCAATATACTGGCACTGGCCGTGTGCACTCTGTGGTGCAGATGCAGACCCACACTTGAGTGGGTCCGCAATCCGCAACATACAACTGAAGATAGGACTTCACCTATCTGTTGTGGGGCGTAGGCACGGATCAGAAGCCCACAGAAGCACTACGAAGCTCTCCGGTTGGCTTCCCATCTGTGCCTCCTCATCGTAAAAAGAACATGCTCTATCTTTGGTTGTATGTTGTGGATCGCGGACTCATTCAAGGCAATTGGTCCGCATTTGCAAATGGAGTTCACTCGGCACAGGTCCCACCCTTAGGCCTCCGTTTCCGTTCCGGTTTTTTTGTGTTCTGTATACCGACCGTATATGGAACTATTCATTTCAATGTGTCTGCAAAAAAAAAACGGAAGGTACTCAGTATGCCTTTCGTTTCCGTATTTCCATTTTTCTGTTCCGTTCAAAGATAGAACATGTCCTAATATTGTCCGCATAATGGACAAAGATAGTACTGTTCTATCAGGGTCCAGCTGTTCCGTTCCGCAAAAAACTGAATGCACACGGACGTTAACCATTTTTGCGGACTGCAAAATACTGAAAATGCCATACAGTCGTGTGCAAGAGGCCTTAGTGATAGCAAAGGAAGTTTCTTTTTTTAAACCTGCAGATATTTTTTATTCGCCAGCTAGTTGTTAACCACTGTGAACTACATAACGTAGATGACTTGAATTTTATGGCACCATATAAAATCCATGAACACTTTTGGGTGACGGAATAAAAAAACTTCCTTACGGCATCTGGTTTGTTGAAATGGGCCTATTCGGTGTTTTACATTACACGCTGACAAGTACCTGAGTTTGCAGCCCATGATTTTTCATGCATGTTAGTCCCTCCCAAGGCTCTTATCATTCTAATTGCGATCTCCCTTGCGCCCATCTGTTTACAGATTGAGGGCCCCAGTGAGTTTGTTGCCTAATTGTTGGGTTATCCAGGGCAGCATCTGGATGAGCCCTCAAAGGAGATTCATAGCCGTTTTCAACACTTCAGCACAGCAGGTTCATTTAACCAAGGACTCTTTTCAAGCCAACCCCGACTTCCCACCAAAGGGCAAGGATGTGCTTGATTTACGGCAAAATGTTCCTGCCTTTCACAGTCAAAGCAACTGTTGGAAAAACAACAAAAAACACACATCCGGATTAGGCTATTATTGCACTTTACGGCAGTGTGATCCGGCGAGCAGTTCTGTCGTCGGAACTGCCTGCCGGATCCGCCGATCTGGATGTGACTGAAAGCATTTGTGAGACAGATCCAGATGCGGATCCGTCTCACAAATGCATTGCAAAAACAGATCCGTCTCTCCGCTTGTCATGCGGACAGACGGGTGCGTCTTGTATCTTTTTTCACATTTTTACGGATCCGGCATTCAGGTATTTTGAATGCCGGATCCGGCTCTAATACATTCCTATGGAAAAAATGCTAGATCCGGCATTCAGGCAAGTCTTCAGTTTTTTGGGCCGGAGATAAAACCGTAGAATGCTACGGTTTTCTCTTTTGCCTGATCCGTCAAAAAGACTGAACTGAAGACATCCTGATGCATCCTGAACGGATTACTCTCCATTCAGAATGCATGGGGATAAAACTGATCCGTTCTTTTCTGGTATAGAGCCCCTGTGACGGAACTCTATGCCGGAAAAGAAAAACGTGAGTAGTGTGAAAGTACTATATTAAAATTCATGCATAATGGTTGTTTTGTTATTATTAAACCAATTACTACTTTTCTTCACAATCATCTCCTTGGATCTCACACCGTGTAGCTGGTAATGCTGGCAATTGTTAGGTCCCATGCACACGATCATAGTTTTGGTCTATTTCCGATCCACATTTTTGGCGGATCGGATGCAGACTCATTCATTCTGCATCCACACGTCCAATCCACGCTCCTGCAAAAAAAAAATTAAAAAAAATTTGCATGTCCTATTCTTTTTCGTTTTGGGGAAAAAAATAGGCAGTTCTTACAGAGGTCAGGTCCGCAAAAACTGGCTATTGCAGAGTGCATGATGCCTTAGGGGTCATGCATACGACCGTATGTATTTTGCGGTCTGCAAAAAAACGGTTCCGTCAAAAATACGGATGACGACCGTGTGCATCCCGTATTTTGCGGAACGGAACAGCTGGCCCCTAATAGAACAGTCCTATCCTTGTCCATAATGTGGACAATAATAGGACATGTTCTGTTCTTTTGCAGAATGGAAATACGGACATGCGGAAATGGAATGTCCGTTTTGCTGACCGATTGAAATGAATGGTTTTGAATACGGTCCGAAAAAAAAAACGGAACGGACAAGGAAAGAAAAAAAGAAAATACATTTGTGTGCATTCACATGAACGGAAGGGCTCCCGTGCTGCGGACCGCAAATTGGGATGCTGCATGAGGATCGGAGACCCATTCACTTGAATGGGGTCCGCGATCCGTCTGTTATGCAAAAGGATAGAGCAAGCACTCTGTAGTGCTTCTATAGTGTTCCGTTCCGTGCTTCCTATCCGCACCATTCCGCATCTCCGGATTTGCGGACCCACTCAAGTCAATGAGTCAGAACGGTGCCCGTGTATTGCGGATCCGCATATGTGGTCCTCAATACGATAACGGGACTACGGTGGTTTGAATGAGCCCTTAGGCTGAGGCTAGACCTAAACTTTTTTGTCACATTTGCAAAAAATCCTTGTGAAATTGCTGTCCATAGGAAATGCATTGAGTAGCTTCCAATTCTCTATAAAGTTGTTGCAGCTAACTAGGCATTGCTGGAGCGATTTAAAGGGGTTCTCCAGGCCTTTAATATTGATGACCTATCCTCCAGATAGGTCATCAATATCAGATCGGCGGGGGTCTGACACCCGGGACCCCTGCCGATCAGCTGTATGAGGAGACGGCGCTCGCAGTGGGCATGTGCCGTCTCTCTTCTCTCTTCCTGCTCTGCTGCTGCTTTGCCATAGACATACAGCGGAGAGCAGGAAGAGATAGGTCATCAATATTAAAAGCCCTGACAACCCCTTTAATTTCTAGAGTTTATGCACAAATTTGAAGGTGATTTTATTTTTTTTAACCAAGAGATTATCATGTTATGGAGAAAAAAGTAGCCTGGAAGTTGCTCTGAGATTCCAGCATGTAGCGATTTTAAAATTAGTAATTAGTAATAAAAGTAATTTTATCTCTAGCGATTAAAGGGTTTATCCCTTGACTTATGTAAAAAATCAGATATCATATAGCACATGCCAGTCTGTTTCTTACAAAGCTAGAACCAGCCCTGTACCTCACATGGATCCAGAGATTCGTTGCTCTGCTAGATTTATATCAAGCTTAGAGCTCAAGGGGAGTGTCTTTTCTGCTGCAGCTCAGGGGGCGTGTCTCAGCTCTTCCTATCACAGCTCAGGGGGCGTGTCTCAGCTCTTCCTATCACAGCTCAGGAGGTGTGTCTCAGCTCTCCCTATCACAGCTGAGGAGGCAGTTAAAAGATGAAACTGAGCATGTGCGACCTTCTGAGTAAGCAGGTGGCGCTATACAGATACATTTTATTGAATAAGGTCTCGTTCACACGAAAATGTGCTGCCCGTTGCCGTATTGAGGACCGCATTTGCATATCCACAAAACGCAGGCACGGTTCCATGTGCATTCCGCATGACGGATGCAGACCCATTCACTTCAATGGGTCCGCAAATCCGGAGATGCGGAACGGTGTGGAACAGAAGCACGGAACGGAACACTACGGACGCACTACAGAGTGCTTTCTGGGGTTCCATTCCGTGCCTCCGCACCGCAAAAAGATAGAACTTGCTCTATCTTTTTGCGGAACTGAGGGATCGCGGACCCATTGAAGTGTATGGGTCCATGATCCCCATGCAGCTGGGCCACGGTCGGTGCCCGTGCATTGCGGACCGCCCGTGCATTGTGAACAAGCCCTAACTCAGTGACTATGCTACATTTTTTATTACATGCATGGGTGTGCTGTCTGCATCTGTTGCTCCATTCCGTGGTCCGCTCCAAAAATATAACGTCCTATTCTTGTCCATTTTGCGGACAAGAATAGGCAGTTATATCAATGGCTGTCCGTGCCGTTCCGCAAATTGCGGACCGCAAAACACACAACGGTCATGTGCATGTAGCCTTTTAAATATGTATTATTGTATAAGCCATGGCCAATAATTTACATGAGGTATATAGTCTACTGGCCTTTCTTTATTTTCAAATTGTGTAGAATATACAGTATGTTGAGTAATCTATTTTATTGATGGCCCAGAATAAATCTGTCCCATTAACCCTGTGGTCGGTGTAGCGATACATATATATATACCTCCCCTAAGCCATGCAGTCAACCAATGAAGTCTATCATCTTTTAATACCTTCGGTACTATTTTTTTTTACAATGTGGAAAGAAAATTCCTTTTGCCACATGGAAACCATCAACAGGTCGTAGTTAATGGATCTTGAATTCCTTACATTACATGTAGCACATAAAATGCACTGCTGATTACACATGACCATCCAGACTATTCATATTTGGATGCTGTGGTGGCACAAAAATGAAGCTATGATAGGATCCATCAGCAGAAGCCATTGTGATTTATTAGTCTCCAGATACCAGCAAATCTTTCCTACACTTGGCAAATGAATTCCACATAAAGAGAAAATGCAGATATATTACAAAGATGCTATTGCTAACTATATACCAATAATTCAGAATCACAGCTAGGCGAGAAGTTGGGCCCTAGGTGGGCCTCTCCCTCACCCACAGCAAGAGTAATAATAACGTTTTAGTAGCAGGGATCCATAGTATTTGGCATTAGATTCACTGAATGTTACTGTGCAGTGAGGCTATAATGGAACAGGAGAAGCTGATGACTTTGTCCGCGGAAATAAGTGTATCACTTTTTAAGAGAGGAGTACCAAGATAAGGGGGTCATTTACTAACCAGAAATACATCTATATTAGGCGTATTTTTTTTGTAGAACCTTTGCACCGCAATCTCACGCCAGGTCTAAGACAGTGGGCGTGGAGGGTGCGGGGAAGGGAACGGGCCAGCAGGCCCCTCTCATTTACCATTTTCTACACCTGTTTTAGGCGTAGAAAATGGTCTTAACTGTAAGACAGCTAGGAAGTTGTCTTAAATTTAGAAGCGGCAGTGGATCCACCGAAGTTATGAAGAGACCGACTCCTCTACAGAACTGTGGTGGATCCACCACCAGTGCAGGGCTTTATTAAGACCAGCATCTAAAACGCTGGTTTTAATAAATGTGCCCCTAAATGTTTGCTATAGGTGAATAAAAGTCTAGATTTGTGCATAAAATAATGAGCAATGTTGGAGTTCACTTTAAAGATATAAGTGGATGATGTAATTTCTTTGCTAACAGTATTATATAACCATATAAAAAGTCAATGGGACATAGGCGTAAAATTATCACAAGTCCCCTTTGTTAACCAGCCGTGCGACAATATTTATAATATGCGCAGCCGGTTTTACACCATGTCCGCCAGCTGGGTTGGACGGGGGTGGAGTGTGGGGGTGTCGGGGGCCATGTTGGGTCTCGGACTCCAGCCCTGGCAAATATTCTAACATTTACACAAATATAGGAGAAAAAATAAGCACACCCATGTACAAAGGTGGTGTTTCTGTGAAAAAAGGCAGTTCATTCTCTTCCTAACCTCATACAGCACCTTTAACTCTCTCTTATCCAGTAGCAGTATTTTAATATCTGTTTGGCTGAGATTGCAATGAGAGTCATAGAGTTAAACAAACATACATTTTGCATTTAATAAAATAAAGTGAGCACCTTTAAAGCTGACCATTTCTGGAAGAAATATTAGGTGCTGTACGTCTTCTGCAATTTAACAAGATTATTTTTTTTATAACCAACAGTACATCAAGATTCCTTGTCCCATCTCTGGGTCAGATGACAGAGCTCGGGTCTTTGCCTTCTACCTCTCTAGAGAGATTAAAGATAAACCTCAGTCAAGTTTCGAGTGCATTAGACAGGGCACCTCATGGTGAGAACTACTTTGTTTTTGTTTTTTTACCTTTTCCTGCTTTAGTAAGAATGTTCTATGTGATTTGTGGGAAATACTGAGCATACATCAGGCCTTGGTCTATAGATAAGGCTGTCCATATACTATGCATTATCATGACCAAATAAATGTCATAAATGAGATATGACTGATCAAAGCTGCTCTGTATATATTTACTAAGACTGTTTTTTTATGCCGGTCTTAGATTCCCCCCCAATGCTGCCATAAGATTCAGCTAATTTATGATGAGGAGTGTAAAAACCGGCTGTGTGACTAAATGTTGTCGCATGGTGTCACACTTTGGTGTGGGAGGGAAACACCACACCGAGCATAGGAGGGAAGGGGGTACAGGGAATAAGGCCTGAGAACTAGGGAAGGAAAATGGACACCTAGTGAAAACCCTAACCAAAATCCTGGCTGACTACCAGTATGAACAGACCCCAAAGGTAGGTGAGTTCATACGCAAGAATACTTAGAGTCCTATTAAGCCCTATAGGACCCTGGTACTAATGGCAGGGATGAGACTACCTGTTCCTCCAAAAGGAAGGACGAACAGGAGTCTCCTTCAGGCCTAATACAAACAATAGGGAAATGCAACACACAGAACCCATACAAAATACAAAAGGGAAAGGACAGAATTAAAGGGGTTGTCTCACTTGGAAAATGGTAGTTATGTTCAATATAACCCAATAATAAACAATTTACTAATATACTTCATGCTTCAAAACTACCTCCTCTCCTAGAAAATCCTCATTTTGTAGCCCTTTAGAGCATGCCCATTGTCAGGGGTTACGGCCACCACTGCAATCTAGCAGCGGTGGCCGCGCCTGCTCATTGGGAAGTACAGAGCTGGCAGGTATGGTGGCCGGGATCTCCCTCCTGTCCCAGCCACCTCCTATGTACTGTGTTGAACAGCTCCCGATAATGTCAGAAGCCTTGGAGCTCTTCAACACAAGAAAAAGCAGCTCCAGGCATGGGGGTGAACTACTACATGTTTGGAATCTAGGCTGTCATCTGTGATAGATGACAGCTGTTCGGCCGGCTTTTAACTTTGTAATATAGTGCGCCATTGCACTCTCAGCCAGGGGAGCGAGCACGGCACAGACAAGCTGTAGGCGCTCCCTGTGCCATCAATCAAATAAGGTGTGACGGCCCCAAGAATGAACTGAAAGTGCACAGCTAAAGAGCCAGGCTGTGCTCAAATTGCAAGGTGAGACAACCCCTTTAACTTCAAAGGAGCAATGGAAGCACCAGAAACTGGAAGCACCAGATCAACATGTCAGATCAAACCACGTGTTGCCAGTCTCACCGATCTCCTGCCACCTGTCGCGGGAACGTCCATAACACATGGCTGGTAAAAAAGTCGAAAGCCCCTTAACAAATGAACCCCATAGACTTTGGATATCCCCTTCTTAATCTTGAAGACCCTCAGTTTTTAAGAAGAAAATCCCCTTTTTAAAGGAGCTGTTTTATGAAGACAGATGTAAGACATATTGTAAGTTCTCTTAGAGCTTATTGAAATCATACAGAGGTCTCACCTATTCAGGACCTGACTCTACTAGCCAAAGTGAAGAGCGAAAAACGTCCATCTCTGCAGATCCCTGGTGTCTGGGAATCAACATTCTGTTGATGGGGCCACTTGTGACCACTGCAGCCAATCATTGGCCACACGGATGACACGTGACCCAGTGACATACTGCATGGGTAACATGTCACTGCTGCATCCAGTGATTCGCTGCAGTGGTCACACGCTGTCCCATTGATTACCAGAGACCCGAGACCCAGCGGCATAGAACAGGTAAGTATGAACCCCACTGCGAGTCTGGCCACTCTGAAGGGGTCTGTTAAAAAAGTTAAAGTTGGATAACTCTTTTAAACATTTAAATGTTTTAATTGTTTAATCACATAAAAAGATAAAAGCCAGAAGCCAGATACAGAGCTGCAAATAACTCATGAGCCTTAACCTCTTAGTGACCACCCTGTTTTGGGTTTTATTGACCAAGCTAATTTTAATTTTTTTTTCATTTTTTCATTGCTTCATTCGAAGAGCTATACCTGTTTTATTTTCCTATCGATGTAGTCGTATAAGGGCTTTTTTTTTAGGGACAAGTTGTAGCTTTCAATGACACTATTTTGGTGTTCATTTTTCTGTATACATAAAGTTATAACTTTATTCTGTGGGTCAGTACGATTACAGAAAAAAAAAAAAAATATATATATATATATATATAAAGTTGTTTGGTTGTTTTTTTTTCTACAATTTTGCATGATAAATTAAAAAAATTTCATCACCACATCCCAAGACAAATAACATTTTTATTTTTTGATCTATGGAGCTGCATAACATTTTGTGATTGCTTATTATTTATTTATTTTTTGGGCCATTAAGCAAAAAACAGCAGCTCTGTCTTTTTTTATGTCATTTACCATACGGAATATATTACATGGTAATTGTGTAATGTGGGTAATATGGACACTGCGGTACCAAATATGTGGCAAAAAATGTATTTTTTTAGCATGGAGATTTTTTTTATTTAATAAAACGTTAAGTTTGTTTAACCATTTACTAGTTCCATAAGGGACTTTAGCAGGCGATCTTTTGATTGCTACTATAATACACTGTACTGCTTATGCATTACAGTGTATTATGTTATCAGTGCTATACTGACAGTCACCCGCAGCCTGCTCTAGAGAGATGCAACCTGGTAGGGATACTCTGTAAGTAGGGGCTGGTGGAGCCCCCACCTTTTAAACCACTTAGATGCTGTGGGAACTATTAACCATGGCATTTAAGTGGTTGAACAGCCAGGATTGACTCTTTTGCTGATCGGGCCAGGTACAGCAGGAACCCAACTTTTAAGCATCTGCTTTTAACTGCACAGGGAAATCCTTGGAGTGCTTAGACTAGGCCGCCGTAAAAAGGCCTCTTAGTGACTGTTGTAAAAAGGTATATTGGCGGTCACTAAAGGGTTACAGATACCCATGAACATTAGTCTAAGGTTGATCAAAATGGACGATTTGAACCAAAATTATCATTCATTGGGTACATTTAGCAACAAATGATTGTTTTAGCCACCTGATAACAGATCATCATCACTTGAAACAGAGTTGGACCGTGTCTGGAATTTTCACTCAATAGTTGGACAAAAGAAAGGCTGATGGTGGAGGAAAAAGATCTGTGAAAGGACCTAGCCAGAAAGATCTTTCTCCCAGTGTTATTGAACATGTATGGCCAGTTTGAACAACTGTAACGGCCAGTATGGATTAAAATGTGTATGGCTGCAAACCAATCAGTAGACGATCATTTGTTGAACTACTGTTCAAGCATCAGCCTACGTCTGTGTAATGTGCATGGCCGCCTGTAGGATTGGCAGAATTGTTTGGCATCTGCATTACAGTGCAATGGTGTAGGAGCAAATACGATATTGGTATCCTTGTTTTTTAAGCAGTCTTCCATTTAATGACAGCAATGTTCTTTATTCCATTTCTGCACTGGGGCAATATATGCCTTCATTAGCAGCGCGGCCATGTAACTTTAACCCTTGATCCAACACATTAGAGTGGTGACAATATTGCCCCAGTTTTTTGGAGGTGTTTACAGAAGGTAGTGCCTCATATCATATTTGTGATGTATATTAAGATTAGCATTGTTCTTTAAAATAATTCTTGCTAATTGTTTTTAGTCCTTCTGGCTTGCACAGCTCATGAAGGTCTACTGAGGGCTATTTTATATATATTATAGAGATGCTTAATAGTTCTTCAATGTCTGCCCTAGGAATGGAGAGAAGCAACTGACTTGCATTGGCACTATACAGGATAAGATCACCGTATGTGCTACTGACGAATCCTACCAGTTAACACGTGACCGCATGTCTCAGGTAGAGAAGGAAACATGGAGCAGGACTGCCATTGAGATCAAGCCTGGAGCATCTAATCGAAGTATGTATAGATGACAAGTGCAGTGGGACTGAGAACATTTATTCTTTACTATAATTTCGTTAGGCTAGTTGGAATAGGAATGTTAAAGGGGTATTCCCATCTCCGGCATTGGTGGCATATCTCTAGGATATGCCACCAATGTCAGATAGGGGACCTGCCTTTATCACCAGACCGCCAAAGTGAAGGAGAACACACCTCGCAAGCGCGACCACCCTTCATTTACAGCTATGGGACTTCTAAAAATAGCAGAGCGAATGGAGAATAAATAGAGAGCATGTTGGATGCCCCGTCCTGCAGACAGTAGGTTCCAGAGGTGGGATGAGATGGGTGAAACCCTTTCACCAAAGAAGCAAGTTAGTGCAAGAGATTTCCTACAAGTATTGTAATCTGTTATTTTATGGGTGAACATCTGCAAGATGGGCGATCACTGATAGTAATCACATAGTAAGGTACCAGGCAAGGGACTGTCATGACCTCAGTGTCTGGCCATTGTTCATGACCTAAGATGATCATCTAAGTTCAAGAAAATCCACTGCACTCAAATAGTATGATGCAATTAAAGGGTTCATTTATTGTACATATAATTTCCAAATTTCTGATCCAGATACGGATATAAATAGAATTATCCACAATCAAAGTCATCGGACGTTTCGGTCTACCAGGACCTTCTTCAGCAGTGTTATCTGTTATATGGCAGTAACATAGAACATAGAAACATAGAATGTGTCGGCAGATAAGAACCATTTGGCCCATCTAGTCTGCCCAATGACACTGGGGATGGCTGGGGCCCGTGAGATTGGGGGGCCCGGCCAGGCTGAATGGCCCTGCCCCCTCACTTTTTCATCTTACAAGCCAGCCTACACAGCAGAAGGAAGTTTTACATAGTAGTGCCCACCGTTCGTATTGGCTCCCTGCCTGTAAGCCAGATACAGGTGGCTAATAAACAGGGAGATGCCCAAATGCTGTCTCTGCTTATTAGCCAGTTGAATTTCAGAAGCATCATGTCTGGTCTCAGTGGTGTGTCTCTGGGTCCCGGTGCCATTGCAATGAGGTGACAAGAGGCCCATAGCTCTTGCAGAGAAAAGTTTGGAACTCACCCCCCATAGCAATGACACTGGGGATGGCTGGACCGCCCTGAATATTACACTAACAGTCACTCACACACAAAGTGCACCAGGCCTGCAGCCTCTCCTACTTACTGAGATCGCCAATGTGCTGGTCATTGAGGCAGTCACTGGGCATGGCCGCGGTCGTCACACTGGGGGGTGAGTTCCAAACTTTTCTCTGCAAGAGCTATGGGCCTCTTGTCACCTCATTGCAATGGCAGTGGGACCCAGAGACACACCACTGAGACCAGACATGATGCTGCTGAAATTCAGCTGGCTAATAAGCAGAGACAGCATTGGGGCATCTCCCTGCTTATTAGCCACCTGTATCTGGCTTACAGGCAGGGAGCCAATACAAACGGTGGGCACTACTATGTAAAACTTCCTTCTGCTGTGTAGGCTGGCTTGTAAGATAAGAAAGTGAGGGGGCAGGGCCATTCAGCCTGGCCGGGCCCCCCAATCTCACGGGCCCCATAGCAACTGTGTGGTCTGCTGCCATTGGCAGTACACCACTGTTAACATGATAATGAGTTTTCTAAACCCACCACCTTTAAAAGGGTTATGTCACCTCAGACTTTTATGGCATATCACTGGGATATGCCATGAAAGTCAGATAGCTGTGGGTCCCGACTCTCCAAAAGTGAATAAGATCACACTGCGCATTTCTGGACACCGCTCCTTTCAGTTCTATGGGACTGCTGGAGACAGGTTAGACAGTTCGGCTATATTCGGTGCCCCCTAGAAATTAATGGATGGGTGGCTGCTTATGGCGGCTGCTTTCTGCTCAATTTGGGGGTCCCGTTCTGGATATAGATGTGGGTCCCAGGGGAGTGAACCACACCTTTATGACACTGGCGGCATATCCTTGCGATATGCCACTAGTGTCTAAGATGAGACAACCCATTTTGATTTTGAGTGGCGTAATATAATGCTATGAGGTTTATTGGTTTGACTCTGTTACTAGTAAACTGGTTCTACTGGATATATAGTTGGTTAATAGGGTCACGTAAGGAGACCTGTGTGTCTCTATCTGCAATTCCTGGGGTGAAATGTAATCCTTCCTTCTATTGATCCTTCCTTATTATCCCTCCTTTTACAGAACAATGCTGGTTCTCATAACTTTCTTCACACATGAATACCTTCCATAATACCATACGTTCCAAAGAGACTTTTACTGCACCGTGTACATGCAAACCTATCGATCTACATTCTACGTCTACTGAGGCTGAATTGGCCACTTAATTCTCTGTGGAACTAAAGTATTATTACTGCCCTATGTCTCAATCTTTCTATTTTAGAATCCTTTTCCCCCATTGGTCCAGTGTTAGGCTGCTGGATATATTAACAGACTCCTATTAGAAAAGGGGAGTTTTGTTTACCTCCGTAATCACAGCATTTTTGGCTGTAATCTTTTTCATTTCGGCAGTCCTATACCATTGAAGTAGAAGTGGATCAGCACTCACTAAAGATGCAAAAACAATCTTCACTTTATTGCCATAAGCAAAATATAGGCAGATGTGATGTGTTTAAAGCTGTTTAGCCAAAATGGGGGAACATCTGCTTGTATTATGGCAATAAATGCAATGTGTGATGCCCTAATTGAGTCAGTACAGGGGGTCTCTGGTCACAGTGATTGTTTGACTGAAAATGGTAAGGCTATGATCACTTTTAGGGGCAATTTTTGCATTTTAGTAATTTTGGGTAAAAATTAACTTTATTAACAGTTTCAACAGTTTTTCTATGGCCTTCACTTGCATTTTATCTGTAGACAGGGTTGCTTTATGTTTTACACTGATGGCTCCATATTTGTAGCCCTTTTTCTCTGAACTGCTGACATCCTATAAATACTCATTTAATGAGGACCTGTCACAACAAAATGCAATCTGTCGGCATGTCATAGAGCAGGAGGAGCTGAGCAGATTGATGTATAGTTTTGTGGGAAAAGATATGTGGGTATATTGGTAGGTGGTCCCATGTGCAGTGCGCCCTCCTTCACTTTGAGGGCTCTGTTCTAAAGATAGGTGCGGGTCCGAAAGGTGAGACCTGGACCTATCAGACACTGGGGGAATATCCTAGCGATATGCCCCTAATATCTGAGGTGAAACAACCCCTTTAAGAGTACGGCTACATGTATATACACTTACACAGAGAATGCCATCAATCACTGATAACACCTCCCCGTGTACAACTATCAGTGACTGACAGCTATCTATGTAAACACTCTTACACAGAGAATGCTATCAATCACTGATAACACCTCCCCCTTGTACAGCTATCTATGTATACACTCTTACACAGAGAATGCTATCAATCACTGATAACACCTCCCCTGTGTACAGATATCAGTGACTGACAGCTCTATGTATACACACTTACACAGAGAATGCTATCAATCACTGATAACACCTCCCCTGTGTACAGCTATTAGTGACTGACAGCTATCTATGTATACACTCTTACACAGAGACTGCTATCAATCACTGATAACACCTCCCCCCTTGTACAGCTATTAGTGACTGACAGCTATCTATGTATACAAACTTACACAGAGAATGCTATCAATCACTGATAACACCTCCCCCCTTGTACAGCTATCAGTGACTGACAGCTATCTATGTATACACACTTACACAGAGAATGCAATCACTGATAATACCTCCCCTGTGTACAGTTATCAGTGCCTGACAGCTATCTATGTAAACACTCTTACACAGAGAATGCTATCAATCACTGATAACACCTCCCCCCTTGTACAGCTATTAGTGACTGACAGCTATCTATGTGTACACACTTACACAGAGAATGCTATCAATCACTGATAACACCTCCCCCTTGTACAGCTATCTATGTATACACTCTTACACAGAGAATGCTATCAATCACTGATAACACCTCCCCCTTGTACAGCTATCTATGTATACACTCTTACACAGAGAATGCTATCAATCACTGATAACACCTCCCCCTTGTACAGCTATCTATATATACACTCTTACACAGAGAATGCTATCAATCACTGATAATACCTCCCCCTTGTACAGCTATCAGTGAATGACAGCTATCTATGTATACACACTTACACAGATAATGATATCGTTTTTTTGCGGATAGGATGCGAACCTATTCATTTCAATGGGTCCGCAGAAAATGCGTACAGCCCAACGTGTGCTGTCCGTATCAGTATGTCTGTTCTGTAGGCCCACAAAAAAAAATAGAACATGTCCTATTCTTGTCCGTTTTAGGCATTGTTACAATGGATCCGCCAAAAAAAATAATGGATGGCATACGGATGTCATCCGTTTTTGTTTTTTTGCGGATCGCAAAACACATACGGTCGTGTGCAAGTAGCCTTAACTAAAGGCACATACAGTAGGCAGATGAATATACCCAACATGAAAGCCAAATCTTATACTGGTAAATGAATACGTGATCAATTGTATGGTGACAATGGATGAGGTGGCAATATTACAGGCGTGTTGCGATAGTCGTGTTTGCTACAGGGCAGGGTAGTTGTAGTTCATATGGTATATGGCTGTTTACTGATCCATGAATTCATGTCTTCAACTGATGATTCATTTATGAGTGGGAAAGAAAGACATATGTTTTCCGTACAGTTTGGGTGCCAATATTAGCACAGCCTTCACCTTCTCTGAAGGATTTATTGTCACTCAGTTAAGCTAAAAATTCATACGGTTAGCTTCAGTGGATTAAGTACAAGCTGTGATGAATATAGACACACGTAGGATTTAGCTGCTGATATGAAGGATTTCCTAGAACCTTGTTCTAGGAGCTTAGTTAGAAGCTTTTTAGCAAGTGATGGATGCACGTAATGAAGGCTGAGTGACGCATGCCTCCCACATTTCTTATTATTAAAAAGTCATCCATAGAGCCTCTCATCCTCATATCAAGGACCCACCGGATTTGGAAAACCACACGTAGGAACTGGTGTTTTATCCGTAGTGATGGGTTTCAAAGATGAGGCGAACTGTTCATTAAGCAGAAGAAAAATTCTTAATTCTAGGACTGGTTGAGTAGAAATAATACTACACTTTAGAAAATGGATGCTCAACCTGCGGTCCTCCAGCTGTTGTAAAACTACAACTCCCAGGCTAATAGCAGTAGGCTGTCTAGGAATGCTGGGAGTTGTAGATTTGCAACAGCTGGAAGGCCGCAGGTTGGGCATCCCTGCATTAGAAGATATAAACGAGCTAAGTATAGGCGACCTATATCCATTTTGCAGGATAATCTGACCATGCATCGCTAGTTATTTGCAATGCTGGAGGAGGCCTGCAACTTTTTAGTCTCAGCTTTCATTTGTACATTAAAGGCGGACTGCAACACAGCATGATCTGCTGCTGACAAATGATGTTTTTGGGTGTCACATCGGCAGTGTTTTTACCCAAAGAACGAGTTTTGCTCATTCATTGGATGATTCGTGGCACCATTACACAGGGCAGTGTAGAGAGAGCGTTGGTTCCAAACTATAAGTGAGCTCTGCAGAGACTTGCAGTTTTTTTTTTATCTGAACTTTGAGAAGCAACTCAAATGCAAACTTACCTTAAATCTTGAAAAAATGTGTTGCCTTATTGCCTAATGATGTATTGAGAACCATTTTGACCAGGATTTGACTACTGAAAAGAGTTGATAGCTGATCAATGGTCCTATTCTGTATATAGCAGCAACATTTCAACGCTCTGCAAATGTCCAGACCCAGAGCAAACTGACAGTTGTAATGCAGATGAAATACAGCACTTGTGATATGGAGAATTCAAGCTGAGAACTTCCCTGGAGGACCCATTCTGGTGCAGGGATGGAAGGAGGGACCCTAGCTGTATAGCAGAGTAGGGAAAATCATGAAAAATGTATAACGTTTTCATAAAGTTACCTTGACACTACCCATTTCACATTTAAAAAAATACCTAGACCTTTATAGTTTTTACACCTACAAATGTTTTACTTTTTTATTTAATCTTTTGTATTTTGGGGGTCTTCTGTTCCTTTTTGCATCTGTGTGTAAACTCTCTTTTGTACCTTAATTCAGATGATTTTTCTTTGCATGATAAATATTCTGAAGCCCACAGCATTGCCAGCCTTCACAAAACACATGGGAGGTCATTTATTAACATCCATATGCCATATTTTGATGTAAAAAAAAAAAGGCAAGACCCCTTTTTGTGATTTTTTGTGATAATATTTAGTTGCATTGTTTTTTTTCTGCCAATATTTACATCTTCCTGGAAACAGATGTAAATATTGGCGAAAAATTACTCCAGTCAGGGGTGGAGTCATGATCACTCCAGGTGCACGGAGTGCCGAAGGGGAGTCTAATTTATGGTAAATTAGGTGCATCCTTCAGCAGCACAAGGGGAGTCAAAGCCCGGCATAAAATGCTGTTCTTTCTAAATAACCGCCATGGTGTTAGTGAGGGTGCTGCCACACTTTCAGGCTTTTTGATACAGTTTTTGAAGCCAATATCAGGAGTGGATCTTAAAATGAGAGAAAGTATTAAGGACAGATTCAACTTCTCTTTTTTTGCTTAATCCACTCCTTTTTTTGTCTTCGAAAACTGCATCAAAGAACCTGAACGTGTGGCAGCACCCTTAGGGTTAATAGCCTCTGTCCCTACCATCCTCTGAGGGGCGTTTCACCGGAGCGACATTGGGGGTTTAGCTGAGTGCACCTGCTTTCTGAGAATTGGCTAACAAGCCTCTAGCTAGCGCAGTCTACTCCCACCTCCACTTGCTCACTAATTACTCTTTTCGGGGCCCAATTAGTGTGTTTGCCTTTATCAATATTCTTTTCCTGAATGAATAGCCTAGCAACCTGATATGTATGAAGTGAATAGCTGTGAAAGCAGACATTTCTGCCTTTGAAGTTTACGTATGCCTGGAAAAATATCTTAGAGAAGGGTGATCAGTGTCATTTTCTTTACTTCCATACTGGAGCAGATGTTTTCTCCGAGTCATTTACTCACTATTGGCTGTAAAGGTTTTACAACATCGCCAGTAACCTGAACACTGAGCGTCCTATGGCACATGAGGCTGGAGCTACACCTAGACTTTATGTAGCTTATTGATTTGATCGAGGGACAGCTGCAGTCTACAAAATTGCGTACCACTCAGTTTACTGCGTTGGATTGCAGCTGTAGCTCATTAGTCGGAATCAATAAGGATACGGCCACACAGTCAGGTTTCTTGATGCAGTTTTTGAAGTCAAGATGGATTCAAAAAAGACGAGAGCTATTATCTGTCTTTAATACTTTCTCTCCTTTATGACCCACACCTGATTTTGCTTCCAAAACCGCATAAAAAAATCTGAACACGTGGAAGCACCTTCAGTTTTCTTACAAAAAATCTAGGTGTAGCTCCAGCCTGAAGCCGAGTTTACATGTTGCTTTTGTGCTGCTTTTAGAAAACGCATTGCAAAAAAAAAGCACTTTTTACTACGTTTATTTGCATGTTAAATTAGTGGGGTTCATTGACAAAGACCGGTATAATAAGCCCTCACTTTCCATCCAAAATTAGGCGCATCTTCAGCAGTCTTTGGGGCACATTTACTAAAAGTTTTGCGCCTGTTTTTAGTCTAAAAGATGCTGTTTTGGACGGTCTGAAATTGGGCCTGATTTTGAGGCTTTTGTGCCTTGTTCAACTATTTAGATTTTTTAGACTAATTCAGTTTTCTAACTTTTGCGACCTATTTATGTAGGTGTGCCTTTTTTGACGCAAAAACAATCTAATTTCTATTCCACACCAGGGCTGACATACTTTTCCTCATCTGTTGTCAGTGCTGAAGTGCATTAAAAGTCGCACTTTCCTGGAGACATGCAACTTTTTGCCGCAAAGATGCAACTTTTTTCATGTGCAAATGCATTAGACCAGTTTAACTGAATATGAACCCGTCTAACCGAAAAAGAACCACTAGAGGTCAGACTAATAGCTATACGCCTGGTCTAATTCATCAACGGCTGTGCGACTTTTAACCACTTCAGCCCCGCTAGGTGAAACCCCCTTCATGACCAGGCCACTTTTTACACTTCGGCACTACACTCCTTTCACCGTTTATCGCTCGGTCATGCAACTTACCACCTAAATGAATTTTACCTCCTTTTCTTCTCACTAATGGAGCTTTCATTTGGTGGTATTTTATTGCTGCTGACATTTTTACTTTTTTTGTTATTAATCAAAATATAACGATTTTTTTGCAAAAAAATGACATTTTTCACTTTCAGCTGTGAAATTTTGCAAAAAAAACGACATCCATATATAAATTTTTCGCTAAATTTATAGTTCTACATGTCTTTGATAAAAAAAAAATGTTTGGGCAAAAAAAAAATGGTTTGGGTAAAAGTTATAGCATTTACAAACTATGGTACAAAAATGTGAATTTCCGCTTTTTGAAACAGCTCTGATTTTCTGAGCACCTGTCATGTTTCCTGAGGTTCTACAATGCCCAAACAGTAGAAAAACCCCACAAATGACCCCATTTCGGAAAGTAGACACCCTAAGGTATTCGCTGATGGGCATAGTGAGTTCATAGAACTTTTTATTTTTTGTCACAAGTTAGCGGAAAATGATGATGATTTTTTTTTTTTTCTTACAAAGTCTCATATTCCACTAAATTGCAACAAAAAATAAAAAATTCTAGGAACTCGCCATGCCCCTCACAGAATACCTTGGGGTGTCTTCTTTCCAAAATGGGGTCACTTGTGGCGTAGTTATACTGCCCTGGCAATTTAGGGGCCCAAATGTGTGAGAAGAACTTTGCAATCAAAATGTGTAAGAAATGACCGGTGAAATCCGAAAGGTGCACTTTGGAATATGTGCCCCTTTGCCCACCTTGGCAGCAAAAAAGTGTGACACATCTGGTATCGCCGTACTCAGGAGAAGTTGGGGAATGTGTTTTGGGGTGTCATTTTACATATACCCATGCTGGGTGAGAAAAATATCTTGGTCAAATGCCAACTTTGTATAAAAAAATGGGAAAAGTTGTCGTTTGCCAAGATATTTCTCTCACCCAGCATGGGTATATGTAAAATGACACCCCAAAACACATTCCCCAACTTCTCCTGAGTACGGCGATACCAGATGTGTCACACTTTTTTGCTGCCAAGGTGGGCAAAGGGGCACATATTCCAAAGTGCACCTTTCGGATTTCACCGGTCATTTCTTACACATTTTGATTGCAAAGTTCTTCTCACACATTTGGGCCCCTAAATTGCCAGGGCAGTATAACTACGCCACAAGTGACCCCATTTTGGAAAGAAGACACCCCAAGGTATTCCGTGAGGGGCATGGCGAGTTCCTAGAATTTTTTATTTTTTGTCACAAGTTAGCGGAAAATGATGATTTTTTTTTTTTCTCTTTTTTCCTTACAAAGTCTCATATTCCACTAACTTGCGACAAAAAATAAAAAATTCTAGGAACTCGCCATGCCCCTCACGGAATACCTTGGGGTGTCTTCTTTCCAAAATGGGGTCACTTGTGGCGTAGTTATACTGCCCTGGCAATTTAGGGGCCCATATGTGTGAGAAGTACTTTGCAATCAAAATCTGTAAAAAATGACCGGTGAAATACGAAAGGTGCACTTTGGAATATGCGCCCCTTTGCCCACCTTGGCATCAAAAAAGTGTCACACATCTGGTATCGCCGTACTCAGGAGAAGTTGGGGAATGTGTTTTGGGGTGTCATTTTACATATACCCATGCTGGGTGAGAGAAATATCTTGGCAAACGACAACTTTTCCCATTTTTTTATACAAAGTTGGCATTTGACCAAGATATTTTTCTCACCCAGCATGGGTATATGTAAAATGACACCCCAAAACACATTCCCCAACTTCTCCTGAGTACGGCGATACCAGATGTGTCACACTTTTTTGCTGCCAAGGTGGGCAAAGGGGCACATATTCCAAAGTGCACCTTTCGGATTTCACCGGTCATTTTTTACAGATTTTGATTGCAAAGTACTTCTCACACATATGGGCCCCTAAATTGCCAGGGCAGTATAACTACGCCACAAGTGACCCCATTTTGGAAAGAAGACACCCCAAGGTATTCCGTGAAGGGCACGGCGAGTTCCTAGAATTTTTTATTTTTTGTCACAAGTTAGCGGAAAATGATGATTTTTTTTTTCTTCTCTTTTTTCCTTACAAAGTCTCATATTCCACTAACTTGCGACAAAAAATAAAAAATTCTAGGAACTCGCCATGCCCCTCACGGAATACCTTGGGGTGTCTTCTTTCCAAAATGGGGTCACTTGTGGCGTAGTTATACTGCCCTGGCAATTTAGGGGCCCATATGTGTGAGAAGTACTTTGCAATCAAAATCTGTAAAAAATGACCGGTGAAATACGAAAGGTGCACTTTGGAATATGCGCCCCTTTGCCCACCTTGGCATCAAAAAAGTGTCACACATCTGGTATCGCCGTACTCAGGAGAAGTTGGGGAATGTGTTTTGGGGTGTCATTTTACATATACCCATGCTGGGTGAGAGAAATATCTTGGCAAACGACAACTTTTCCCATTTTTTTATACAAAGTTGGCATTTGACCAAGATATTTTTCTCACCCAGCATGGGTATATGTAAAATGACACCCCAAAACACATTCCCCAACTTCTTCTGAGTACGGCGATACCAGATGTGTCACACTTTTTTGCAGCCTAGATGCGCAAAGGGGCCCAAATTCCTTTTAGGAGGGCATTTTTAGACATTTGGATCCCAGACTTCTTCTCACGCTTTAGGGCCCCTAAAAAGCCAGGGCAGTATAAATACCCCACATGTGACCCCACTTTGGAAAGAAGACACCCCAAGGTATCCAATGAGGGGCCTGGCAAGTTCATAGAATTTTTTTTTTTTTCGCATAAGTTAGCGGAAATTGATTTTTTTTTGTTTTTTCTCACAAAGTCTCACTTTCCGCTAACTTAGGACAAAAATTTCAATCTTTCATGGACTCAATATGCCCCTCAGCAAATACCTTGGGGTGTCTTCTTTCCAAAATGGGGTCAGTTGTGGGGTGTTTGTACTGCCCTGGCATTTGAGGGTCTCCGCAATCATTACATGTATGGCCAGCATTAGGAGTTTCTGCTATTCTCCTTATATTGAGCATACAGGTAATGAGATTTTTTTTTCCGTTCAGCCTCTGGGCTGAAAGAAAAAAATGAACGGCACAGATTTCTTCATTCGCATCGATCAATGTGGATGAAAAAATCTCTGCCAAAAAAAAAAAATGGAGGGGAAAGGCGTCTGCCAGGACATAGGAGCTCCGCCCTACATCCATACCCACTTAGCTCGTATGCCCTGGCAAACCAGATTTCTCCATTCGCATCAATCGATGTGGATGAATAAATCATTGCCGGGATTTTTTTTTTTATATATATATATATATACAAAATGCTTGCCAAAGCATAGGAACGCCGCCTCCTCCTCAGCTCGTATGCCTTGGCAAACGTATCTGTCACTGCAGAGGAGAAAATCCCGTCTTGCAGCGCCGCATACACCGACTTGCGTGTAATCTGACAGCAGCGCAATGCTTCTGTCAGAATGCACATCGGTGCTGCAGCTAGTAGATCGGTTGGTCCACCTGGAAGGTAAAAAGACAAAAAAAAAAAAGAAAAAGAAAAAACCAGGCCACAACGCAATAATTTTATTAACTTTGGAACAGAACATGTAACTTTAACTTTTGGAACTAAACATTAACCTGTTTGCTTACCTGTTTTTTTTTTTTTGTTTGTTTTTTTACCTTTATAGAACAAACCTCTCCTTCCCCATGGGTCAATGTGCAAAGCGCAAATCGCCCAAAGATGTGGCGAAGTGCGTTATGCACTTTGTCCCATGTGAAAGGAGACGTTTGCAGCAGCTGTGAGTGAATGGGCCCTAATAGCCCTGTGTGCCTATCCTGGTGAGATGTGATCCCTATGCTAGGTGTACCTGTGTGTGGTACTTTCGGAAACACTCCCCTAAGCATAGGGCAGGGTGGTCGGGACAGTCAGGACAGAAATAACGGGTGTCACGCCTTATTCCACTCCTGCTACAGACACGACATTTTTTTCGGGGTGGCGGTCGGTTTGAGGTACCAGCAACGACACTGGGGAAGTGTCGCTCGTGTAGACGGCTAACTACACTGGTGGATGGGGCCACGGAACCTCCTGGATACAGGAGGTTCGCGATGATCTCTTCCTGAAATTTGAGGAAGGATCCAGTTCTCCCAGCCTTACTGTAGAGAACAAAACTATTGTACAGAGCCAATTGAATTAAATATACAGACACCTTCTTATACCAGCGTCTGGTGCGTCGAGAAACTAAATACGGAGCCAACATCTGGTCATTGAAGTCGACCCCTCCCATGTGGAGGTTATAGTCGTGGACTGAGAGGGGCTTTTCAATGACACGGGTTGCTCGCTCAATTTGGATTGTCGTGTCTGCGTGAATGGAGGAGAGCATGTAAACGTCACGCTTGTCTCTCCATTTCACCGCGAGCAGTTCTTCGTTACACAGTGCGGCCCTCTGCCCCCTTGCAAGACGGGTGGTAACGAGCCGTTGGGGGAAGCCCGCGCGACTAGTTCGCGCGGTACCACAGGCGCCAATCCGTTCTAGAAACAAATGCCTAAAGAGGGCCACACTTGTGTAAAAATTGTCCACATAAAGATGGTACCCCTTGCCGAATAAGGGTGACACCAAGTCCCAAACTGTCTTCCCACTGCTCCCCAGGTAGTCAGGGCAACCGACCGGCTCCAGGGTCTGATCTTTTCCCTCATAGACCCGAAATTTGTGGGTATAGCCTGTGGCCCTTTCACAGAGCTTATACAATTTGACCCCATACCGGGCGCGCTTGCTTGGGATGTATTGTTTGAAGCCAAGGCGCCCGGTAAAATGTATTAGGGACTCGTCTATGCAGATGTTTTGCTCTGGGGTATAAATATCTGCAAATTTCTGGTTGAAATGGTCTATGAGGGGCCGAATTTTGTGGAGCCGGTCAAAAGCAGGGTGGCCCCTGGGACGGGAGGCGGTGTTGTCGCTAAAGTGCAGGAAACGCAGGATGGTCTCAAATCGTGTCCTGGACATAGCAGCAGAGAACATGGGCAAGTGATGAATTGGGTTCGTGGACCAATATGACCGCAATTCATGTTTTTTTGTCAGGCCCATGTTGAGGAGGAGGCCCAGAAAAGTTTTAAATTCGGAAACTTGGACTGGTTTCCACCGGAAAGGCTGGGCATAAAAGCTTTCCGGGTTAGCGGTGATAAATTGTGTGGCATACCGGTTTGTCTCTGCCACGACTAAGTCTAAAAGCTCCGCAGTCAAGAACAGCTCAAAAAATCCCAGGGCCGAACCGATCTGAGCCGTCTCAACCCGAACTCCAGACTGGGCGGTGAAAGGGAAAACTACGGGTGCGGCTGAAGTTGGGGACTGCCAATCATGGTTTGCCAGCACCTCTGGGATTCTAGGGGCTCTACGGGCACGTCTTTGCGGTGGCTGCGACGGGGTCACTACTGCACGTGCCACCGTACCAGCTTCAACTGCCCTTCTGGTGCTCGCTACTTCACCAGGTTGTACGGCAGTGCTGGTACTAGGTCCAGGAAGGGCTGGGCTGCTGGTGTATGCCTCACCACGTAATCCGACAGCACCAGCCCCACTCTGCTGCTCTTGAAGCGGATCCTGCGCAACCTGCGGTCTAGCGACACGGGGCCGGGTACGCCTGGTGCTATCAGGGACCTCAGCCTCCTCGTCCGAACTTTGGGTCAGAGAGCCACTGCTTTCTACAGGTTCGTATTCTGACCCGCTGGATTCATCAGATGAGGGTTCCCACTCCTCATCCGACTGGGTCAGAAGCCTGTAGGCCTCTTCAGAGGAATACCCCCTGTTTGACATGTGGGCAACTAAATTTAGGGGTATTCCCTGAGACTACCCAAGAAAAAAAAAGCAAGCCTGTCTTACAAAGGGGAGGCTAGCGAAGTACCGGAGGCCGCTGCGGTTGATAAAAAATATCAAAACTGATTTTTTTATCGCCGCAGTGCGTGTAAAGTGAATGTGCAGTGATCAAAAAAAAATAAATTTTTTGTCACTGCGGTGGGGCGGGTGTGGGCGAACGCACGTGTGGGCGACCGATCAGGCCTGATCGGGCAAACACTGCGTTTTGGGTGGAGGGCGAACTAAAGTGACACTAGTACTATTATAGATCTGACCGTGATCAGTTTTGATCACTTTCAGATACTATAAAAGTACAAATGCTGATTAGCGATACGCTAATCAGCGAATAACGGACTGCGGTGCGGTGGGCTGGGCGCTAACTGATCGCTAACTACCTAACCAAGGGACCTAAACTATACCTAAAACCTAACGGTCAATAACAGTGAAAAAAAAAAGTGACAGTTTGCACTGATCACTTTTTTCCTTTCACTAGTGATTGACAGGGGGGGATGACAGGGGTGATCAAAGGGTTAATTGGGGTGATCTGGGGGCTAAATGTGGTGTGGTGGGTACTCACAGTAAAGATGTGCTCCTCTGCTCCTCTGCTGGAACCAACCGACCAAAAGAAGGAGCAGAGGAGCACAGCAGCCATATAACCCCATCATATTTACTAATATGTGGGGTTATATGGCTGCTGATTGGATTTTTTAAAAATCAGCAGCCTGCCAGCCAATGATCGTGGCCGGCAGGCTGCTGACGAAATAGTCTTCTGCGAAATGCCGGCCCGCGATGCGCATGCGCGGGCCGGCTGTGACGTAATCTCGCGTCTCGCGAGAGGACGCGCCGATGCGTCCAGGAGGAACTAAACAACCACCTCCCGGACGCATCGGTGCGTACAGCGGTCGGGAGGTGGTTAATATATACTCGGCAAAAGAATACAGACAAATTAAATGCGCCAGTCTAATTGTATGGCCAATAACAGACAAGCCTGATAAATGTGCCCCTTTGTGCCTGACTGGAGTAGTATTTACTCCTCTTTTACATCTGTTTCCAGGCATAAAAGATATTAAATTTGTTAGGGCCGTGCGGCTCTGGCCCAGCTCATGCCACTCCAAAAATATTGTCGCATGGTAGTAAAAAAAAGTTGCCAAACGGGGTCTTGTGACTTTCTTTACGCCAAAATCTGGCATAGCGCTACTGTCCCTCTGTTGTATGTATATGCCTAAAATGTGTTACTTTTGAAAATAGCTGTAGCTGGAAAGTTAAAAATTGGAAACATTTTTCTACAAAAAGACTAGATAGATAGATTAATAAAGATAGATAGATAAATAAAGATAGATAGATTAATAAATAAAGATAGATAGATAGATTAATAAAGATAGATAGATAAATAAAGATAGATAGATTAATAAATAAAGATAGATAGATAGATTAATAAAGATAGATAGATAAATAAAGATAGATAGATTAATAAAGAGAGATAGATAGATTAATAAATAAAGATAGATAGAGTAATAAAGATAGATTAATAAAGATAGATAGATAGATTACTAAAGATAGATAGATAGATAGATAGATAGATAGATAGAAGAGATAGATTAATAAAGATAGATAGATAAAGAGAGATAGATAGATAGATAGATAGATAGATAAAAGAGATAGATAGATAGATAGATAGATAGATAGATAGATAGATTAATAAAGATAGATAGATAGATAGATCTATGTGTTTTATTTCATGTCACTTACTACAGAAGAGCAGTAGAAGTGAAAGGAGGGACCAGACTGTGAGGAGCAGGTTTGGCTGGTCTGGATAGTTCTCATAAAGAGTAGAATAGACTATAATAGGTCAGGGAAAGCAAGTGCTTGACTGAGTTGTAACATGTAGCAGCTGGTGAAAGTAAAAAAGTGAGAGTATTTGCTGAGGGTGAATTCAAGCAAGGAAACCCATCCTTTTATACATTCAGTCAAGTGCCGTAATGATTAGTGCTGCCAATTAACAAGATTTTATACTGTGGTAATGTGAACAGTGCTGGAAGGTGTGTTGTCCCACTTCAGGTACCTCAGATGGGTGAGACAGATAAAATCCAGAGAGTGGCAGTTGTCTCAGCAAAGCATAGTTTGCTGAGACATTTTTGTATACATTTTCTGGGCTGGGTTTTACTTGGACTGGTAGCTAGGCTTGGTAAAGGGAGTTCCCAGTCCACACCCTTCCAGTATGGGTTTTCCTTTCTACCTGAGGTGATCGCAGGTGAGGCCTGCTGTAATCAGGCTTGCATAAAGTGCCTCAGAGTAGGTCAGTCTGTTTTGTGAAGCAGTGGCTCTGTGTGTGGTCTCAGTCAGGAGGACTGGGAGGCCACAAGGCTTTGAATAGCCTGAGGTTTGGAGGACCTAGCGACACCTAGAGAACGAGGGTTGCACTGGGCGTCTGGAGGACTACTGGGCCACACTCCCCGAAAAGGTACTGGAGTTGCCACAGCCTTGAGGCTGCAGTATTGATGTTGGCTGAGGAAAGCCGCATATGTTGTCCATGTGTGAACTGAGCTCTATGAGTGAGCTAGGGACGTATTGTGTTTAGGTAGTGCCTAGACGGGCAGGAGTTTATTTGTGTTTTAAGTGTTGGCGGTGCGGGAACCTCACCCCACCCAGTCATGTATAACTGGACTATCCTTTATAAGAAAACTGTCAAAATAAATGCACAGTTTGGACATGAAAATCCGTTGGTGAGATATCTGTGAGTGTGACGCCCTGAAAAGAGACGATCCCTTACAATACGTATGGAGAACGTTATGCGTATGGAGAAATGAACAGGAGCATATTCACCTAATATCACACGACTGTATGTATTTTGCGGTCCGCAAAAAACGGATCCACAAAAAGTATGGATGACGTCCGTGTGCATTCTGTATTTTGCAGAACGGAACAGCTGCCCCTAATGGAACAGTCCTACCCTTGTCCGTTATACAGATAATAATAGGACATGTTCTATTATTTTGCAGAACGAAAATACGGAACTGGAATGCACACGGAGTAACTTCCGTTTTTTTGCGGACCCCTTGAAATGAATGATTCCTCATACGGTCCGCAAAACAAACGGAATAGGACACAGAAAGAAAATACATTTGTGTGTGTGAGCCCAAATCCTCAGTGACAGCTGTCCCAGAACAAATTGGAATTAAAGGAATTTTGAAAAAGATCTATTAAGTGCAGTAATACATGTACAGAACACCTGGCGCTGACTGCAGATCAGTCATTTCTATATAGATCCTCTCTCACCCCCATTTCCCGGCTATGCGCTCACAAACGGCTGTGGAATGCATTTCTGCTAAAGTCCTCTCCATTCTCCGTGCACGCACAAGAGTCCTCTCAATACACTCTATGGTTGGTTTGTGGGCGCACAGTAGGGGAATAGGGGTGCAGTATCGACATACATATGAATGATCTGCAGTATTACTGTACTGATTAGCACTTGGTGGAGGTGACAGACTCCCTTTAACGCCTTCACAGAAGATGAAAAAACATTATTACTCATGGGTTCCCTTGACTTCAGTATGGGAACTCAAACCTAAACCTATTACTAAAGATTTTCTATTTTTTTTTTAGGTAAATGTGTCAAGATCTCCAGTAAGAACCATATGGAATCTAGGACAGAGAGCTCCTCACCCACTCATCGCCCTCCAGTATTCTTAACCCCAGCAGCCAAGAAATGCAACCGAGTGAGTGGAGAGCGAAGAACAATTCAAGAGTGGCTCATTCATCTTCTAGCCTTAAAGCCATGCCGGAAACATGACCTCATACAACGCTTAGAAAAATCCAACATGTTTCCCAGAGATCACACAGAGCTGCTGTCTGCACTGGATGAGGTATAAATTTATATCTAAGGTCTATAGTATAGGTAACAATACCTGGACCCTACACAGCTTTACTGTCTATAGGGTCACACTGGTCATTGTAAGGTCTCTTGCAAATTATGTTTAGGAAATCTGCTCTCCTATACGTCTTAAAGGGATTCTCTGATCAGATTGGCGAGGTTCCAGCATCCCTCACCACCACTGATCAGCTGTTCTGCAGTAGCTCTGGCACTGGAGTTGGTGTAGTGGACTGAGCTGGTTACCGCAGCTTTCAATTAACCAGCTGTCCACTACACAATAGATGAGCTGTGTATTTCCGGCAGTAGAGCTACCACAAATTAGCTGATAGGAGGGGGTGCCGGGAAGTGGGACCCGTGCCGATCTTATATTGATCTGATATCCGTAAAATAGGCCATCAACATAAAAAACCCAGAGACCCCCTTTAAGGAATTATTGGGAAGTATTATAGTTCTCCTATCAACTGTGCTTTTTCTATCAAAAATGAAGTATTGGAAAACAGATCTGTAATTGATGTGCACAGATTTTTTTTATAGATGGTGTCACATACATCGAGGGGTAATTTACTAAGCTCGCCATGTCCTTTTTTTAGTGTGACAATATTTTTTGCACAGGCATTTTTACCCCATCCCAGAAGAGGAGTGGTGTGGGCCAGGCTGGGGCTGGGACTTCGCCACTGACAAATTTAGCATCTTTTACACCTGGAAACAGCCATGAAAGCCATAAATAAGCTGAATCTTCTGGCAGTGCTGAGGGGAAACAAGATTGGCATAAAAAGCCAGTCTTTGTAAATGACCCCCATCGTTTTTTTTAGAAAAGTGCTGTGCTTTTTAATGCCATTTTCGAGCCAAAGCCAGAAGAGAATTGGAAAGGAATGAAGAATATAATAAATATAATGCCAGAATTATACTTCCAGCTTTCAATTAAATCACTGCAACAAAAACTGCCACAAAAACTGTCCAAGGGTTTAAATGCAGAAAATCTATGTAGATGTGACCATGGATTATCTAAGTGTGTATTTACAGCAGTTTTACTGCAAGAACCTAAAAAAAAACTTTCAATTTATGTTACTTAGCAGTAGAGATGAGCGAATCGAAGCTGACTAAGTGGAATTCGTTTAGAATTTTCAGGAAAAATTTAATTCGCAGTGAATGCGAATTTCCTTGCGCTTTGTGGTAACGAATCGCAATTTTCCTAAAATGGTGGCTACATGTTTGAGGACTGAGGACATGGGGCAAGGAACTCTGGGAAGGCGGGATCACCAAGACTGACATGCCTGCATGCCTGCATGCAGCCAATCAGCAGCCAGCCAGCCCCGTGATGTCACAGCCGTATAAATACGGTAGCCATTATATACGCATTTCACTTCTGCAGTTATTTGTGGTGAAGCCATATAGGGGGCGTATTTCAGTAACAAAGAAATATATATTATCAGTTCATTGCTGCAGTTATTTCTGGTGAAAGCGTATAGGGGCGTATTTCAGTATTGCAAGAAATATATATATATACTTCACTCTTTAATTTTTTTTTCTGGTCAAAGCGTATAGTGGCCAATTTCAGTCCATTCCATCCGTTCACCTTTTCTGCGTCGCACAAAGACACGGTGGTTGGAACCAAAGATCTCAAATTTGGACTCATCAGACCAAAGCACAGATTTCCACTGGTCTAATGTCCATTCCTTGTGTTCTTTAGCCCAAACAAGTCTCTTCTGCTTGTTGCCTGTCCTTAACAATAGTTTCCTAGCAGATATTCTACCATGAAGGCCTGATTCACAGTCTCCTCTTAACAGTTGTTCTAGAGATGTGCCTGCTGCTAGAACTGTGTGTGGCATTGACCTGGTCTCTAATCTGAGCTGCTGTTAACCTGCGATTTCTGAGGCTGGGGACTCGGATGAACTTATCCTCCGCAGCAGAGGTGACTCTTGGTCTTCCTTTCCTGGGGCGGTCCGCATGTGAGCCAGTTTCTTTGTAGCACTTGATGGTTTTGTGACTGCACCAATTTTTCGGACTGACTGACCTTCATTTCTTAAAGTAATGATGGCCACTCGTTTTTCTTTACTTAGCTGCTTTTTTCTTGCTATAATACAAATTCTAACAGTCTATTCAGTAGGACTATCAGCTGTGTATCCACCTGACTTCTCCACAACGCAACTGATGGTCCCAACCCCATTTATAAGGCAAGAAATCCCACTTATTAAACCTGACAGGGCACACCTATGAAGTGAAAACCATTTCAGGTGACTACCTCTTAAAGCTCATCAAAAGAACGCTGCACTTAAAAGCGGTAAAATCTTTAATTATTTGGGCGGACAAAAAATCTTGTATTCTGCATTAAGCTCTGCACTTATATGCGTTTAATTCTTTTTTGAATTATTTAGGTGGAAATACAAATTTCCACCTCCTCCATTAACTTCCACATCTCTTCATTAGCATCGAACACACTAACTTTACACCCCCCCCCACCCCCCTGCTATGTATGTGTGTGTGTGTGTGTGTGTATATATATATATATATATAGTGCAAGCACCACCTAGGGGCGAATAAAGGTAAATGACACTGCCAGCCTGTTAAAGGGAATTACAGCATGATAACACAATACATTTGATATGACATTTAGCAAGAGTTTAAAGTGCTCACATATAACACATAGTGGGACACTGCATCAAGATGAATCAGGCGTGGATCAGCCATGATTTCCACACACCAATGCCTGATGCATCTGACTAGATCATCCATGGTGCCACACCAACAATTTGACAAAAGAGACCGGTTTCTTCTGGCTACCTGCCTCAGCTACTATTCTGATGCTGTTACCCGCCTGATGCCACACATCTGATGCCAAATGCTCTGTCTTTCACCCACCATTTTCAGCGGGTACTGGTATTGCCACCCACCTCCACAGTATGTCACCTTGCACTCTGTGGCCTCCTGATGCTGTCGCCACCTCCAGACTCTGTCATTGTGCCGCTCTGTGGTCTCCACATGCTTCTGCCACCTCCAGACTCTGTCATTGTGCCGCTCTGTGGTCTCCACATGCTTCTGCCACCTCCAGACTCTGTCATTGTGCCGCTCTGTGGTCTCCACATGCTTCTGCCACCTCCAGACTCTGTCATTGTGCCGCTCTGTGGCCTCCTGATGCTGCCGCCACCTTCAGACTCTGTCATTGTGCCATTCTGTGGCCTTCTCATACTGCTGCCACCTCTAGACCCTGTCATTGGGCCACTCTGTGGTCTCCTCATGCTGCTTTCACCTCACCACTATATCATAGGTCCACTCTGTGGACTTCTCATGCTCTTCCCACCCTTCCCACTTAATGTCTGGGCCACTATTTTGGCTTTCGGTTTGGCTGACATCATCATTTTTTTGACACTTCTTCTGATCTGTCAGAAGGAAGGAAAAACGAGATGCACAACGGATCCTGTCTGTGTAGCAGCTTTAAGGCCTTCATGGTCCTATCAGTATTGGCTTATGATTTGGTAGCCAAAAGCATGGGTGGGTAGAAAACACAGAAGACATGCAAATATTCTATTCACGTGTCATCTCTGTTTTAGACCCACTCCGTTTTTCTTTGCCTTTAGCAATACTGATGGTTTATTGAGCAAATGCTGACCGAGTGAAGGCGGATGCTCTACAGACAGGATCCGTTTTTTCTGAGTAATTGTTCTGACGGATAAGAGAATGGGGAAAATTAATCAGTGAAGTCAACAAAAACTTACTGCTGACACCCTCTCCACTCTGTCCGGGGGGCTCTACTTGTATACAGCATTTAATAGAACAGGTTCTGTAGACATCTATGTGGAATCAGCTGACGAGGGTGTAAAACGGAGTGCGCTCTTCTAGGTGCTAACATTGACCTGTAAGGCTGAGTTCATAGTTATTTGGTCAGTTTTGTCCCTGTGACTGCCCAAATAACTAAAGTGTGCAGTGATTCTAAGAGCGACGCCTGTCATCTGCATGTCATACTGACTCACAGTATTATTTCACTACCAAAGCAGACTCTCTATGAGAGACTTCAAGGCACCGTTTTCTATACCACTATAAAGGCTATCAGCAGCCAGGAAATAGCCGTGTTTTACGTAATTCACCGCAAATTTATTTGGATCGAACCGAATTTTTCCCAACAAATTCGGAGAACCAGCTAATCGAATTTTTGAAAAATTCGCTCATCTCTGCTTAGCAGGTCTGATTACCTGCTTGCTAGTGCTGCATTCCAAATAGGCCGCTATAAGAACAAATACCCCAAAAGTTCCAGGTCATGTTCCATAGCCAATACCACAATCATAAAGCTTCTGGATTTATGTTAATAGGACTATTAGCATAGTTAAATTATGGCATTAGTATGAACCTATAACTTACATGGGAATGTACTTTGCGGGGAAAATGCTAGTTGCAAGATAGAGAGATCTTGCCAATATGCAAATCTGTAGTTGGACAGATACACCCTTCAATTTAAGGATTAACTTGTTCACGACTCCTAAATTAAGAAAAGATAGCGGCTGAAATCATTAATTTTTTTGGAAAGATTGAACTTGAGCGGCTTAATCTAAGCTCAGTGACCTTCTATTCTTCTAAGGCCTCGCTAAGAACGCTTTGGATGAGGATTGAGGTGTAACGTTTCAGGCTTGTGTGACCTGATATATAAATAACAAGGTTGGCTGGATTATAATCGGTTTTATCACAGTCTGCCATTTGAACTTCATTGTTTCACACATCCTCTAGAACAGACATCCTTTCCATACAGATATGTAATTCAAGAGGTTCTACGTTTAATATCATTGCATTTTTCTAAATCCCAGGTAGGATGCTTAAGTCCAAAGGATGGCAAGTACTGCCTGAGAGAGGAGCTCTACAGCCAAGTACAGAAGGACTGGCTGGGGTACACCCCAGAAGAAAGGCAGCACATGACAAGGTATGAGGAGCTGTTTTATCTAACACATTAAGGCCTCTTGCACATGAGCGTGTGCGCCCCGTGGCCGTGCCCCCCCACCGCTGGAGCAGCCGCAGCGGATCGCAGACCCATTCACTTTTTAACGGGTCCGTGATCCGGCCGTTCCGCAAAAAGATAGGACATGTTCTATCTTTTTGCTGGAACGGAAGTACGGGGCGAATGGGTCCGCATCCGTGATGCGGAATGCACACGGAACGGTGCCTGTGTATTGCAGATCCGCAAATGCGGTCCACAATACGGCAACAGAGCGCACACGTTCGTGTGCAATAAGCCTAAGGCCTCATTCACATTTCTGTTTTTCACGGACGTGTGCTATCCGCATTTTCCATGGACAGCATACATATTCATTGATTTAATTGTGTTTGTTTACACATCAGCGGTTTTCCACTGACACAACAGTGTCAGTCTATAGGTCAGAGAAAAACCACTGGCACAGCACAGGCATTCATGTTCTGTCAATTATTTTCACGGACCATTGGAAGGAAATGCTCTGGAAATTAATTATGGTTGATACACGGGGGTCAAAAAACAGAAATGGATATCTTCACTGATGAAACACAGATACATTTTCAGTGGACGTCAAGGGTGGCTTCACACAGGTTTTTAGTAGCATTTATATGCACTCTGCTGCAAAACGGTGCATTTTCCGATTTTCTGAAGGTCAATGGGTCCGCAAAAAAAAACCGGAAAACGGCACAACGGCCACGGATGCACACAACGGTCGTGTGCATGAGGCCTAAAACTGCTGTGGTGTTTTTCAGGCATTCTGGCATCTCTTATCTTTAGGCTACATGCACACGAACGTTGTTTGTTTCCGTGTCCGTTACGTTTTTTTTTTGCGTATAAGATGCAGACCTATTCATTTCAATTGTCCGTTTTAGGCCTGCTGCCATGCACGAGCCCTGACCGTGGGGCAGCCGCAGTGGATCGCGGACCCATTCACTTTAATGGGTCCGCGATCCGGCCGCTCCGCAAAAGGACATGTTCTATCTTTTTGCGGAACGGAAGTACGGGACGAAACCCCACAGAAGCACTCCGTAGTGCTTCTGTAGTGTTTCATTTCGTGCTTTCGTTCTGAACCATTCCGCATCTCCGGATTTGCGGACCCATTGAAGTGAATGGGTCCGCATCCGTGATGCAGAATGCACTCGGAATGGTGCCCATGTATTGCGGATTCGCAAATGCGGTCCGCAATACGGCAACGGGCAGCACACCTTAGGCATTGTTATACTGGATCTGCAAAAAAAAAACTATGGCATACGGATGTCATCCGTTGTTTTTTTTTGGGGCGGATCCGCCATTTGCGGACCGCACAACACATACGGTCGTGTGCATGTAGCCTTATAGGGGAAAAAAAACCCTAAAAAAACAAACACTAAACAACAAATAAAAACTGCGTATGGTATGGAAAAATGGCAACAGTTTCTATTGTGTTTTATTAGTAAACAAAAACACCAGAGCAAAATGCATGGAGTGGCCCTCAGAGAGGTTTCACACATAGTTTTTTATTTTTGCCAGAACACTGTTTTTAGCAGTATTTTTGTGGGCCTTGCTGCAGCCAGATGTTAGCTGTAAGGCCTATTGCACACGACCGTATGGATTTTTCAGTATTTTGCTGTCTGCAAAAAACGGATCCGCTTAAAATACGGATGACGTCTGTGTGCATTCCGTTTTTTGCGGAACGGAACAGCTGGCCCCTAATAGAACAGTACTAATCCTTTGTCGTTATACGGATAATAATAGGACATGTTCTATCTTTGAACAGAACGGAAATACGGAAACGGAATGCATACGGAGTACATTATGGTTTTTTTGGCGGACCCTTTGAAATGAATGGTTCCGTATACGGAACGTAAACGGGAAAAAAAATAAAGTTTGTGTGCATGAGTCCTCAAAAGAAAACTATAAACACACTTTTTGGGCACTTATTTTCACTTGTATTTTTTGGGTTCCATGGCATTCTTTTCAAACCTCATTACACTCTGGTGTGGCATTTTTCAGACATTTCCCATAGACTATTCTATAAGAAATAAAAAGTCGTAAAAATGTTACAGCAGCCATCAGGATAATGGCCTCATTGAGTTTTATAGGAGAGTTCTCTAGACATACTGTGTGACCTGTGCAGCGGTCACTCTATAGGGAGGCAAAGTAGACAAGCTGTTCCATTCACCTATTGTGAACGGTGGGTCATGTGTTATCTATATATATATATATATATATATATATATAGGTGTTATCCCTTATTGTTATCCAGCCTGTGATGATAATGATGAAGAAAAGGGATATGTACAGAACAGGAAGTGTTATACAGTATTATATATATGTGTGTGTATGTATGTGTGTGGTATAATATATATATAATATATAATATATATATATATATATATATATATATATATATATATATATGGCTCGGTGGCCAGAGTGCAAACTGCATGATATTGAGATGTTTTAATATCAGTAGTGACATGAAAAATGTAAAATCAAAATTTTTTTAAACAAATATTTGACGTAAAACCATGATTTAAACAATAGTTCATTTTCTGGTGATACGTTCCCTTAAGCCGAGTAGAAATATAATGGTATATGTACATAATCTATGTGTAACTTTGATCAGTGGGGGTCTGAGTGCTGAGACCCCCCACAATCTCTAGGACGAGGAGAGAGAAGAGCTGGCTTATCATGCTCCCTTTTCTGACAGCAGGAGAGGAAGTGAGACAGACTAAAAAAAAAGAGTTTATGGGCCCTTCTGATTCAGCCTCCTGCATGATATGCCAGCGCCATTCTCTCCTCATTCTAGGGATAACAGGGGTCTTAGGCACTCAGATCCCCACCAATCAAAACTATTGATATGTCTCTATGATATATCAAATGTTTTCTGAACACTCAGAGACCCTTTAAAACTCTTTCTACTCACATATCTGGAGGACATGCTTGCCTTTCTGTGGGTGGGTAGCAGCTCATCAAGCATCTGCATCTCCCAGCAACTGCAATTAGCCCCTTCCCCTTCCAGCTCCGTACCACATGAAGCCAATGATCGGCTGCAGTGATCACGTGGGTATGTAGGCACATCATTGCTATAGCCAGGTAAACAGAGACTAGCAGGGCTGTGGGTGATTTAACCAGTAAGTATTGGTTCTTATGTTATATTATCACAATTCCTAGTTTCATTATGTCAGAAATTTACAGTATCTACATTTTTCTTACTGGCTAGTGGTGGGATCAGTACCATTCAGGAGACACTCACTCTGGGCACTTTGTGAATAGTGCATTTCTGTAATCTTTTATGCCGAAGTATGGCTTCTATTATATTTTCTACCATCACAGTGCTAATAAGTAAATGAGATTTATGGCTTGCTTGTACCTTGACAGCCTCTCCTTCCTCTAGATATAGTCATCATTCTGCAGGCACCACTTTGGCTGTGGCTGATCTATAGTTGTGGTTTCCTTGCAGTCTGGATGACTAGGAAGGGATGGTTGTCACAGGGAGGTTTTACACTTGACTAATTGAGGTCTTAATCTGAAATTATGTTAGTGGATTGCAACTTGTAGCCTTCCATTTGTCATGGAACGTGAAGCTCCATCAATCACAGGAAGGTTAGGGTGAAAGTACAATGTTGCTCAACGTGTCCTCACATCATGCCTGTTAGGAATGCATGCATTGCATTTTTCTTTACTGCAATTATTTAATCAGATCCACCCGTCGTCTAGGCTTTCTTCACCTGGTCTGACAATTGTTTTCTCTTGTTTTACATTGTAGGAAACACCCAAACAATTCTTTATCACAGAATTACCAGACAACTGCTGAGAGAGCAAGAACACACCATGGCCTGTCATCTACTCATCCCGGTGCCCACCATAGGCCTCCTGATGCTGTAAGTTATGGTTCTCTATAAGGGACTCCAGTGTTGGGTGGATCCCTATAGACCTTAACTCTTACCTGATATATTAATTTGATATATTCAATGATATTTAGTTTTTTTCATGTGTCCTTAACGAGGACCTTTTACCAGAATTAAACTTCTAAAGTAACTATACAGGCATGTAGAGCGGCGCCCCAGGACCCCCCTGCACTTACTGTTATACCTGGGCGCCGCTCCGTTCTCCGGTAATTGCCTCCGGTATCTTCACAGTTAGGCTCCACCCAGGGGAACCTGCCGTCGGCTCATTCTCCCATGCTGTAGCACTGGCCAATCACAGCGCTCAGCTCATAGCCTGAGAGAGAAAAAAAGCCTCTTAGGCTATGAGCTGAGCGCTGTGATTGGCCAGCGCTGAAGCATGGGAGAAGGAGGCGCCGGCAGGTTCCCCTGGGTGGAGCCTAACTGTAAAGATACCGGAGGCAATTACGGGAGAACGGAGCGGCGCCCAGGTATAACAGTAAGTGCAGGGGGGTCCCTGGGCGCCGCTCTACATGCCTGTATAGTTACTTTAGAAGTTTAATTCTGGTGAAAGGTCCTCATCTGGGCCATACACACATACATATTGCTATTTCCATTCTTACCTCTGTATTTGTTGTCTATTTATGTAGGAAGGACATACAGATACTTACCATACCGTACAGTGCAGCTGAATCTTATGGCGCCTAATGTCTGCTTATTTATTAACACTTTACTTAGGACAGGATCCTACTGTGGACATCTTTTGGATGCTGTACATCTTATTCCATGAGCACGCTTCAGATCTTTCTAAATCTAAAAGCTTCCTAGGAAGCCATGAGAGAGACATCTCACTCTCTTCCCTGCAGTTGATGGAGATCATGACTCCCACACACTGTTCTTACATAGGCCTTATGCTGTCTGTGTGTGCTCCTACATAACTGCATATACCTAGGTGTCACCTATACCCAGTATATACACCATGATGAGTCAGCTCCATTTCAATTTAAAACAAAAGGGTTGTCGCACCATAATCACTTATTACCTATCGACAGATATTACCTACCAATCACGAGAATGGGGGGGTCGCTGAGTGCCGAGATTGTATGGAGCAATGATCATGCTGTGCACTGCTGCCCCATTCATCTCTAGGGGTTTCTCTTTTCTGTGGGCAGGTTGAATCCTTGTATTCCAAGGGAGATAAGTGACTTGCAAAACACCCAAAAAAGTTTCTATCATAAATATCTCGCATGGAGTTATTCGTATACCACCTACAAATTGCTTAGAAAAAGCTCCCACGCAAAAAACTATTATCATCAATTTCTTTATTAGACATCCATTAAGGTATATCATAAAAGATATACAGGAAGACAGTAGTTCTGGTAGAACCAAAGTATTACTATATATATATATATATATATATATATATATATATATATATATATATATATATCTCTATCCGAGAGAGCTTCAGACCCACCACAGGGACTAGTATTCCCCCCACCTACAACAATAGCAATTCCAGTTGAGTGAGGCCCATATACAATGCACACAGAGCATATATAGCAAACCACAATAGCCAGTACGGCGATGTGAGCCTGTGTGCCACCTCACACAACCAAAATGCAGGGGGGAGAAAAAGAAAGTATTGATGCATATAAAATAGCAGAATCAATTCATTACTGACCCAGGTCTGGAGCAGCCGCCCAACGATTGTTTCGCTTCACGCTTCCTCTTGGGGCATCAGCCTATTCTGACTTGCAGCAGCCTATTCTTCTCTCCCCATTGAGAAACCATGCACGCCTGGCCAAAACTGAGCGTACATGTGTATGGGGAACTTGGGAGAAACACTTCTACGACTGACAGCTATCCATTACATATGGCCAGCAGCAGATTTTTTTCTAAACAAATTTATTATACTCTTTTGTCTACCATTATGCCACTTTGCGATTGGTTTACCTTTTAAGAATTTTTGGCACCAAAATATTGGCGCATTGTTGGACATGTAAAGCCACACCTTTTCTGGTAAGTCCCCCTTGTCTAGCAAGATGCAAAAAGTGCAAGCACATAATTCAAGGCATGCCCAGCATAATTCCATTGCATTTATCTTAGTAACTGTGCCCCATTGTTCTGTCAGTTTCATATGTTGGCTTATGTCTTGACTTTCAGAAACGTCAGGCAGAAGCAGATAACACAGGGCACAAGAGCCATAAAAGAATAAAATCTTCACACCCGGACAGTCATTTACATGAAGGACATTCTACTTCTGTCTCCACTTCACACTCATCAAAAGCTAGACACCATCTGGGTTCTGAAACTGGCAAAAGCGTAGGAGCAGTCCCTGAAAACCACAGTGTTGTGTCTCAACAAAGTCACAAAAAACAGAGAACGCATCGAACATTGGAAAAAAAACACCACAGGGAAACACACAAAAGGGCAACGCCTTGTGATGGGTCAGAAAACGAAAAAGTGAGATTTAGACAGGAGACAAGTCCTGCAACTCATCTGGACAATACATCTGACTGGCACAAAAAGCAGAAGAAAGATCATGAATCCAGTGAAGAGGAAGAGGAGGAAGATGACTGGGAAGAAGAAGCCCTCATGTTGGAAAGATGCCTCACATCTCCTGAAGGTAAGCATGGCCTTGAATTTTCCTCAGCCTGGGGCCGAAAATGTTACTGTGGTATTAGCCTATGACCTCAAATGTTGTGATAACATTATTCTGAGACTTCAAATATCAATGTGCCATTACTCTGAAAGGTCGGTGTGTACTATAAGTCTGAGAACCCCAATACTGAGAGCCTAAGTGCCGGCATAACACTATTCATAGACCACAAATGACCACACAGCTTTACTCTGAATTTTCAAATGTCAGTGAGTGTTCTTATTTTGGGATCCTAAATGGCAGCATGCTATCAGGGTGGGACTGGGGTTTCTTGGGCCCACCAGAGGAAATTATTCTTGAGGCCCAAGCCGTATGTTATCAATAAAGTCTAACAGATTTTGATTCAAAGAAATAGACCCTAATGGCAAGATCTTGGCCCGAAAGGCAGCTACAAACTATTTTTTTCTCCTCGACCTTTGGGGCCCTCTATGGTATAAGAGGCAGGGTCCACCAAAGGATCCTATGGGGGGGGGGGGGCAGTCTGGTGCTGCATACGAATATTCTGAATGCCAAGATGCCATTATTCTGAAATTGCAAGTGCCAGCATATGCAAGCATGACCTGCTCTGTAGTCTTTTCTTCATGGATATCTGCAAGCTGAGACAGAAAGCAGTTAGGCTACATTCACACGACCGGAGTGTTTTTCAGATCCACAAAACACGGATACCGGCCCCTGTGCGTTCCGCAATTTGCAGACCGCACATGGCTGTCACTATTATATAAAATGCCTATTCTTGTCTGCAATTGCGAACAAGAATAGGACATGCTCTATAATTTTTGCGGGGGCACGGAACGGAACTACAGATGCGGACAGCACAAGGTTTGCTGTCCGCATCGCACCTGTTCCGCAAAGTTGCGGAATGGATGGGGAATCATTCGTACGGTCATGAGAATGAGCTCTTCAACAGATATCCTGCAGTCAGTGAATGGTCTCCTTGCTCTGTGCAGGAGCAGAGCTCACAGGCAGACAGCGGGCTTAGTGTTGCATTCACTTTAACAGACCTTCAGACACTGTGAAAGAGTGTGGAAGCTGGAAAACCTCAGCAGCTTCTCACAAAACCTCCCAGCCTCTTCAGCTTACTCATTCCACTCCACCCAATTTTATTTCACCCATTTACCTACTGAGACAGAGCTCAGCAGTGCAGAGAAGTGGTGCAGGACCTGAGTGATGGCACCATGTCGGCGGAGCTCCTGTGGGGAGGGGTGTGTATAAGTTGTTAAATACTAGGAGTTGTAGTTCTTTCCTTCTAACTTACTGTACTGCTCTCTGATAGCCCGTAATAACATGCTAGAAATGCTGGGAGTTGTAGCTCTGTCATATCCCTCTATATGTTAAATACTAGGAGTTGTAGTTCTGTCCTTCTCACTTATTGTAATGCTCTCTGATGCCCCATTACACCATTCTGGATATGCTGGGAGTTGTAGTTCTGTCTTCTTATAACACTCTCCCTATGATGTCTACTAATGCCTTATAATAACAGTCTAGACATGCTGGGAGTTGTAGTTCTTTCCTCTTTAAAAAAAAATAAAAAAGACAATGCATCCAGGCTCTTGATCGCCAGCAGCACCTGTTTTTCTAGCATCTTCAGTGGATGCCACTGTACGCCCTTCGTTGGAAGCGGCTGTTTGACCCATATATCATGCGTATACGTTAAATGTAGAACAATAATGTGATGTGAACACAGCCTTACATCCTGCAGTATTAGCGACTATCACTAGAGAGGAAGATCTGACAGATGGGGAATGTTTCTGTCAGAACAAACATTTTCTCTCGCTGACTGTCGCTGCAAAATGTTGTTTGGGTTATAGCTGTATATGTATTGTTTATATGTCATCTATTACAGCTCTACATGGTGATGACTCAGCTTTGGCACTATTTAAGAGTGAGGAGGGGGATTTATCTTGGTAGATTTAGTATTCTGCAAACTCAACAACTGAATGGTGTCGGCAGCTCTGGATGTGACTGGAGCATAAGACATGATGTTAACAGCAGCAATTTGATTGCAGCTCTGGATGTGACTGAAGCATAAGACATGACGTTGCAGCAGTATTGTGTGTCAGTTCAGGATGTGACTAAAACATAAGCTATGATGTAACAGCAGGATTTTGATTGCGGCTGTAGATATGACTGGAGTATAAGACATGATGCAGTAGCTGCAGCTGTGGATGTGACTGGAGCCTAAGAAATTATGTAACAGCAGGATTTTGACTGCAACTCTCGATGTGGTAGTGCCAGGGGCGTACACAGAAATCATTGGGCCCCATAGCAAGAGTTTAAATTGGGCCCCCTTGCCTGTTCCTAGTCCCTCCCACTATGCGCCCTGGCTCCTCTCACTACCCTCCCTAACTTCTCCCCTGCCCCACCTCATGCAGAAGTATTTTGTTCTACAAAATGGCAGTACTCATGCCGGAACCCAACAGACCCATTAGGGTACTTTCACACTTGCGGCAGGACGGATCCGACAGGCTGTTCACCATGTCGGATCCATCCTGGATCGCCGGACTAAAGTCAGACATGCAGTACCTTTTAGTCCGGCGGCTTTCGCCGTGCACCGCCATGCTGCGCCAGAGCTCCGCCCCCGTTATAGTCAATGGGGACGGATCGGCGGTCCGGCGGCACGGCAAAATAGCCGCAGGACGGATCCGACATGGTAAATAGCCTGTCGGATCCGTCCTGCTGCAAGTGTGAAAGTAGCCTTATAGAGAATGCGATCTGATAGGTCCCGGCGGTGTTCAGCATATATTGAAAAGAATCTGGGGCATTACATGATGTAATACCATCCAACTTTCCTGCTGTCCAGCATGGCAAGCGAGTGCCCCCCTTCCCCATCCTCTGTGTCATGCAGGACAGCTAGGAGACACTGACATTACTCGCTATCCTGCATGACACATGTGCAGAGACAGGAGTCTCTGGGAAAGCTGGGTGACCCCCTCCCCCCTGCCTTTCCATGTTCTTGTTATCTGCATTTATGCCTTGCAGGATAGCAGGAAATCGGAGTGACGTTACACGATGTAATAGCACCCAGCTTTTCTGCTGTCCTGCATGGCACATGTGGAGAGACATGAGAATAGTCTGAGTAACACAGCTCCCACCTCCCCTCATATCTTCTCCTGCCTCTGCACTTGTGCCATACAGGACATCAGGAAAGCTGAGTCACATTACATAATAGCACCCAGCTTTCCTCCTGTTCTGAATGGCATATGTGCAGAGGAATAGCCTGGGAAAGCTGAGTGACCCCCGCCCCCCCCGCACTGTCCTCACCTACAAGCGGTCACTTACTTCATTACTGGTGGGGCAGTGGCAATCCAGAGAGGAATCGGGCATAATGGAGCTAACAGGGTGGAGGCGGAGCTAGCCGACGGGAGGCGGGGCTAGGAGGCGGGGCTAGCAGACGGGAGACAGTTAGGAAGATAGATGGGGGCGGGGACTCTCCTCCACTGCAGGCCCCCCTTCCTCACGGGCCCCATAGCAGCTGCGTGGTCTGCCTATATGGTAGGTACGCCACTGGGTAGTGCAAAAGACATGATTAACCACTTCAGCCCCGCTAGGTGAAACCCCCTTCATGACCAGAGCACTTTTTACACTTCGGCACTACACTACTTTCACCGTTTATCGCTCGGTCATGCAACTTACCACCCAAATGAATTTTACCTCCTTTTCTTCTCACTAATAGAGCTTTCATTTGGTGGTATTTTTACTTTTTTTGTTAATCAAAATGTAACGATTTTTTTGCAAAAAAATGACATTTTTCACTTTCAGCTGTAAAATTTTGCAAAAAAAACGACATCCATATATACATTTTTCGCCAAATTTATTGTTCTACATGTCTTTGATAAAAAAAAAATGTTTGGGCAAAAAAAAAAAATGGTTTGGGTAAAAGTTATAGCATTTACAAACTATGGTACAAAAATGTGAATTTCCGCTTTTTGAAACGGCTCTGATTTTCTGAGCACCTGTCATGATTCCTGAGGTTCTACAATGCCCAAACAGTAGAAAACCCCCACAAATGACCCCATTTCGGAAAGTAGACACCCTAAGGTATTCGCTGATGGGCATAGTGAGTTCATAGAACTTTTTATTTTTTGTCACAAGTTAGCGGAAAATGATGATGGTTTTTTTTTTTTTTTTTTTTCTTACAAAGTCTCATATTCCACTAACTTGCGACAAAAAATAAAAAATTCTAAAAACTTGCCATGCCCCTCACGGAATACCTTGGGGTGTCTTCTTTCCAAAATGGGGTCACTTGTGGGGTAGTTATACTGCCCTGGCAATTTAGGGGCCCAAATGTGTGAGAAGAACTTTGCAATCAAAATGTGTAAAAAATGACCGGTGAAATCCAAAAGGTGCACTTTGGAATATGTGCCCCTTTGCCCACCTTGGCAGCAAAAAAGTGTGACACATCTGGTATCGCCGTACTCAGGAGAAGTTGGGGAATGTGTTTTGGGGTGTCATTTTACATATACCCATGCTGGGTGAGAGAAATATCTTGGCAAAAGACAACTTTTCCCATTTTTTTATACAAAGTTGGCATTTGACCAAGATATTTTTCTCACCCAGCATGGGTATATGTAAAATGACATCCCAAAACACATTCCCCAACTTCTCCTGAGTACGGCGATACCAGATGTGTCACACTTTTTTGCTGCCAAGGTGGGCAAAGGGGCACATATTCCAAAGTGCACATTTCGGATTTTGCAGGGCATTTTTTACACATTTTGATTGCAAAGTTCTTCTCACACATTTGGGCCCCTAAATTGCCAGGGCAGTATAACTACGCCACAAGTGACCCCATTTTGGAAAGAAGACACCCCAAGGTATTCCGTGAGGGGCATGGCGAGTTCCTAGAATTTTTTATTTTTTGTCGCAAGTTAGTGGAATATGAGACTTTGTAAGGAAAAAAGAAAAAAAAAGAAAAATCATCATTTTCCGCTAACTTGTGACAAAAAATAAAAAATTCTAGGAACTCGCCGTGCCCCTCACGGAATACCTTGGGGTGTCTTCTTTCCAAAATGGGGTCACTTGTGGGGCAGTTATACTGCTTTGGCAATTTAGGGGCCCAAATGTGTAAGAAGTACCTTGCAATCAAAATGTGTAAAAAATGGCCTGCGAAATCCGAAAGGTGCCCCTTTGCCCACCTTGGCTGCAAAAAAGTGACACATCTGGTATCGCCGTACTCAGGAGAAGTTGGGCAATGTGTTTTGGGGGGTCATTTTACATATACCCATGCTGGGTGAGAGAAATATCTTGGCAAAAGACAACTTTTCCCATTTTTTTTATACAAAGTTGGCATTTGACCAAGATATTTTTCTCACCCAGCATGGGTATATGTAAAATGACACCCCAAAACACATTCCCCAACTTCTCCTGAGTACGGCGATACCACATGTGTGACACTTTTTTGCAGCCTAGATGCGCAAAGGGGCCCAAATTCCTTTTAGGAGGGCATTTTTAGACATTTGGATCCCAGACTTCTTCTCACACTTTCGGGCCCCTAAAAAGCCAGGGCAGTATAAATACCCCACATGTGACCCCACTTTGGAAAGAAGACACCCCAAGGTATTCAATGAGGGGCCTGGCAAGTTCATAGAATTTTTATTTTTTTTGCATAAGTTAGCGGATATTGATTTTTTTTTTGATTTTTTTTTTTCTCACAAAGTCTCACTTTCCGCTAACTTAGGACAAAAATTTCAATCTTTCATGGACTCAATATGCCCCTCACGGAATACCTTGGGGTGTCTTCTTTCCGAAATGGGGTCACATGTGGGGTATTTATACTGCCCTGGCTTTTTAGGGGCCCTAAAGCGTGAGAAGAAGCCTGGAATATAAATGTCTAAAAATGTTTACGCATTTGGATTCTGTGAGGGGTATGGTGAGTTCATGGGAGATTTTATTTTTTGACACAAGTTAGTGGAATATGAGACTTTGTAAGAAAAAACAAAAACAAACAAAAAATGTCCGCTAACTTGTGCCAAAAAAAATGGCTGAATGGAGCCTTACCAGGGGGGGAGTGATCAATGACAGGGGGGTGATCAATGACAGGGGGGTGATCACCCATATAGACTCCCTGATCACCCCCCTGTCATTGATCACCCCCCCTGTAAGGCTCCATTCAGACGTCCGCATGATTTTTACGGATCCATGGATCGGATCCACAGAACGCATGCGGACGTCTGAATGGAGCCTTACAGGGGGGTTATCAATGACAGGGGGTAATCAGGGTGATCACCCCCCTGTCACTGATCACCCCCCCTGTAAGGCTCCATTCAGACATCCGCATGATTTTTTACGGATCCATGGATACATGTATCGGATCCACAGAACGCATGCGGACGTCTGAATGGAGCCTTACAGGGGGGTTATCAATGACAGGGGGTGATCAGGGTAATCACCCCCCTGTCACTGATCACCCCCCCTGTAAGGCTCCATTCAGACATCCGCATGATTTTTTACGGATCCATGGATACATGGATCGGATCCACAGAACGCATGCGGACGTCTGAATGGAGCCTTACAGGGGGGTTATCAATGACAGGGGGTGATCAGGGTAATCAGGGTGATCACCCCCCTGTCACTGATCACCCCCCCTGTAAGGCTCCATTCAGACATCCGCATGATTTTTTACGGATCCATGGATACATGTATCGGATCCACAGAACGCATGCGGACGTCTGAATGGAGCCTTACAGGGGGGTTATCAATGACAGGGGGGTGATCAGGGAGTGTATATGGGTGATCACCCGCCTGTCATTGATCACCCCCCTGTAAGGCTCCATTCAGACGTCCGTATGCTTTTTGCGGATCCGATCCATGTATCCGTGGATCCGTAAAAATCATACGGACGTCTGAACGGAGCCTGACAGGGCGGTGATCAATGACAGGGCGGTGATCAATGACAGGGGGGTGATCAGGGAGTTTATATGGGGTGATCATGGGTGATCAGGGGTTTATAAGGGGGTTAATAAGTGACGGGGGGGGGGGGTGTAGTGTAGTGTGGTGTTTGGTGCGACTGTACTGACCTACCTGAGTCCTCTGGTGGTCGATCCTAACAAAAGGGACCACCAGAGGACCAGGTAGGAGGTATATTAGACGCTGTTATGAAAACAGCGTCTAATATACCTGTTAGGGGTTAAAAAATTCGGATCTCCAGCCTGCCAGCGAGCGATCGCCGCTGGCAGGCTGGAGATCCACTCGCTTACCTTCCGTTCCTGTGAGCGCGCGCGCCTGTGTGCGCGCGTTCACAGGAAATCTCGCGTCTCGCGAGATGACGCATATATGCGTGACTGTGCGCCAGCCTGCCACCTCCGGAACGCACATGTGCGTTAGGCGGTCCGGAGGTGGTTAAACAGCACTATTACTAAGGGCTCATGCACACTAACGTATTTTTTTTCCGTGTCCGTTACATATTTTTTTTGCGGACCATATGCAGAACCATTCATTTCAATGGGTTTGCAAAAAAAAAACGGAAGTTACTCCGTCTGCCTTCCGTTTCCACATTACGGACAAGGATAGGACTGTTCTATTAGGGGCCAGCTTAGTTTGAGACTGAAATAGAATAGTGGCACAATTTTGGCACAAAATATTGCATACTAGGCCACATCCATTTCCTGGTAAGCTACACCGTTTTTCGGGTAAGCAATACCCCCTTATTTCGTTAGGTTTCACTAAACCAAATTGCACCACATTTTGGTGTAGTTAACGCCATAGTCTACGTGCACTCACATTAGTAAATGTCTATTTCTGTGTAATGCAGAATATACTGTGACTAATAAGAGCCAATATAAAGATGGAGACGGTTAACAGTGCAAACATAGAGCTTTTCCTGTATGACATGGTTTGGCTAATCGGTTTTCAGGTGACTCATTCGAATTGATTGAGTTACATCTGACTCATCTCTGGTTAGGCATGAATATCAAACATAAGAACAATACAAGAATATGCCAATCCTCCTAGCTAAATGGTAAAATGATATATATTGTTAAATGAATGGCCATTGGGTGCCCTGCTATAAAAAATACCACCATGGGTTTGCAGAATTCACATGATTATACTGTAAATCTCCTGTATGAGCTCTGGACATAATAGTTAGCAGAAACGAAGCCGGCCAGCCTTAGGGGTGTGTGACCAGTGTGCTCACATGTCACTACTGAGGGTGGCACCACTGAACTTGGTGGTCTGGCCTTGAACCCGCTGATTCCACCCTTGTGTGTTCAGCTGCTGTACAATACCTAGTGTCACTTGGAGACTTATGGTAATGTGATTTAAAGGGGTTGTCTCACTTGAGCAAATGGCATTTATCATGTAGACCGAGTTAATACCAGGTACTTACTAATGTATTGTGATTGTCCATATTGACTCCTTTGCTGACTTGATCCATTTTTCCATCACATTATATACTTCTTGTTCCCATGGTTATGACCACCCTGCAATCCAGCAGCGGTGGTTGTGCTTGCACACTATAGAAAAAGGCTCAGGCCTCTCTGGTGGCCGGGACCATAGGAGAGCACATAGGCCAGCGCTTTTTCCTATAGTGTGCAAGCACAGCCACCACTGTTGGATTGTAGGGTGGTTGTAACCATGGAAATGAACAGTGTATAATGTGATGAAAACATGAATCCAGCCAGCATAGGAGGCAATATGGATAATCACAATACATTAGTAAGGGCCAGTTGCTGAAGTGAGACAACCCTTTTAATCCCTGTATAATTGTATTATTTGGGCACTATATGGTAAATCACAGGGGGGCATCAATAGAAAGTACCACATATAACACCAGTAGTGATGGCCAGTTAGCCGTGTTCGCACGGGCTGCCATATTAAATAACAAGTCCGGCGAGGCACAGGTAAGTCCTTACCTGTGCCTGCGCCGAGAGCCGGTCTGAAACAAATGCGGTCACCGGGAGAAGGCAGTTCCAAGAACAGCCACCAGGGGCCTTCATCGGGCTGTTCTCGGAACTGCCTGCTCCCGGTGACCGCATTTGTTTCAGACCGGCTCGCGCCGCAGGCACAGGTAAGGGCTTACCTGTGCCTCGCCGGACTTGTGATTTAAGATGGCAGCCCGCATGTGTTCGCCGGCGAACACTGCGAACTGGCCATCACTGAACACCAATCAACCTAAGGCCAGCCCTGATCACAGGGATCCCTCAGGAATGACCCAAGTAGGTAATGCTGGATTATCTGTTACTGATACAGCATAACAATCGAGCAATTGCTTATATAGAAAATATAATTAATGGTAATTTACTATATCATTTGAATTCACTTTCTTCATTCTTCACCCACAAGCTATGGGCTGCATTTACAGGAGTCTATCATCTGCTAATGCGCGTCCAATATAGAGGAGGCAGGGCTGGATATCAAAAGTCACATACCCTCCATTTCTGAAATGGTGTTTTTCAGTAATATGATTGTGTTACGGGATTGCTACATAAGCAACTGGCGACTATGCACGGTAAACTGTAACTCCATGGTTATAGACCAGCACATGTATACACGCACATAAGGACAGGTGCATGTGTTGTGTTTGCACTGCCTGACCCTCTACAGTAACGTGGAGGACATCTGTCTTTTTTAGTTATTTACGTAGAGATAAAACCAGTTACAATGAAAAGAACAGTGAATCAGAAAAAACGTAAGAGTGTATGATGGGTGGGTAAACACAAGCTGTTCATGCAGCAGCAGTCCTTACATGCATCCAGTTCAGCCTGTGTGGTTACATTTTAAAATGGCAAGGACGAGGGGGTATGCATTTCAGCCAGCTATTGTATCTTGCGGTGAGCCCTGCTATTGTGGTTGCATGTAAAGTCTTGGACTTGGGCCGCACACCTGTAGTACGCTTTGTTCCAAAGCAAATATGAGCTGATGGTTACACGATAATAATGTGCATGTTGTTTCATGGCGTCTAAAAAAACGTCATCAGTGTTAATCCAAGAGCAAGCAGGTATTAGGGATGAAGAAATTAACTCTTTAGAGATGAAAGGGAAGCATTTTGATTCAGTGGAGGCTGAGGCAGAATGATCACAGACAGACCCATTCTGACACTGAACCGATTTGACTTGTGGCTACTCCTGATCAATGCGGTAATCAGGCAGGGGTCAGGACAGGTGGGGCAGGGTCAATACGGTTATCAGACTAAGGTCAGGCACAGGAGGTCAGAACACACCATTGCAGGAACTAGACAAGCTAGGAAACTTATTGCTCAGGCACTCTTCCATAGGGTAGATGGTGCCATATATGCTCCAGTGAATGCTGCCATTAGGCTGGGGACAGATTACCTTGTGCAGGCAGGACCTTTAACAGCCATGAAGAGGCAGGGGGCCACAAGTGTGACAGATCCATCCGAGTGATTGGGGCAGAGCTGCAATACCAAGCACAGTGCTATCAAATGACAGCGCTGAGCAAAGAGGCTGCGGCGCTTACTGGAACGTCGCGGTCTCCTCAAACAGCTTATTGGCTAGGGTGCCAGGAGTCGGACCCCCACCAATCTCATATATTGATGACCTATCCTGAGAATAGGCCATCAATATATAAATCCCAGGGAACCCTTTTACCTTATGCTATCTGTAGTGTTACGTAGGACTGCAAAAATACCCAGGAGACATTGGCTCCTAAACTGAAAAATTTAGGAGCCAAATTAAATTTTTAGTTGCCAAATTTAAAATATATACCATATTTTTCGCTTTATAAGATGCACCTGAATGTAAGACACACCCAAGGTTTAGAGGAGGAAAATAATAAAAAATAAATATTTTCAACCAAAAGGTGGGCTAAAACATGTGCAGTACATGGGTGCATACTTATGGATGAAGGGGGTTATAGTCATAATATAAACACTGTCTAGTGTACCGTAATTCACCTCCGGAGCCGTCACAGTAAGGGAGGGAGGTGTGGTGCGGAGGACAGCACAGCGTCAGTGCTGCTAAGCAACAGCAGACTGAACGCTCACACATCCTACTAAACATGCGTGCTTGGCGGCATTTAGCTTCAATGACCGCCGCCCTCCCCACACTTCCTACTAGAGGGCGCCGCCTCACATTATTAACACTGGAGGTGAGTCTCTAGATAACAGCCTGCAACGTGACGGCCATATTTCTGGGCACGTTCGCTTTATAAGACGCATCCCTATTTTGGGGGGAAAAAGTGCTTCTTATAAAGCGAAATATACAGTAAATTATAATTTAAAAAAAACTTGGAGGAGAAGATGAGACGCAGCTCACAGTAGTGAGACAGCTCTACATATAATAGAATACAGCACCACGTATCTCTTACTTCCAGTGACATCTCCTGTCATGTAGATCTTCTCTTCTCCTCCGTTTGCCCCAGAACGCCAGTGACTAATTCTTTCAGCCGCATCTTGTCTCTACAGAGTTTGTTACACAGACATGTTAGATTTCTCATAATTGGGGTCATTTATTAAACTGGTGTAAAGTACAACTGGCTTACCTGCCCATAGCAACTAATCAGATTCCACTTTCATTTTCAAAAGGAGCTGTCTAAAATTAAAAGTGGAATCTGGTTGCTATGGGCAACTAAGCCAGTTCTATGTTACACCAGTTTGATAAATGACCCCCAAATGTCCCTATAGTGTCTACAGTAATTATAATGTCCCCTAGAGTGCCTCCAGTAATAATAACATCCTATATTGTGCTCCAGGTGATAATGTCTGTATAGTGTCCCCTAATATGTCCTTGTAATAGAAATGCCCCCTATAGTTCCTACCCAATAGCAACATCTCTCACACTACCCCCATATAGTAGTTTGCCCCCACAGTATTAATTTCTCCACACTGCACCCACTAGTATTAATTAAGTTTGGGTCAGCGTTGGGGCCCCCCAGTGATGCCGGGCCTGAGGCTACAGACCCAAACACCCCAATTATAATCCACCACTGGTGGCCACCCTACGTACAGGATAGGGTACGGTAAAATGTACATAAAAGTAATTTGCTGAGTTATAAATGCTCCACATTATAGGCCCAGAGCCTGAGGCTGTGGTAATCTGATTTCTTCCAATTCTGTGGCAGCAGATCAATCACCACACATGTACACACATATTTACCAGATATAAAGCTTGATGGTCATATGGACTGATGGCCCCACACTGAAATTGAATTCTTGATGGAAACCCAGACAGGACCAAACAGTGGTGTGACCGGACATAACAAGAAAATCGCAGTGTTAGCTCCCTGTCCCAGCCTGGACATGCCACATATAGACAAGCAGCTCTACAATGAGAAGGCCCCAGCCTCCTGGACCCCTGTAAGTCAGACATAGAGATACTGAAGTAACTGCAATCACTGGTTTGGAGAGGGCTTTCTAGTAATGGTGTAGCATGCCGGTGCTCCCTATGGAGGATGCGCGCGTAAGTGTACTAGTGATAAGGTTCCGAGGATAGTAGTACTCAAGGTTTTATTGTCCCTTGGGGCCGGCAGTGCAGTGGATGGAAAGACAGCACGAAATCCTCCGGGGCACTCTCTGTTGCAGGGAACACCAGTCAGATGTTGCTTGAGGTGCCCTTGATGGTAATTGGTGTAAGGTGCTTTTGCGGCTGGGCCCCTGGTTCGTGACACCAGCACCATTAGGTGCAAATGTTGGTGGTAGTAGTTGAAATTATGATATAGAATAAGGGAGACTAGCGCTATTAACAAACTCCCAGTTCTTTACTGAAGCTGTTCCACAGATCATCAAGGTATGCAGCAGCCATTTACATAAATGCAGCTTTCATCAGTGATTCACATTAGTTCCCAGAAGTTGCATTAGAAATCGTCCTCTATAACAATCAGTCCTTTCTCTCTCTCTTGTTTCTCCAGGCTGGAGGGATGAACTATCTCTGCTGTCCAGTATAATCCTATACTTTGGTATCCTCCTCCTCTAGAAATACTATACTCTGACAAATGGCCTTTTTGTCTTTAATTATGGTGGCTGGCTTGTAGCTTGAGATCTCTCCACCTAATGTAAAGGAGTCTGGAGTCTAATAAATGACAGTTACCTTCTTTTGTCAATATCCTCATCCCCTCTCTGGGTTGCCTGGAGATACTGTGATCTTTTCCCTTCTATGGGCTGGTACATAAAACTAAGTATGGAGATTGTATAACTCTCCACAATGGCTGCTGAGGTTCAGCTTGTCCTTCAGACATCATCACACACTGACCTTCTTCTTCCTGCACTGTGCACACACTGAGTGTAGGGCAGAGTTAGCCCTGGGAGGCTTGTTAGAACCTCCCCTCCCCCATTAAGTAGTGTGTTTCAGGAAACTGCATCAGGCACTAGGATTCATGTACTATAGATATACTATATATCCATATAAATGCATCCTGTATGCTGCACAATTAGTAACCTTGTTTTTTACTCCTAGAAAAAGAAGAACCCTCAGGGTCAGTGTCATCCTCTGAAGAAGTCGCTGACTATTTCAGGTACACTAATAACATAATTAGTATGTAAATCATGTATTTTAAACGTATTTGCCTTATTTATTGGAGTTTGGACATTTGTCAACCAATTTTTTCAATAGGAGCTTTGCACCACAGATTCAATAGCTTTCTGCGATAAATGCCAGATTTCGGCTGGACAAATACTGCTGCATAACAGTGTTAATTGTCCGGCCGAAAGCTGACATTTTTCGGCAGAAAGACGTTGGATCCCATTATAGTAAAAAGGGATCTGGTGGTGCCTGGCGATGTGACGCTGTACATATGAAAAGGGGTGTACATGCATAATACAAAAACACTTACAATAAGCATGAACAGAAGCAGAGAGTACAATCTACAAGGTATGGGAGAAGGACACAGTAGCATAGACACTGCTTATACAGTGGTATAGTGGCAGCAGGGTTACTGTAGAGTGTAGGCTTGTCTGTAGAGGTAGGTTTTCAGGTTGCTTTTGAAGGCTTTCCCTGTAGTGGACAGTGGAATATGTTGGGGTAGAGAGTTTCCGTCACAGACTTTCCCTTGACAGGTGGCAGGAGATCGGTGAGACTGGCAACACATGGTTTGATCTGACATATTTTCTATTTGGATCAAATGACTGTCTGTGTCGTTTCTGGTGATTGCCACACCTTCTTTCTCCAGGTGTGGCTATTATGGTCATTTAACCTTCTCTATTTATTGTTTCTCCCACTATGCTATGCGGTTTATAGCTTCAGTTTAAGTTGTGGTAGCTGGTGTGTGGATCTCGGCTGAGTTCCTGGTGCTGCCATAGCCACTTGAAGTTAAGTGTTTTCTTTCCCTTTTGTATTTTGTTTCGGTTATTTTATGTGTTGCATTTCCCTGTCATTTGTATTAAGGCCTGAGGGAGACTCCTGTTCGTCCTTCCTTTTCGAAGGAACAGGTTGTCTTAGTCCTGACATTAGTAACCATGGTCCTATAGGGTAAGTTAGGACATTAGGTATTCCTGTGTATGAACTCACCTACCTCTGGGGTCTGTTCATACTGATAGGTAGTCAGGGTTTTACTAGGGGGTGTCTATCTCCTTTCCATAGTTTCCAGGCCTTATTCCCTCAATCCTTTCCCTCCTATGTTTGGTGTGGTGTTTTCCTCCCACACCCGAACGTGACAGTTCCAGAGTATGGGGGATGCACAGGAGAAATCTTGGAGACTTTTGTGGGAAGAGGTGATAAGAGGAAAGTAGAGAAGGAGGTCTTTTGAGGATCGGAGATTGCGTGTGGAAAGGTACCGGTGATCAGGTCACAGATGTATGGAGGTTGTGGATGGCTTTGTAGGTCATATTTAATGTTTTGTACTAGATTTTCTGGACAATGCAGAGCCAAGGAAGGGACTGGCAGAGAGGAGAGGCAGAGGAGTAATTGGAGAGAGGTGGGTTATGGTGGACTGGAGGGGTGCCAGGTTGTTAGATGGGAGGCCACAACCCTCCTTTGTTGTAGACTAATTTTAACAGTGTCTAAACCAGGGGTGTGCGGCTTTAATACTCGTCTGTGAAGGAGATACATGCATAATGTGACGTGAGAAACATCTCGTAATTTAGTACCTTCGTCTGTGAGGAATAAGATGTACTAATGTTTTATTATTTTAATTACCATAATTAATAGCCACAATTCTGAGAACAGGTACATTGTTATATGTTCTACTGCAACAATTGAAGTAAATGATCATATTATACTTCAATATATTTTATGTACATGTGCAGCTGGTATTATTCATTCACGTAGACAAAACACATGCACAGTGGTGCAGCATAAGGGCGCCTGCACATGGTGCAGATTTACATGTTAGCATTGAAGTCTGTGGGGAAAACTGCTATACAGAAGGTGCGGAATCGTATAACTAATTGACATGCTGTGGAAAAAAGAAAGGGATACAAGATTCTTCTTGCTAGTGCTATATTAAGAAGCTGGGTTTCCGCATGAAAATCCGCATGTAATCCGCATCATGTGCAGGTGGCCTAATAGATGTAATAAAGATTAATGAAAAGTTTGAAAATAAAATACAATATGTTCATTTTCAATACTGTATCCACAAAAAATGACCAAGTAAAATATTGCGGTGGTTAAAGCCTCCGTACAGCATGCATAATGTCCCTTGCCGATTCTGTTCGTTAACATTGCTAGGAGACCCCCTTGGCTGGTGACAGAAGTAATTTTCAAGGTTAAGTACAGTAGGTATTAGAAGATAATTCTCTTGGCGCAAGGGAGAGCCAGAGAAGTTTAACTCCTTTCATGCTGAAAAGCCATCCAGATGGGGCATTGTCATGTATCGTGAAGATCTATAGAGGCCAGTAGTACACCGGTAGGTTTGGGCTTTCATTCAGGCCATGTTCACATCTCTGGCACAACCTCCAGTAGTTTGTTTTCCGGCAGAGGAGCAGACTATCGGAGTTTACTGTATCCGGCATAGCTGGATACCACTGCACACGGCCAGATCCCCATTGACTATAAAGGGATCCAGCGGCTTTTTCGGCATAAATGCTGGCTTTTGATTTGACAAAGTAGTATTAGTTCAGCCAAAAGTCGTCATTTATGCTGGAAAGCCGTAGAATCCCATTATAGTCAATAAGGAACCAGCTGTGCCCAGTGGTATCCGGCTATGCCGGTTACGGTAACTCTGGTAGTCTGTTTCTCTGCCATAACTTACTATCGGAGTTATGTGCCAGAGACATAAACCTACCCTTTTCTACCTTAAATGTTTTGGATTTTCTTTGAAAGAATCAATCTGAATGGTTGCTAGGCTAAGCCAGATTTCCTTTACATCAGTTTTGATTAATTTCCCCTATTAACTAATAAGAAGCGGATAGATAGGAGGACAGTGACACAAAAGCAGTTCCATGTAAATGTCAAACAGCTACATCCAGTCTGGCCTTTTTCTACCCACAGACCTCAGCAATAACAAAAGTCAACAAAAACCACAACCACAGTGTTTAGTGATACTTTTTTGATGCAGTGTAATTTAGGACTCGAGCCTTAATGGAGGTAATGCATTTGCATCAGTTTCTTAGCCTGATTTACATTTCAAATGCATTTCTACTGCCATTTGTACTGTCACAATTTGAGATAATCTACATAGCAGGCGTACTTATCCAATCAGAGTGACTCTTCGAGAGCGCTTCCTCACTTAGATTTTATTTATAGTTTTTTGTCTTGTGAAAAACAACATGGAATTCCTGTGTTTTTCAGTCACACGCTACACCCAGAGTATGCTGGGATTTAAAGAGGACATTTCACCGGTCCGGACATTATCATATAACTAGCGGGTAGTGTAGGGCATAGTGAAGTGCTGTTACAGCGCTTACTATGTTTTCTGTGCAGCGCTCCGTTCCCCCGCTGTGCCCCCCGTACTGGTTTCCCGTCTGGTATGTAAATCCATACCATCAGTACAAGGAGGAGGGGATGACTGTGTTTCTCAATGGGCATCTCCTTCTCCCTGGCTGTAACGCGGTCCAATCACAGCGGAGGGCATCACAGCCAGGGAGAAGGTGAGCTGCAGGGGTACGGGGCCCCATTCTCATGATTGGTGGTGGTTCCAGTGGTAGCACACCCACCAATCTTATAGTTATCCCCTATCCTGTATGTGGGGGATAATGTAATGTCACCAGAATACCCCTTTAAGTCTCATTGATGTGTCACAAGAGTCACATCTCTACGCCAGGCAACCACATTGCATTGGCGCCAAATATATTATTACTGTTCGCCATTTCATTAATATCATAAATTAGACTTAGACTTAAAACTGACACCAAAACCATTGCGAATGATAAATTCCCCAATAATTTGTTTAATAAATTATCAAGTCAAAGAGGCGGTGCCAATAATAACACATGGTGCACTCTGCGGTCTTACTAAGCCCTCAAACTGGTGTTAAAATGGAGAGATTAGCCAACATGTCCTACATGAGGACATGTCTGAGCCCGAGCACCGCGCCAAGGTTTCTCAAGTAGCTCGGGACCTAACGCTAAACCTACCTGGGCCATGTGGGCAATACCAGGAGCCAGTGGGCGAATTACAGGAGCGCAAGGTCCGACTCAAAGCAATCTCCCAGTAAGCTCCAGCATGTGACCATGCATACAATGGGAGGAGGCAGAGAGCTCTGAGCCGCACCCAAGACTGGCTGATATAGCCCGGGCCTCACATGTGCACCAGAATGCTGCCTGTGGATGGAAATAAAGGCACATTCAGACTAGGAGTTTCTACACCTTCAAAAGATTCAAATAACAAGCTACAAATTGGCATGGTATTAAAAAGCAGGAAGTGCTCAACCACACATGCAGTGGCGCATCTATACCGGGGGGGCAGATCCTGCACTTGTGGTCCGCTGCTAATGACGATCCCCAGCAAAAATGCATACAGTGGAGGATGCCTGCAGCGGACCACAAGTACCACAATGGACATCCTACACAGGATAGCAAATGTGTGGATGTGATAAACAGTATGAATAATATAACAAAAACAAAGACAGGTGCACTCTGTGGTCTTACTAACCCTCGTACTGGTACTGCCCCCCTGGTATAGATGCACCACTGCATGTGGGGTTGAGCACTTCCTGCTTTTTAATACCACGCCAATTTGTAGTTGGTATTCTAATTATTATGGTATTGTCCAAACTTGTGTGAATTGAGGCATGCATAGCTATAACCGTAAGCATTTGTATAGTGAATATTGTATTTATATTCCAGTCTTAAATGTGTGTATTTTTTTTGCATTCTTTTATTAGTCTTGACATGTGTTAGTCATTTCATAGTGTACTTAGCATCCTCATTTCTATGCTGTGTGCCAAATAAAAGAAATACAGCTGCAGGCTTAAAATTCTTAAAAATTCTTATCTTATTATATATGCAGTGTGACATTACACTGTGTTCCAAATTATTATGCAAATTATATTTTTCTCTGATTTTCCTAAATGGCAGTCAGTATAATTTTCAAGTCATCAACCGTTAGACTATAAAATAAATATTATTGAACAAACCTCCCAATGATAACAATATTTTTTTCACAAATTTAAAAACTCAAACTGTTCTAAATTATTATGCACAACAGCGTTTCAAAACATTTAATAGGTTGTAAAGAACTGAAAATGGTCATTTGTTGAATTTGCTGAAATCAAAAGCTATTTCAATCAAAAACATCTGAACAGACCAAGTTACACGTTAACATTTGTCCCCTTCTTTGATACCACTTTCACAGTTCTTGCATCCATTGAACTTTTGAGTTTTTTGAGAGTTTCTGCTTGAATTTATTTGCAGGATGTCAGAATAGCCTCCCAGAGCTGCTGTTTTGATGTGAACTGCCTCCCACCCTCATAGATCTTTTGCTTGAGGATACTCCAAAGCTTCTCAATAGGGTTTAGGTCAGGAGAAGATGGTGGCCACACCATGAGTTTCTCTCCTTTTTATGCCCATAGCAGCCAATGACTCGGTGCATGATGGTGCATTGTCGTGCACAGGGGTGCACCTAGCACATTACATTCAGAGAGCTACAAAACACACAGGGTAATACAGCGCCACAGACCTCTTACAAAATAATGACTCCAACCCTATTGTTGCCCAACAGCATGCTGCCAAATAAAAATAAACTCAAATACCTACCTCCATTCTGCTGTCAGCGATGCAGTGCAAGACACAGAACTCTTCTAGTCTCTGCCCTGAGCTCTATGTAGCCCGGCTCAGGCAGTGTGATAATGATGACACTGGACTCTGATAGGCTACAGGAACTAGGACTAAAGCCTATTAGAGGAAACGGTGGGCCAGGGAGACATCATGCCCGTGCCCCGTCGCGGCATTCAACTGTATTGCTGTCCTGAGTACATCGATGATGTTGAATATGTAGAGATGAGCGTTTCTATTGCCCATGGCCCTTCTGCTGCCCCGCTTTTACCCCTACCTGGTACTGCCTGAGGCAATCGCCTCACCTCATTGGTGGTGCACCTCTGGTCTTGCATGAAGATGAATTGGCCTCTGAAGGCACGGTTCTCATTTTTACCATGGAAGAAAGTGATCAGTGAGAAACTATATATTTTGCCAAGGTCATTTTCACGCCTCTAAGGACCCTAAAGGGGCCTATAAGCTCTCTCCCCATGATTCCAGCTTGAAATATGACTGTGCCACCTCTTTGCTGACTTCGCAGCCTTGTTGGGACCTGGTGGCCATTCATCCAGCCATCCACTACTCTATTTATCTGGACCATCCAGGATTGCACAGCACTAGGGATGAGCAGACCCGTGGATGTTCGGGTTTGCCGGGTTTGGCCGAACTTCAGGTTTGGGACCCAAACTTGACCCGAACTCAAACTCATTGAAGTCAATGGGGACCTGAACTTTGGTGCACTAAAATGGCTGTAAAATAGTCATAGTAAAGGCTAGAGGGCTGCAAAAAGAAGCAAAATGGGGGTAAAAGCAGGACAGTTGCCCTGCAAACAAATGTGGATAGGGAAATTACTTAAAATAACATAGAATAAAAAAAAAAAAAAAGAATAATAATCTTGAACTAGGGGGTGGAGGTCAAAGTGTAGTGGGAGGTTGAGGAGGCAGTGGGTGTGGCAGTGTAGGTGGAAGCGGCGGTGGGGTTTTTTGTTGTTTTTATCCTTTATTTTTTTTATAAATTTGGGAAGACCCCAAAACATTGGGAAATAGAAAAGAGAATGCAAAGAGAAAGTGCGCTGGAGTATAACAATGGCTGGGTGTGGCCGGTGAACTTGTCTACTCAGCACAAGGGATTGGACAAGTCCTCTGGGATCAATGCCTGGTTAATTTTAATGAACGTGAGCTTGTCCACGTTGGCTGTGGACAGGCGGCTGCGCTTGTCTGTGATTACCCCCCCTGCCGTGCTAAACACACGTTCGGACAATACACTTGTTAAATGGCAAGCTCAGCCATGTGCCCAATTTGGAGACCCAGAAGTTAAATGGGGCAGACCTATCAGTCAGTACATGTAGGCATGTGCACACATACTGTTCCACCATGTTACTGAAATGCTGCCTTCTGCTAAGACGTTTTATATCAGCTGGTGGTGCTGGTCACTGTGCTGACAAAGCTTTTCCACATTTCGGCCACGCTAACCCTCCCTTCTGAGGTGCTGGCGGTGCCCCAGCTGCGTTGGCGACTTCTTCCTCCTCTTCCTCTGCCTTCGTCTTGTGCTTCCACTGTGCCCCCGCTGTCAGGTGTGGATTGTGTATTGATCACGGGACTCTATCTTGTACTGACTGGTTTTGGGTGCGCGTCTCGGTGCGTTGCTCCACCTCTTGGAACAGGTAAGTATTTAGACAGCACTCCTTGCTCCACCTCTTGGAACAGGTAAGTATTTAGACAGCACTCCGATATTGATTAATGATTTTTATTAGCCGGACATAGTGGTCCTTTTTAGAACTGAAGCAACGTTTCGGGCCAAAAGCATGCCCTTCATCAGGCTGGTTACGTGCTCATAGGGGTGAATGCCGGCCATTCACCCCTATGAGCACGTAACCAGCCTGATGAAGGGCATGCTTTTGGCCCGAAACGCTGCTTCAGTTCTAAAAAGGACCACTATGTCCCGCTGCCAGGTGTGAATGCCTTCAGCAGTGCGTCTACCAGTGTGCGCTTGTACTCGTGCATCTTCCGATCACGCTCACGACACCATGTTGTCCTTGTAGCAGGGATCCAGCAGGGTGGCCACCCAGTAATCAGCACTAGTTAGAATGTGGGCGACTCAGCGGTCGTTGTGCAGGCACTGCAGCAGGTAGTCACTCATGTGTGCCAGGCTACCGAGAGGCAACAACAAACTGTTCTCTGTGGGAGGCGTATCGTCTGTGTCCTCTGTATCCCCCCAGTTACGCTCCATTGATGCCCATAAGCTGCTTTGGGTGCCACCCTGCTGTGAACACGGTTTCTCTTCCTCATCATGTGCAAGGTGGAGTTCCAACTTGTGGGAACGTTGCATATGAGGCGGTGAGCGGGAAGGCCGAAGTTACACTGCAGCACAGACAGGCGAGCAGCAGCAGGGTGAGAACGCCGAAAATGCGCACATATCGGCAGGGTGGCCACCCAGTAATCAGCACTGGTTAGAATGTGGGCAACTCGGTGGTTGTTGCGCAGGCACTGCAGCATGTAGTCGCTCATGTGTGCCAGGCTGCCCAGAGGCAACGACAAGCTGTCCTCTGTGGGAGGTGTATCGCCTATGTCCTCTGTATCCTCCCAGCCACGCTCCATTGATGCCCATAAGCTGCTTTGGGTGCCACCCTGCTGTGAACACAGTTCCTCCTCATCATCATCCTCCAGAACTGTGTCCTGGCTGGACAGTTGTGTACCTGCCCTCTGTTGGTGCAGGAACCCTCCCTCCGAGCCACTTGTGAATGACTTGCCTGATAACCGTGGAAATGATCCCTCTTCCTCCTCCTATTCCTCCTGTGCCACATCATCTTCCATCATCGCCCAAAGTGTTTTTTCAAGGAGACATAGAAGTAGAATAGTAACGCTGAGGACTGCGTCATCGGCACTGGCCATGTTGGTGTAGTACTCGTGCAACACGACACACGCGTCCCGCACACTCGGTGGTGAAGTGATGCTGTTCCGCAGTGCGATTCACCCGTGCGTGCTGCAGCTGAAACTCCACTATCGCCTGCTGCTGCTCGCACAGTCTGGCCAGCATGTGCAAGGTGGAGTTCCACCTTGTGGGTACGTCACATATGAGGCGGTGAGCGGGAAGGCCAAATTTACGCTGCAGCGCAGACAGGCGAGCAGCAGCAGGGTGAGAACACCAAAAGCGCGCACAGACAGCCTGCACTTTCTGCAGCAGCTCTGACATATCGGGACAATTTTTCAAGAACATCTGCAGCACCAAATTCAGCACATGCACCAGGCAAGAGATGTGCTTCAAACTGGCTACCCCCAGAGCTGCTACGAGATTTCGCCCGTTATCGCGCACCACCAGGCCAGGCTTGAGGCTCAGCAGCACCAAAATTTTATCGGTTTGTTGTTCCATGCCTGTCCACAGCTCCTGCGCGGTGTGGCGTTTTTCCCCCAAACAGATGAGTTTCAAAACTGCCTGCTGTCGTTTTCCCCTAGCTGTGCTGAAGTTGGTGGTGAAGGTGTTATGCTGACCGGATGAGGAGGCGGTAGAGGAGGAAGCAGAGTAGGAAGAGGAGGCAATGAGAAATGTACTGCAATCCTTGGTAGGACATGCGCCAAACTGCTATCCGCCTCAGGCCCAGCCGTCACTGCATTTACCCAGTGTGCAGTTAGGGAGATATAACGCCCCTGCCTGTGCTTACTGGTCCACGTATCGTTAGTTATGTGGACCTTGCCACAGATCGCGTTGCGCAGTGCACACCTGATTTTGTCCACCACTTGGTTGTGCAGGGCAGGGATGGCTTGCCTGGAAAAGTAGTGGTGGCTGGGAACCACGTACTGTGGGACAGCCACCGCCATAAGGTTTTTAAAAGTCTGTCTCCACCAGACGGAATGACAGCATTTCAACGGCCAGGAATTTTAAAATGCTTGCATTGAGGGCCAGGGATCGCGGGTGGGTAGGGGGGTACTTCCTCTTTCTCCCCAGTGTTTGGGGGATGGACAGCTGAACGTTTCCATGGGACAGTGTGGACATGCTGGGTGACTGTGATGGTGTTGCTGCCACATCCTCTGTTTGCGGGTGGCAGGTGCCACTGTAACTTCAGAGGGGGAGGAAGAGGCAGAGACCGCAGCAGAAGAGGGAGCAAGAGGAGCCTGAGATCTTTTTTGTTTTTTCAGGTGTGTACTCCACTGCAGCTCGTGCTTTGCATTTGGATGCCTGATCATGCAGGTTGTGCTCAGGTTTAGAACATTTATGCCTTGCTTCAGGCTCTGATTTCACAATGTGCGTCTTGTCGTCAGCACATTGTCTGAAGAACTGCCACGCCAGGGAACTCCTTGGAGCTGGCTTTGGTGTGCTCGGTCCCTAGGTGCCGTGGGCAGTAGCAAGGATACTGGCTAGGGCTCGGCCATTCTGCTTTTGCACCCTGCTTCCTCTTTTGCTGTGTGACCACCACCTCTTTCTCCAAACTGCACACGTCATTTGCATGACCTTGATTCCATGTGGGGTCTAGGACTTCATCATCCTCCACATCTTCCACCCACTCTTCACCCCTGCCCTCCTTGCTGGTCTGCACACTGCAGAAAGTCGCAGCAGTTGGCACCTGTGTTTCGTCATCATCATCAGAGACATGCTGCGGTGGTCTTCCCATGACCACATCCTGAAACATAAGTGGTTGGGCATCAATGCACTCAATCTCTTCCACTTCTGGGGCAGGGCTAGGTGGATGGCCCACGGAAACCCCACCAGCAGAGTCATCAAAAAGCTGCATGACTTGGGGCTCAGACTACTTGGCTGATTTGCAAGGGGGTGAGTTGAAAGACTGATGGCCATGGGCTGCAAGTGCGGTTTCAGCAGGGGAACGGGTGGGAAACAATGTAAAGGAACTGGAGGCGCTGTCAGCCATCCAATCTACTACCGCCTCTACTTGTTTTGGCCTCACCATTCGTACACTGATATTCGGGCCTACAAAATGATGCTGAACGTCCTGTCGCCTACGTGCATGTAGCTGGCACAGATCGACCACGTCCTCTCCCTGCAACAGGAGCTCCACCAGCAGCACCACGACCCACCGAACTAACAGACAGATTAACTATATTAATTTCCCTGTCACGTATGCAGTGCAGGTGTACCTAACACCAAAAATGGGAATATGTCACCCACTGAACTAACAGTCAGATTTACTATATTAATTTCCCTGTCACATATGCAGTGCACATGAGTCTTACACCAAAAATGGGTATTTGTCACCGGCCAAACTAACAGTTTAGATTAATTATATTAATTTCCCTGTCACGTATAAAGTGCATGTGTATCTTACACCAAAAATGGGAATATATCACCCACCGAACTAGCAGACGGATTAACTGTAACTGTCAGCAGAGGAAGAGACCGTAGAGCAGGACTCAAGTACAGTGCAGCAGACAAGGAGGCTGAAGTAGAAACCGGCTTTATTAAAAGAGAACTCTAACTGCCGGAGAAGCAGATTTACAATATGAACAGCTTGGGAATTCACAATAAAGATAATGTAAATTTGCATAAAGAACACAAATGAATCACAAACACAAGTACAGACAATAGCAGGCTACTCTCTTCTAGGTAGTCCTATCTGTCCCCACTACCCGGGGTGCACCTCTACGGTGCACTAAACTAAATCCTATTCCACTATGCCCTAGCTCAGGTTAGCATCAGTGCACTCACAGTTCGGTGTCCGCACATGCAGGCAGGTACAGTCTGGGTCCCGATCTGGTTGCTTGCTTCAGCGTGGCTCAGCTCTGGCCTCTCTTTGTAGTCTCTGTAACTCTGGTTAGAGATAATCAGCAGCTCTGGACGTGTAATCAGGCAGGGCCTGGAATTCACTCACAGTTACTGGTAAGTGCCTCACACTACAGCAGTCTCTCTTCTACACCAGGACACATCAGCTCAGTCAGAGAGCAAACACACTCTAATGTCCCAGATACTGTGTCAGCAGGCAGGGAGCAATCACTCTAATCTTCCCTGTGGATCTCCCTCTCAGTGCACAGCGTCCTTCTTCCTGTGTACTCAGACACCTTCACCCCAGGCTCTCTGCTCAGCCCGGGAAAAACACTTAACTCCTTGTCCTCTGGAAACAACTCCTCACACTGTCCTACTCAGCCACAGTGGCCTCTGGTGGCTGGAGGGAAACATGACAGTCTGCTATATATATATCTGTTGGAAATGTTGCTGGATGATCAGGGCTGCCTCTTACATAACTATATTAATTTCCCTGTACATATGCAGTGCACGTGTATCTCACACCAAAAATGGGTATATGCTACCGGCTAAACTAACAGACGGATTAACTATTATATTTTTGTGGCAGGGTTACAAAAATGGTGCACAAAAAATCGCTATAGGTTACCCACAGAATTAACTGCCAGATTTATTATATTTCTGTGTCAGACGTGCAAAGCTGGTGTATCGCACCCACAAACAATCATGATAGGTCCCCCACAAAACAAATAGCCAGATTCCTAACACTCTCGCTCACTTCAGCTGCCTGCTTCCTGTCCCTGCACTACTCAGAGCTGATGGGCGGTGCTACACATGATCCAGCTTATATAGAGGCTGGGTCACATGATGCACCGGCCAATCACAGCCATGCCATTACTAGGCATGGCTGTGATGGCTTCTAAGTGCCCTCAGCTTAAAAGCTTTATTAAATACCTGAACACTGAAGTCGAACCCAAACTTTTACGGCAGCTTTACAGTTCGGGTTCGCTCAAGACTACACAGCGCTCATCGGTAAACAAGACTGTTTGAAAATTAGTCTTCCTGTGTGTCTGGGTCAACGGCAATATTTCTGCTTGTGAGCACTGGTTAGGGGTGGCCGAATAGTAGGTTTATGCACTGCAAGCCTCTGGAGGATCCTACTGTATTCCTACACCTTGAGGTTCGCGGGACTCTAGAGGCACCAGCAGCTTAAAAAACCTGTTTCTGCTTTGTAATGGCATTTTAGTAGCTGCTGTCTAAATCCGATGAATTTGTCTGACAGAAACGTATATCGTTACGCCTTTATCTGCACGATCTCGTCTGTGCTGTGAATCAGCCACAAATCTCTTCACAGTACGATGATGCTTACGCTTTCATGAAATAGCTAATGTTTTCATACCTTGTCCAAGACATTGCACTATTTGATGCTTTTTGGCAGCTGAGAGGTTATTTTTCTTTCCCATATTGCTTGAAACCTGTGGTCTGCATAATAATGTGCAACGTCCTTCTTAAGTAGTTTCTCTTTGAGATTGATTTCAGTGATCCAAAGAGCCCTGAGACACAATACCATCCATGAGTTTAATTGAAAAACATAAAATTACATATTTGACACTTAAAGGGGCTTTGCCATCTCAGACAATGGAGGCATATCGCTAGGATATCCCCCGATTGTCTGATAGGTGAGGGTCCCATACAGTGTGAACGGAGGGTTTTCTCCGCATGTGCAGCTGCCCTCCATTCATTTTTATGGGGCCAGCGAAAATAGCTGATTCCGTTTGCCCCATAGAAATGAATGGGAGCAGGGGCTGCGCGTGCGCGGTGCACTCCCGTTCACTTCTATGGGAGCAGCGCTTGGTTGTGGACGGACCCTGGGAAATCCGGGGTCCTCTATCCACAACTCTCCCCGCTTCGTTCTCGTTGCAGGTGCGGGTCCCAGAGGTGGGACCTGCACCTATCAGACAATGGAGGCATATTCTAGCGATATGCCCCTATTGTCTGAGATGGGAACACCCCTTTAAATCCAATTTGCATAATAATTTGGAACTCAGGGTATTAGGCATAGCATCAGACTGAAGTCCCTTGGGCCACCAGTCGAAATGATCTGAGGGCCCACCCTCTGTGTATGTGTATGTATGTGTGTGTATGTATATATATATATATATATATATATATATATATATATATATATATATATATATATATATATATATATATATATATATATATGGTCTTAAGGGCCTTGTTTTATTAGGCCCCATTACTATCAGAGATTGTGCCCACCAGAGGATCCTCTGGTACTCTGCTGGGCCAGTCTGACCCTGCATAGCTTCCTAGATACAGCCACAGTGCTGAACATGACCTCCCCGAGTGTGAACTGCGGCACCTAGTTCTAGAATATCAGGACAAAGTTTCCACCTAGTGGACAGTTTGGGTGACACACCCTACATGTTCTTTTATCTGTGTTATGTATGGAAAATCAGGAGAATTGTTCATAAAAAAGAACAGACTTATTAAAATGGAAACATTACTTGATAACTATATATAATAGGCTAAATTTCCTCTTTTTTGTAATGTGCAGTAAATACACCACAATTACATCACAAGATCAGCGGAAATTGTACGAAGACGACTTTGCCTCTGATTACACAGAATATCTCGAGCTGCACGCCAAGATTGCTAAAGTGCTGGAGAGGTTCGTGCAGCTTGGCTCTAGAATGAAGAAGTATCGGCAAGGAACAGTGGAGCACAAGGTTGGGATGCAATATCTTACATAAAGTGGTCCGAATTATGCAAATTGTATTAATAGACACCTTCAGTCTCGCCCCAAATGGTTGAGTTATCAAAATTTAACATCATGACCAAAAATACTTTTTTAGGCTATCTGTGTTTTTGCTGGATCTGTCATGGATCAGTGAAAACACTTCCGTTAGGATAATACAAATGAATGGATCCTTTATGAACGGAACCGGTTGTATTGTCTCTAAAATAGCCATGACAGATCCGGCACTGAAACCATTGTAAGTCAATGGGGGGCGGATCCGTTTTCTTTTTCTGTCCGAGAAAACTGATCCGGCACCGTAGACTTACATCATGTTTCATGACGGATCCGTCTTGTTCCTCATCCCATGACACACTCAAACGCTGCTTGCTACGCTTTTGTGTACATCATCGGAATGCAAAAAAACGGAACGGAAGGCATTCTGGTGCATTATGTTCAGTTCAGCTTTGTCCCCATTGACAATGAATGGTGACAAAACTGAAGCGTTTTTCTCCCGTACTGAGATCCTATGACGGATCTCAATAGTGGAAAAGAAAAAGTGCAGGTGTGATAGTTGCCTTATTTGCTTTTTTATGAACACAGAAAAAAAGAGAAACCTTTAGAGAAATTATTTGGGTTATAGTATCCCTAAAGAGCACCCGTCAGCAGGATCAACCATATTAATCCAGACATAATGCCTGGGAGTTAATCCTGCTGATTAAAATGATACCTTTCTTGTAAAGATCGGTTACGGTGTTCCTCAGAAAAAAGCGTTTTATTCGTTATGCAAGTGAGGGGTTCAGTGCATAGAGGGGCGGAGCCAACACTCAAAAGCTGAGGGGCACAGAGGAGCTAAGCCCCGCCCCTCAGTGCACTGACGCCCACACTTGCATAAAGAATAAACCTATAGAGAGGCGTAAATGTAATCAGCAGGACCAATTCTACCAGGTAGTTTGTCTGGTTTAATAAGGGTCAATCCTGCTGACAGATACTCTTTACATATAAATTGATGCATCTGCTAGTAACGGGAGCATGTTTACATGGTATATATTTTTTACGTGTATTTGATGCAAAATCTATAGTCTGACCTTCAGATTTCTGCCAGGGATTTGTAGTTTGGAATGCTACGGATCTAACCGCACATTAGCCCCATTCATGTCTCTTCTTGATGCAGAGTGCAAATCCACACGGAAAAGATCTGCAGCCGTATGAACAGCAATCACTGCACCTCCAACCCGTACTCACAGCATCATACTGACCAGGGGCGTAGCTATAGGGGGTGCAGAGGTAGCAGTCGCTACCGGGCCCAGGAGCCTGAGGGGGCCCAAAGACCCTTGGGCCACATAAGAAGACACCAGTATTATAGAAGGTGCATGGAGGGAAGGGGTTAGGTCAAGAATTTGACATGGGAGGAGTGCTGTTTAAATTTTTGCCTCAGGGAGAACGAAGGCTTTGTGCTCCCCTGCTCCTGGCCACAAAGCACTGAGGGAAGGGGGGGCCTTCAGCTATGCCCCTGATAATGACTTATAATGCTGCGAGCTCCTGCCTGACCGCAGGTCTTTTGTACTGCACTCATGGTATTATGTGTGTACAGGGCAGTAGACCTACGGTCAGGCAGGAGCTCACGGCATTATGTGTGTACAGGGCAGTAGACCTATGGTCAGGCAGGAGCTCACGGCATTATGTGTGTACAGGGCAGTAGACCTGCAGTCAGGAGCTCACGGCATTATGTGTGTACAGGGCAGTAGACCTATGGTCAGGCAGGAGCTCACGGCATTATGTGTGTACAGGGCAGTAGACCTATGGTCAGGCAGGAGCTCACGGCATTATGTGTGTACAGGGCAGTAGACCTATGGTCAGGCAGGAGCTCACGGCATTATGTGTGTACAGGGCAGTAGACCTATGGTCAGGCAGGAGCTCACGGCATTATGTGTGTACAGGGCAGTAGACCTATGGTCAGGCAGGAGCTCACGGCATTATGTGTGTACAGGGCAGTAGACCTGCGGTCAGGCAGGAGCTCACGGCATTATGTGTACAGGGCAGTAGACCTATGGTCAGGCAGGAGCTCACGGCATTATATGTGTACAGGGCAGTAGACCTATGGTCAGGCAGGAGCTCATGGCATTATGTGTGTACAGGGCAGTAGACCTATGGTCAGGCAGGAGCTCACGGCATTATGTGTACAGGGCAGTAGACCTATGGTCAGGCAGGAGCTCATGGCATTATAAGTCATTATGATGCTGTGAGTTCAGTCAGAGGAGCAGTGTTTGGTCCAGGAAATGCAGCTATCACACCAAGAGCGTTTCCCAGACTCAACACGCACGTGTTAAATTAGCCTGAAGAGAGGGGAAGTACATAGATAAGATTCTACCTCTCGTAATTTCTACCAAATTTGTCAAACCTTGCACATTGTTTGATAACATTGGTGAAAACACTTTTGTTTAGACATGCTTTTCCAGTATTTTTTTTTTACACCACCTCAGTGCAGTTTTTTTGTGTGCAGTTGGTAAATCTGGTGAACACCTAAATAACATGGGTAACCTCTCCCACTTTCCAAATGGCGGTGGTGAGAGCAGTGTAAAAAGTTGCTAAATGTTTGCGCAAACATGGTGCGTGCCAGATATGATAAATCCCCGCTAGGTGTGAAAGCAACCTAATAAACAGTACTTTACTTATCCTTTCCTAATCCTAAAATCAGTATGTATTATAACCCAGAGCTGTAATCACAATGCTGCCATATTTTGAAATTAAATCTCTCAGAAATGGTAGAGTCTCTGTAGGGGTACAGCCACACGGTCAGGTTTTCTGATGCAGCTTTGGAAGCCAAAACCAGAAGTGAATAAAAAAAGAAGAGAAGTCGTATCTTTTATGATCCACTTCTGATTTTGGCTAACAAAACTGCATGTAGAAACCTGACCGTGTGGTTGTACCCTAAAGAGAAAGCTTGGAAATGTGGGTGTAGTCTTTACAGCAGGCAAGGTAGAGGAGCACAGTATTGACCGTAGCAATGCATATATTAAAACAGTATTCTGGGACTCATCAACCCACCTTAAAGGGAACCTGTCAGCGGCAAAAGCCACGCCAAACCGCCAGCAGTACCTTCAAGTAGCCGGCAGTGTGTTTCTAATGATGATTTTCTTCCTGCAGTCAGATGCGGTAAAAGCAGTAAAAAACGCTCTTTTATCCCCTGGGTGCGCTATTTTCCAGTCAGGCTTGAAGTCACGGTAACCGCGCCCCCTTCCCCGCCCCTTCGCTTGACATCTGGCTGGCTTTGCCGAACAGCCGGCTGTCAGTCACAGGAGAAGGGGCAGGGAAGGGGGAGCGGTTACCGTGACTTCAAGCCTGACTGGAAAATAGCGCACCCAGGGGATAAAAGAGCGTTTTTTACTGCTTTTACCGCATCTGACTGCAGGAAGAAAATCATCATTACAAACACACTGCCGGCTACTTGAAGGTACTGCTGGCGGTTGGGGGTTGTTTCTGCTGCTGACAGGTTCCCTTTAAAGGGGTTTTCTCACTTCAGCAAATAGCATTATCATGTAGAGAAAGTTAATACAAGGCACTTTACTAATGTATTAGAAATGTCCATATTACCTCCTTTACTGGCTGGATTCATTTTTCTATCACATTATACACTGCTCGTTTCCAGAGATTACAACCAGATATGAGGTGGTCGGGGCGGGAGTTGCTGGGGATGCATGCCTATGTGCAGTCCTACGGTCCTGGCCACTAGAGAGGCCTGCACTTTTTGCCTATATAGTGTGCCACCACTGCCACCTGATTGCAGGGTGGTCGTAACCCCTGGATATAAAGTGTACAATGCAATGGCAAATGGATCAAGCCAGCAAAGGACAATATGGACAATCACAATACATTAGTAAGTGCCTTGTATTAACTTTCTCTACATGATGAAGGCCACTTGCTGAAGTGAGACAACCGCAGAACAACTAATCTTAACTTGACTGCAGAAGAAAGATGTCACTATACCTAATAACTCATGGATTCCCGCTGTGAAACCTGATCACACGAAGCAACTCTCTTAGGAAATCCAACATCCACCAATGTCGCGTCCATCAGTCTGACTATCTGCATTCTTGTCTGGTCTATGGACAGACACATCTTTCGCTGCCCAGGAATATTCGATGCATTGCTTCATTTATTGTTGTGTATATCTGTTCATAGAAAAACACTCTAAAATATCATAACCTTCTCTTTCAGGTGGTTGAAAATAAAATTCTATCAGAATATAAGAAGTTCAAGAAGGTACTTATACTTACAGATTCGCTTGACAGTCTGCCTTATTTTGGTACTGGCCAGGGCCAGCAGACAGCATCTTTCCAGGGCAGTGCATTAATGGGTTACTTTGCTGCCTGTTGCAGCACAGCAAGGCGTAAAGTAGCCAGTGTTAATACCCCTGCGCTGGAGGTGGATCCTGCCCAAGTTATATAGAGCTGCCGGGGTCTACTTAACTTTGGTGCCTCCACCACCGGTCCAAACCTAGGCCAGCTTGCTGACGTAGAAAATGATTAATAAGATGGGCCTGACGGCCCACCCTCTACCCTGCCCATGCCAAGCCCCCTTTTTTAGGGGATGAGCGAGGAGAGGTCACAGATTGTGTACGCCAAAAATTGGCAAGACCCCCTTTATTCATAGAAATCAAAATAGTTTCTGACAAATACATACAACTACTAGTTTCAAGCTTAATGCTAAATGTTATATCATCATATAGGACATGACAGTGTCTTTCTAACAAAGCTAGAACCAGCCCTGTACCTCACATGGATCCAGAGATCTCCTCATTCATTGTTCTGCTAGATTTATATCAAGCTGACAGCTCAGGGGGCGTGCACTTTCTCTGGGACATATCCCTTCTGCTGCACCTGGCGGCAGTGGAGAATGGAACTGAGCATGTATGGAAACCTCAGGGAACTGAACAGAGAATAAAATAAAAAAAAGTACAAACAGCAGGTGGCGCTATACAGATAGATTTCAGTGAATAACAGTGGCTATACTAAATTTGTAATTACAAAAGTATTCCGATCCAGGTGCTGGTTTAAAAAATATAGAATATTTTTTGTGGGACAACCCTTTTAATGTGACATTTTTTTGGGGGGGGGACATCCATGCTGGGACCAACACAGATCACTAGAGTAGTGACCAGTGGTGGCCCCAAGAATCAGATAACTCTTATGCCTTATTCACACATCAGTGTTTGGTCAGTGATTTCCATCAGTGATTTTGAGCCAAAACTGGGATTGGGTCTGAACACAGAACATGTGTAGATCTTTCCCTTACACCTTATGTCTGTGGAGGCTCCAATCCTGGTTTTTGGTCACTGATGGAAACCAGTGACCAAACACTGATGTGTGAATAAGATATTAGGCCTCATGCACGCGGCCGTTGTTTTGGTCCGCATCCGAGCCGCAGTTTTGGCGGCTCAGGTGCGGACCCATTCACTTCAGTGGGGCCACAAAAGATGCGGACAGCACTCTGTGTGCTGTCCGCATCCGTTGCTCCGTTCTGTGGCCCCGTAAAAAATATATAACCTGTCCTAATCTTGTCTGCGTTTTGTGGACAAGAATAGGCAGTTATATTAATGGCTTTCCGTGCTGTTCCGCAAATTGCAGAAAGGCACACGGACGCCATCCGTGTTTTGCGGCTCCGCGGTTTGTGGACCTCAAAACACACAACGGTCGTGTGCATGAGGCCTAAGGTATTATCCTGTGGACAGGTGATAAAAGTGATTGGTGGAATTTTTTTCTGTTTGTGATTTAGTTTCTTCATTTTTGACATATTTAGAGTACATTTACACGACCGTATGTGTTTTGCGGTCCGCAAATTGAAGATCAGCAAAACACTGATACTGGCCATGTGCGTTCCACATGTTGCCAGCCCTGTGACAGAAATGCCTATTCTTGTCCGCAATTGCGGGAAAGAACATGTTCTATCTTTTTTGCGGGGCCAAGGAACGGAAGTATGGATGCGGACAGCACATGATGAGCTGTCTGCATCTTTTGCGGCCATGCTGTCAAAATTGCGTAACGGACCCATAAATACAGTCTAGTAAATGGACCCTTATACCACTTTTGTCCTCACATACCAAGGTGGGTTAGGGATAGACTGCAATATTTAGGCCTCATGCACACAACTATATTTTCGGTCCGTATCCGATCAGCATTTTTTATGGATCCATTTATTTTATTGTGGCCATATGTCCAAACTGGCTCCGCAAAAAAAGATAGAACATGTCCTATTCTTGCCCGTTTTGTGGATAAGAATAGTGCATTTCTACAGGAGTTAAAAAAAATGGCGGCATGCACTTGCTGGTATCCATGTTTTGAGTACCACAAAACACATATGATAGTGTCCATGAGGCCTCATACACAGTATTTTATGGGAGTACAAGTTAAAATCTGCTTGTTTGTATCCTGGCAAGTACTTGAAGAACTAAAACTTACCTATGAATGTTTCTTCCCCCAGACATATCCCAGCTACAGGGAAGAGAAAATACGTTGTGAATACTTGCATCACAAACTCTCTCACATAAAGCACCTGATTCTGGAGTATGAAAAGAATACACCAACTTAGGCCTCATGCACACGACCGTTGTGTGCATCCGTGGCCGTTGTGCCGTTTTCCGTTTTTTTTCACGGACCCATTGACTTTCAATGGGTCCGTGGAAAAATCGGAAAATGCACCGTTTGGCAGCCGCATCCGTGAGCCGTGTTTCCTGGCCGTGAAAAAAATATGACCTGTCCTATTTTTTTCACGGCCAACGGTTCACGGACCCATTCAAGTCAATGGGTCCGTGAAAGAACACGGATGCACACAAGATTGGCATCCGTGTCCGTGATCCGTGGCCGTAGGTTAGTTTCATACAGACGGATCCGAAGATCCGTCTGCATAAAAGCTTTTTCAGAGCTGAGTTTTCACTTCGTGAAAACTCAGATCCGACAGTATATTCTAACACAGAGGCGTTCCCATGGTGATGGGACGCTTCTAGTTAGAATACACTACAAACTGTGTACAAGACTGCCCCCTGCTGCCTGGCAGCACCCGATCTCTTACAGGGGGATATGATAGTACAATTAACCCCATCATATCCCCCTGTAAGAGATCAGGGCTGCCAGGCAGCAGGGGGCAGACCCCCCCCCCTCCCCAGTTTGAATATCATTGTGCGGCCCCCCCCCTCCCCTGTTGTTAACTGTTGGTGGCACAGTGCGCGCACCCCCCCTCCCTCCCTCCCTCTATTGTTTTAATACATTGGGGCCAGTGTGCGCGCGCCCCCCAACCCCCCCTCCCTCCCTCTATTGTTTTAATACATTGGGGCCAGTGTGCGCGCGCCCCCCCAACCCCCCCTCCCTCCCTCTATTGTTTTAATACATTGGGGCCAGTGTGCGCGCGCCCCCCCAACCCCCCCTCCCTCCCTCTATTGTTTTAATACATTGGGGCCAGTGTGCGCACCCCCCCCAACCCCCCCCCCCCCCTCCCTCCCTCTATTGTAATCATCATCGGTGGCAGCGGAGTAAAAGATTTTCATACTTACCTGGCTGCTGGCTGCTGCGATGTCTGCGTCCGGCCGGGAGCTCCTCCTACTGGTAAGTGACAGGTCTGTGCGGCGCATTGCTGTCACTTACCAGTAGGAGGAGCTCCCGGCCGGACGCAGACATCGCAGCAGCCAGCAGCCAGGTAAGTATGAAAATCTTCTACTCCGCTGCCACCGATGATGATTACAATGGGGGGAGGGAGGGGGGTGGGGGGGTGCGCACACTGGCCCCAATGTATTAAAACAATAGAGGGAGGGAGGGGGGTTGGGGGGGCGCGCGCACACTGGCCCCAATGTATTAAAACAAGAGAGGGAGGGAGGGGGGGTTGGGGGGCGCGCGCACACTGGCCCCAATGTATTAAAACAATAGAGGGAGAGAGGGAGGGAGGGAGGGGGGTGCGCACACTGGCCACCAACGAGTTAACAACAGGGGAGGGGGGGCCCACTGGCCACCAATGAGTTAAAAACAGGGGGGGGTCTGCCCCCAGCTGCCGGGCAGCACCGGCCAGGCAGCAGGGGGCAGTCATGTACACAGTTTTTTTGTATATTCTAACCTGAAGCGTCTCCATCACCATGGGAACGCCTCTGTGTTAGAATATACTGTCGGAAATGAGTTTCACGATGTAGCTCATATCCGACAGTATATTCTAACATAGAGGCGTTCCCATGGTGATGGGGACGCTACAAGTTAAAATATACCATCGGATTGGAGAAAACTCCAATCCGATGGTATAACAGAACTCCAGACTTTACATTGAAAGTCAATGGGGACGGATCCGTTTGAAATGGCACCATATTGTGTCAACATCAAACGGATCCGTCCCCATTGACTTGCATTGTAATTCAGGACGGATCCGTTTGGCTCCGCACGGCCAGGCGGACACCAAAATGACTTTTTTTTCATGTCCGTGGATCCTCCAAAAATCAAGGAAGACCCACGGACGAAAAAACGGTCACGGATCACGGACCCACGGACCCCGTTTTTGCGGGCCGTGAAAAAAAAACTGTCGTGTGCATGAGGCCTTAGCCAGACGTCTTTACATCGGATCCGTACCATGAGACGACGGGCAGTCTATCAGCACAGTGGATCTGGAAAAGGACTTCTCAGCAAAACAAGCAAATTACGGAGGGAAACAAAAGTGCCATCCACCTACTGTATGATAGATACTATAGTAAATAGCCTTGGTGCACCACACACTGCCTTAAGGAGGACGCAGCACTATAGGATGTACAACATAAGACGTGTCCGCTTTTTTGGTGGCCAGTTGACATGCCAAGATCAAGCTTGAATAAGTGCAAAGCAGAAAGAAACCACTTGGGATACGTAAAAATGTAGAAATCACTGTACGGTGTAATGATTTATTGGGAAGGATTGCGCAGTATATAAAAGGCCTAATCCTGGAACACAAGAAAGAATTCATGCACTATGCTGTTGGTGTGGACATGACCAAAATGGGGCCAGGCAGTACATAGCACTTACGGACCATAGCCTTTACCAAGCAAAATAAAACTGCATTTCTTTGTCCATTTGTTTCTTTATTGAGCATTGAGGTTTAAGCCCGTTTGTGTTCATTCTACCATTCTGCCGACTCTCATAAACACTACTGTGAGGATGCAGCACATAGGGCCTCATTTATCAAAACTAACAGTACAACTATCTCAGGGGGAGTTCACATCACTGTTATTTTGATCCATCAGAAATAACGGATCTCTGATGGAAATGACTCAAACAGATGCCAAATATGCATAACTGATGTATAGGATCAATTTATTTTCAGATCACAATGGAAAATTAAGTGATGTGAACTCCCCCTTAGTTGCCCAATCAGAGCTCAGCCTTAATTACCTAAAGGGCTCTGAAAAATGTAAAGCTGAGGTCTGATTGGTTGCTGTGGGCAACTAAGGCCCATAGGTTTGCATTTAGTTTTCTTTGCCTCAAATGCCTCAAAAACACCTGAGTTAGTCAGCGTTTATTAAGGGGGTTTTGCCCATATAGTTTAACGACTTTTTTTAAAGAGGTTTTCCAAGATTTTTTATTTTTTTTACTGTATAGGTCATCAGTATTTGATCGTGGGGGGGTCTGACACCCAGGAACCCCACCAGGGCCGGTGCAAGGATTTTTGTCAACACAAGCGAATCTACATTTTGGCCCCCCATCATTTCACATTTCTGCCCCTCATGATTCATGTCCATTTCTTGCCCCCCATCATTTCACATTTCTGCCCCTCATGATTCATGTCCATTTCTTGCCCCTCTCCATGTGCTAATATTATAGTGCCATCCTCTCCCCCTGCCCCCTAATGTGCCAGTATCAAGTGCCTCTCTCCTCCCCCCTCCATGTGCCAGTATTATGGCGCCCATAGCAAACCCTACCTCCCTACCCCGTGGCAGTAAAGTAACAGTCCGGTATAAAAAAATAAAAAAACACTTTCATACTTACCTCCATGTCAGAGATGCGATGCAGGCCTCTTCCTCTTCCTGTGTTCCCACGAGCCTCTAGTGTTGAAGATTTGGTGTCTTTCAGAAAAGTTTATGATGGGATTCGAACCCATGACCTTCTGTATCAGAAGCAAAGCACTTAACCACACAGCTATGAGAGCTGTATAGCCAGCTGCTTAAAAAAAAAAAAAAATATATATATATTTAAATATTTATGACTTTGATACTCTGCACCCTTGACTTTGATACCTAGTGTACAACCATACACATGACAGTTGCCCAACACACCCAGCTCTGCTACATGCATACACAGTGTGCTGGGGCAGCTGAAAGACATACTAAATGAGATTTAAATACACCAGGGTCTCGTAGCTCAGAGTGTGTGTTGCTGCGGCTGCTGCCTCAGCCTGTCAGCTGCATGCCGCTCTGTGACAGACAGTGAGGGCTGGGGGCGGACGGCTCAGTTAATTGTTTTCCGCTCCGGCGCCGCCCCCCCCCTTCTCTGCGCCCTCAAGCAGCCGCTTGGGCTGCCTTATGATAGAGCCGGCCCTGCCCACCAATCAGCTGTTTGAAAAGGCAGCGGCACTCGCAGTAGTGCCGCTGCCTTCTCTCTGCTTTTCCTAGGCCATGTGACGACGTGTTCATTGGTCACGTGGCCTAGGAGCAGCCCAGCCACATAGAAGTGAATAGAGCTGAGCTGCAATACCAAGCACAGCCGCTATACGATGTAGAACACCGCTGCCTTCTCAACAGCTGATCGGCGGGGATCTCGGGTGTCGGACCCCCACCAATCAGATACTGATGAACTATCAAGAGGAATCTGGGAAAACCCTTTAAGTAGGAAAGTATGTTTCCCCCGGTAATGACAATGACTCTGCAGAGCAGTATTGGTACAAAAAACACACTCAAAAATGCCACTAAAAAAATGCAACATGTATGAAAAAACCCTACAAAAACTAAAAAAAACTAACAAACACCAGTCATTCTCCTTGGCAAAAGTTCTCCTAGGGAAACATTAGGGCAATGCACATAGGGAAAAGTATAGAAAATGGCTGTCCTCCAAAAGGAAGACAGTCTCTCAGGAACCACCTATAGATGACTACCATGTAAGTCAATGCCTCACCCTAGTAACATAGTTTATAAGGTTAAAAAAAAGATGTCTGTCCATCCAGTTCAGCCGGTTATCCTGCAAGGCATGGGTTATCCACAAAACCCACACACAATCTTGCTCAATACGCTTCTGCATCTCAGAACAGGCCTTCATTTAGTACAATTACATTTTGTGGAATTATTGTACTTAACACTGGTGATCTAAAACCAGGCTCGGACTGGCCCACCGGGGAGCTGGTGAATCCCTCAGTGGGCCCCTGATCTATGCAGTAAAGGAGTCTTTATGAGGGCTTCTCTCTGCCCAAGGAAGCGCTGCCATTGTATTCCCCTGCCCCACCCCCTCTTGCTCCAGTTCCCATAAGTATCAGCAGTGGCAGGATGGCATTACAACTTGCCACTTGCATCCTGTGTAGTTGCAGCAGTAAAGCACATCCTCTCCAGTCACGCCCCGCATCCTGTTAGCTCGCAGCTTCTCTCTGCTGGACGGCTTCCTTACACCTGTTGCCTGCCCGCTCACATCCTGGAGCTCTCTGGCTCTGCAGAGCTGGGCTGTGTGAAGCAAGTGATGGAGGCATCTGTGTGCCACAGTCTGAAAGGCAGGCAGACACTTGCACTTAGGCCTCTTTCACACAAACGTGTGCGCTCCGTGACCGTATTGCGGACCACATTTGCGGATCTGCACAACATGGGCGCCGTGCTGTGGGCATTCCGCATCACGGAAGCGGACTTATTCACTTGAATGGGTCGGCAAATCCGGAGATGCGGAATAGTGCGGAACGGAACCCTACGCAGCACGGCCACGGGGCGCACACTTTTGTGTGCAAGAGGCCTTAGTGTGCACTTCTCTCTCACTGACAGTGACACAGTGAGGAGGAGACTGAGCAAATAAGAAATCTGCAAGCAAGAGGAGAAAGTGTGAGCATTTCCCCAGGCCAGTTCCACAAAAAAACGGTGTGACTCTCACAAGTAGCTACAGCTCCCAGCATGTTCTGGGAGCTGCAGACCTTCAAGACCTGCTGGTAGTTTAGTTTACCTTAAAGGGGTTGTCCAGGCTTTTTCTAATGATAACTTATCCTCAGGATAGGTCATCAATATCAGATCAGCGGGGCTACAACATCCCGCACCCCCACGATCAGCTGTATGAGGAGATGGCATCTGCAGTGTGCACGTGCCGTCTCTCTTCCTGCTGCTGCTATGTCTTTGGGGTAGCAGCAGTGGACAGGAAGAGAGAAGGGAGACGGCACGTGCACACTGCGCGCGCCATCTCCCCATACAGTTGATCAGTCCGACACCCAGCACCGCCACCAATCGGATATTGATGACGTATCCTGAAAATAGGTCATCAATAGAAAAAGCCCGGGGAACCCCTTTAATGCAAACTAACATTTCAATAATGCAGTCATAGCAGTTGTGTCCGCACCATCACTTGCTGGTGCTAGCTATTTCATATTCTGCACTAGAAGTGGTGTCCCCCATAGTGCCAGTGCACAGCCAAGCCAAGATGCAGCCACTCAGTGACCAATAATCTGACGTCCACCAACTATCAGTAAGAAAGTACCCCAGTCCGACACTGTCTATAACTTTGTCTCTTTGGTTTTATATTATTCTTCAAATTTACATTGCTGCAGTAAATCATATTTTACATTAAAAGTCAGCATTAGGTTATAGTTTCTAAATTTAAGTTTGAATGAGACATGATAACCCAAGGGCAGTCGTCTAGGGTACTTAGGAACTTTTCTTAAAATCATTATGCATGCCAGAATCAGAACCTGAGGAAGATAAAAACCATCAGTGAGGGATGAGGTAGAGATGTGGTCACATAATTACTTGCAAATTTACGGACAGGGACCTAAGTTTTACCTATACCATGGGATTCCTTCCTCTTTCTTCTATTGGGGAAAGTTATTCCAGAATACAATTGACCGAATCCAGTCAATATTTTGGGTCTACATGGGTCTCCCCTATATTGCTCACCTGTATGTGTCCTTAGGACTCGTGCATATATCAAAACCACTATGGTTTCCTACTGCAGCATCTGGTGGAACATGGTACAAGTTTTTTCTTTCTACCTTTCAGACAATGTATGAATCAGAACAGAACAGGACTACCAACAAATTAAATATAGAGAGGGACCTAAACTAAAGGAGTACTCCAGTACTGCATATTTATCTTACAACAGAAGACCCATGTTCTACTTAGACATAGATATTACTCTGTGATATAGGGCAAAATGCTTTTTTCCCAGTAACTTCAAGGACACAAGGGCAAATCCCTAATAAGGCTGAAGGCCAAACACAGAGGCAGTGGGCCAGGACACAGAAGCTGTAGACCAAATCTTAGAAGTACAAGGCCCAACTCAGAAAATGTTCTCATCAAGGTTTCAGTCTCATTGTTGAACACCGGACACACCAAAAATGACAAGCCTCCATTGGTATGGTCCCATATAAAGGTCTTTGGTTGACTCCTACAGGTATAGGTTAACTATTAGCAGCAAAGGGAAGACATCTATAGTACAGTAGGATACAAAATTTAACCTCAAGCATAACACAAGAATTTTGGAATATGTACATGCTCCATACATACCAAACACGAGAAGGAAGTTCCACATCATGTACCACCACAAACACCGGCTGGAGTTTGGAATAAAGCCCAGAAATTGACTAGAACCTTGAACCTGACTGCATAGACTCCCCCTGGAGAGCCGCAGAAGGACTAGTGGGGTAAGGAAGACCACTCTTAAAAGAGTATGGCGATCCTAAGTAGAATTTCATGAAGAGGATAGGCAGCTACTTAGCTTTACCAGCTTCCTCTGCTTTACCCCGTCATACTTTTATTCCGGCGGGCTCTCGGCATGCGCTACCGTGCTGCCGCTGGAACCCCGCCCCGCCCCCATTATAGTCAATGGGGCCAGAGCGGTAGTCCAGGGGCACACGTTCACTAGCAGCAGGACGGATCCGACAGGCTGTTCACCCGCCGGAACAGCCTGCCAGAGTCCTTTGCCCCTAGTGTGAAAGTACCCTAAGCCGTACGCTCCATAGAGTTGGGCTTTATGGCAGAGTGGCCAGAAGAAAGCCATTACTTTCAGCTAAAAACAAAAAGGCACGTTGTGAGTTTGCAAAAAGACATGTGGGAGACTCCCAAAATGTTCGGAGGAACATGCTCTGGTCTGATGAGACTAAAATTAAACTTTTCGGCCATCAAAGAAAATGCTATGTCTGACGCATCACCCAAAGAACACCATCCCCACAGTGAAACGTGGCAGTGGCAGCATCATGCCGGGGGGATGTTTTTCAGCAGCCGGATCTGGGAAACTGGTCAGAGTTGAGGGAAAGATGGATGGTACTAAATACTGGGATATTCTTGACCAAAACCTGTACCACTCTGTGCATGATTTGAGGCTAGGACGGAGGTTCACCTTCCAGCCGGACAATGACCCCAAACACACTGCTAAAGCTACATGAGTGGTTTAAGGGGAAACATGTAAATGTGTTAGAACGGCCTAGTCACAGCCCAGATCTCAATCCAATAGAACATCTGTGGTCAGACTTAGGCCCCTTTCACACGGGCAAGTTTTCCGCGCGGGTGCGATACGTGAGTTGAACACATTGCACTCGCACTGAATCCTGACCCATTCATTTCTATGGGGCTGTTCACATGAGCGGTGATTTTCACGCATCACTTATGCGTTGCGTGAAAATCGCAGCATGCTCCTCTTTGAGCGTTGCGGTGCGATAATCCACGCAATGCAGGCCCCATAGAAGTGAATGGGGTTGCGTGAAAATCGCAAGCATCCGCAAGCAAGTGCAGATGCGGTGCGATTTTCACGCATGGGTTCTAGATGACAGTCTATTCACTGTATTATTTTCCCTTATAACATGGTTAAAAGGGAAAATAATAGCATTCTGAATACAGAATGCATAGTATAATAGTGCTGGAAGGGTTAAAAAAAATAAAAAAGTTAACTCACCTTATCCTCTTGATCGCGTAGATCCCGGTCTGTTCTTTACTAGCTTTGGGCTAAATGACCTGTGGTGATGTCAAATCACATGCTCCATCACCATGGTGATGGACCATGTGATTGGAGCATGTGATCTGACATCACCACAGGTCATTTAGCCCAAAGCTAAAGAACAGACCGGCATCTACGCTAACAAGAGGAGAAGGTGAGTTAACTTTTTTATTATTTTTAACCCTTCCAGCGCTATTATACTATGTATTCTGTAGTCAGAATGCTATTATTTTCCCTTATGACCATGTTATAAGGGAAAATAATACAATCTTCAGAACATCAATCCCAAGCCCGAACTTCTGTGAAGAAGTTCGGGTTTGGGTACCAAACATGTGCAATTTGTCTCACGCGAGTGCAAAACGCATTACAATGTTTTGCACTCGCGCAGAAAAATCGTGCACTTTCCCGCAACGCACCCGCCTCTTATCCGGGCAAAAAACATGACGCCCGTGTGAAAGAGGCCTTAAAGATTGCTGTTCACAAGCGCAAACCATCCAACTTGAAGGAGCTGGAGCAGTTTTGCAAGGAGGAATGGGCAAAAATCCCAGTGGTAAGATGTGGCAAGCTCATAGACTTATCCAGGGCTGTGATTACCGCCAAAGGTGGCTCTACAAAGTATTGACTTTAGGGGGGTGAATAGTTATGCACATTGACGTTTTCTGTTATTTTGTCCTATTTGTTGTTTGCTTCACAATAAAATAAAAAACAATGTTCTGTAAATTAAATGATGCAAATCCTCAAACAATCCATGTTAATTCCAGGTTGTGAGGCACCAAAACACGCAAAAAAGTCAAGGGGGGGAATACTTTTACTTTTGTAAGTTCCTTAGTCCTTGAAATTCTCGCAAAATTACAAAACTCAAAGAAACCCCAAGTTAACCATGCGTTTTTTTTTTTTTTTTGCTGCAACAGTTAATTCAGCACTCCCCTTCCTATAGATAAACCAGAAGACATGAAGTGGTTGTAAAAAATGTCCTACCTTCATTGTATTATGAACAGAATTGTAATGGCTCATGTATGCATTACATATAAGCAACCTGTGTGTCAGATAGGTACCTACCCCAATAACAATGGTTAGGTAGTATACAGTATGTGCATGTTTCTGCCAAGGCCAAGTTGTACCTTCTGATCAGGAGTGTCACTGTTGTATAGACCAAAAAAATCGAAAAGGGGGCATGTGCCTTCATGTATGATGTTTAAACCATCATTCTCTAACCCAATGAATAAATTACAGTTGCGGAGTGTATGGAGCTCTCAGCGTTGTAAAAGTGAGGCACTGTGATGGCCCGCACCATCGTTTGCAGGTGCCATCTGTATTATATAGCTGGCACCCTGCTCTCACAGCCAGTATTGGAGTTAACTAGGATCCTGGCAGTTTAAGCCCTTAGATGTTGCGGTCAGTGCTGACCACTGCATCGAAGGCTGGTTTCACACGGCGTTGCGGGAAAAGGTGTGGGTGCGTTGCAGGAACATGCACGATTTTTCCACGCAAGTGCAAAACATTGTAATGCGCTTTGCACGCGCGTGAGAAAAATCGGCATGTTTGGTACCCAAATCCAAACTTCTTCACAGAAGTTCGGGCTTGGGATCGGTGTTCTGTAGATTGTATTATTTTCTATTATAACATGGTTATAAGGGAAAATAATAGCATTCTGAATACAGAATGCATAGCAAAATGGCGCTGGAGGGGTTAAAAAAAAAAAAAATGTAACTCACCTTAATCCACTTGCTCGCGTAGCCGGCATCTCTTCTGTCTCTTTCTTTGCTGATTGCACTCTAAGGACCTGTGGTGACGTCACTCCGGTCATCACATGATCTTTTACCATGGTGATGGATCATGTGATGACCGGAGTGACGTCACCACAGGTCCTTTGACTGCAATCAGCAAAGACAGAAAAGATGCCGGCTGCGCAAGCAAGTGGATTAAGGGGAGTTAAATATATATATCTTTTTTTTAACCCCTCCAGCCCTATTGTACTATGCATTCTGTATTCAGAATGCTATTATTTTCCCTTATAAGTTATAAGGGAAAATAAAATGATCGGGTCTCCATCCTGATCGTCTCCTAGCAACCGTGCGTGAAAATCGCACTGCATCCGCACTTGCTTGCGATTTCCAAGCAGCCCAATTCACTTCTATGGGGCCTGCGTTGCATGGAAAACGCACAATATAGAACATGCTGCGATTTTCACGCAACGCACAAGTGATGCGTGAAAATCACTGCTCATGTGAACAGCCCCATAGAAATGAATGGGTCAGGATTCTGTGCGGGTGCAATGCGTTCAACTCACGCATGGCGCCCGTATGAAAGGGGCCTAAGTAGTTAGAGATCGGGAGGGCGCTCCCTTTTTCACCTAATCAGTCCTCCTGAGATGGGATTTTGGGGTGCTAAGGAGTTGATATGGCAGTCAGGGAGAAGTTTCCCCTCCCTCTAAGCCTAGTTAAGCACCAGCATTAGTTTTCTTGATGCTGCTTGAGTGTTAGGCTATAGTGCGCCTCTGTTTTGTACCCTCACATTGAGTCTTCGCGGCTTCTTGCTTTTTTGTGCTCTTGGTTTAATTATGTTTATAGATGGCCAACCACGAATCTGAAAACTCCAGAAGATTCTCCAACAGAAGTGGGAAAGCTTCTTCTAAAAGACGACATCAAGAATGTTCTAATTGTGATGAGCCCCTTTCAGACAACTGTGAAGATAGATTATGTTGAGCCTATAGCCAAATGGTCAGCTCCAGTACAGCTTTGCTTTATTAAAACAAATGAAGCCTTACGCGTGAGATTACAATCTATCATTCGCAAGTTTTATCCTGTTGCTCTCCTAGTTTGGTTGGAAGTACCCAGAGAGAAGCACCTTTGGATAGACGGAGTGATGTCATCTACTTCAGAAGAGGAGAAGGAAGCCTTTTTGTCAGTAGACAAAATCCACAAGTTAATTTGTGCCATTTGATCAGAGAGGTCTAATCTGCTTCAGAAAGGCTCAGAAGAAACCTAAAACCTTTGCCATATATAAAAACGCTAGAGGCTTTAAGGACTGGGAACCGTAAAGCACCTAAAAGAGCTCAGGTGTTGAGCAAACGCTTTGAGATGCTGCTTCTGCTCGAGTGCAGGTTAAAGGGTTTCATGTCACCAGATTTAACCCTATTAAGCTAGCTGACATTAGCACATCGCTAATGTCAGCTAAACCTAACTAGCCTATTCCTACTTTTATCTATGCCCCCGTTACTCCAGAAATCTAACTTTTATAATATGCTAATTAGCCTCTATAAGCAGGGGGGGGGGCGTTGTTCCTGCTCCTAGAGGCTCTGTTCTCCCACCTTTGTCAGCCTCCATCCAAGTCCTGAATTGACACAGCCAGGCAGAGCTCGCATCTGTCTGCCAGCCCTGTGACTCTGGTGAAATCTCACGCCTGTTCAGTATTTGGCGTAGGCACGGTGAGGAAGCTGGCAGTCTGCGAGCGTCTTTCCCTAGCCTAGAGGCCATTTAGCATATTATAAAGTTATATTTCTTGCGTAACGGAGGCATAGATAAAAGTAGGAAAAGGCTAGTTAGGTTTGGCTGACATTAGCACATCGCTAATGTCAGCTAGCTTAATAGGGTTAAATCGGGTGACAAATCCTTTAAGGATTGGGACTCCTCCCAAAGTGGATGTGGTGGTGGCTAAGAAAGATGAAGCTAGTCTGAAAGATCCCCTGGTTGTTCAGCTTTTAGAAAATCGTATGCCTCGTTCACACGTCAGTGATTTCCATCAGTGATTTTAAGCCAAAAACCAGGTGTGGCTCTAAAACGCAGAACAGGTGCAGATCTTTCCCTTATATAATTATATAATATTGTCTGTGTAGCTCCACTCCTGGTTTTGGCACACAATCACTGACCAGAACACTGCCGTGTGAATGAGGATTTAGTCTGCTTCAGCCCAGGCCAAGGTATCGGTTGAGGAGTCCAGAAATGCCCTTTGTTCTCCTTGAAAATAAATTCTACAGAGGTCTGGTGGTAGAGCACAGCGGTAAGGTGCAACAGCCTCTAGTAGAGATCCCCCAACCTGTAGCTCATCTAATGTGTGGCTCCCACACTTGCTTGGATGATCAGATTCCCGCTTGGCCATGCTGTTGCAGGACCCCTCCCCCTTTACAGACCTGACATACAGCCTTCTGTGTGCGGAGCCGCTTTAGGCCTCATTCACACATACCTGGACACAGACCGTGGTCGTGAAAATCCACGTGTGAATGAGGCCTAAGGCTGTTTTTGTTGGCCCCACCACCTGTCTTCTGCTTGCTCCATTGTGTAGCTGGCCAGACAGCCATTCCTGCAGAATCCTGTGCTGTCTGTCACATGGACCTGGTCTCCCATCTCCAGGCTCCTGCTGGTGGACTGCGCAATGACCTGGGTGAGGAGTGGGACCTAGGCTCAGGGTTGGTTGGAGGTTGATATTTTACCAGACCTGGGCCGATTATATACTGGGCTGAGCTTGGTATAATTCATTTTTAGTAACTATTAAGATCAGCAAGAGTAGATTACTCATGTATGGACTGAGCAAGATCTGGGCTGACAATATGCCCAGCAAGGCAGATTTCTATTGGATCACTCTTGTAGGTCCAACAGTGGGCCATCCATATAATTCCCTGCAAATACAACTTCAACCTAATTACCACTACATACATAGTGATCCATGAAAATGTCCATGAAGCGCACAATGTAAGTCAATGGGGACGGATCCGTTTTTCACTGACAATAGAAAACAGATGCGTCCTCCATTGACTTTCAATGGTGTTCAAGAGAGATCCGTCTTGGCTATGTTAAAGATAATACAAATAGATCCGTTCTGAACGGATGCAGACAGCTGTGTATTATCTGAACGGATCCGTCCATGACAGATCCGCACAAAGCGCTGAGCTGTGAAAGTAGTCTAAGAACTACAAACACAATATCAATAAGGTCACAAAGTTGGACTGTCTTGACCTCAGATGCCTGGGCAAACAGGATGAGCTCAGGATCTCTGCCCGAGATCTCAAGGTAATTTGAACCCTCAGGAGATGACTCATTCAACAGAGTTGAGGGCAGCCTTCAAAACCCTGGTGCATTTCCAGTCCTCTTCTAGAGGGATGGCCATAACTGTGCAGTCGGACAATGCAGTGACTGTCCGTAACCTGTGCAGGCAAGGAGGCACCAGATCACCACAACTGTTGAGGCGATCCAGGTACAGACATGTGGGGAGGCCAATTTGTCAGATCTGATTGTGGTACACATATGGAGGGGGGGTTTAAAATATATCTATAATGAATTAAGCCATCAGCAAGCCCAAAGTGGGTTTGGCTCCCCTGCTTTACTGTCACAATCCAAAAGTCCTCATGTTTACAGTCAATTGACAGGCCAATATTAATGCAGTTGGGTCTCTGGTTATCAAAACTTTGATGCAGTCCAGAAGGTCTGCAACATCAAAAGCATACATTAGAGCCGTCAGACGTTGTACTGAACAAGTGCCGATAGACAAGCTATAGTCAATGAGCGCTCGCTTCTGGCCAGATTATCTGCCTGTGTAAGTGGGCTTTATGCAGACACGCACTAATAGTTCCCCACTCCTCCCGTAGATAGCAAGTTCCTTTTCAACTGTGAAATAGCAGGATAAATTGAGTGACACATGTAAGGTGGGGGAAGGGTGTTTATTGTCAAATCAGGTTCAAATGTACAAAACAAGTAAAATAAAAAAGGTAACAAAACAAATACCATCCAATTTCAGATCCCTACCCCCACCCTGTCCCTCCCAACCTAGATGGAAAAGTGGTGCCCCCAGACAAACCACAGATATTCATAGGTCCTTGGATCTTTCCAGCAGTGCATCTAAGAAGTAATCTCTATACAACTGTCAAATTCCTTTCAAGAAAGCTTTGCTTCAGTGTCCACATGTTGGGTCCCCATTAAATCCCAGTAACGTCAGGATGACAATCCCAACCTGCAGAAGTGCTTTGTCAAGAGCTCCTTTACAATTCTTCTTTCTTCTTCTTTTTGGGTTTTTCGTCATCTTTAACAACTGGAGGGTTTGTAGCCTCCTTCTTCAAGTAGCTGAGGAAGTCACTAACCTCCCTGCCACCCTACAATCAGAAAAAAACAGTTGTGAGTAAGGCTGGTAGAATGAGGCGAGAAAGACCAAAAGCAAAATCCTAACAAAAACGTAACTTGTATTGTCGCAGCCCATCGGTGGGTGGCAACAGGAGAGGTTGGATTCTAACAGCTTACGTCATGGAGACAGATGGCACCACTGTGTCTGGTGGTTGCTTATCCATATTTCACATCTGAATAAAACACTCAAATGATTCAAGCAAGCGTGGTTATGTAGAAGTGGCGGGGACACCATTTCATATCCAAGAGCTGCTTGAGCCTTGGTCACATTTCAGTGTCAGTAATGACATCCCTGTCAAAAGTCAGTGTTTCATCCAGGAAAATATCAGCATTTAAGCCTCATGCACATGACTGTGGTTTGGGTCTGCATCCAAGCTGCAGACTCCTGCACATCCGTTCCGTGGCCCCACAAACACCCCCCCCCCCCAAAAAAAAAAAACACGCGAACATGTCCTATTATCGTCCGTATTGCGGAAGAGGATAGGACTGCTGTATTGAGGGCCAGATAATCCGTAAGATGCAGAATGTGCATGGCCGACCACAAAACATACATGTCAAGTCCATTTTTTTGCCCTACATGTGTCATCTGCATGCCATGTGCTCTGCTCGGCTGAAAATTGGTTTCCAGGGCATATCCAGAACACTGATGCCATGCGTGTTCTGTCAGTGGTTTTTCACAGACCCTCAGACTTCAATGGGCATGTTTGGTCAGCATCATGGACAAAAATAGTGCATGGTGAGTGGAAAACCACTGATGTGCGAGCACACATTAAAATCGGTGATTCACTGAAGTGGGAACGAGGCCTTACACAACTATTGTGTGTGCCTGGAAGCAGATTAGGAATGTAAAGTGTCATTCATAAAACTTGCTAGTTGAGCAATGTTAGAGTTAACTCACCTCGTATCTCTTTGGACTTTGCTTACTTCCAGCTGGTGAAAAGTAAATTGTGGGGAACCTGCAAAATACACAAACTTCTTTAACAGCTCAAAAAAAAAAAAAAAATTAAACCCACCCCAGCTGTAGACTATGCTGTAATATATCGTAGTACATCGTATCATAGCACAAGTGGATTTATTGCTCTAAGACTGTACTGGAGATTAGGAGGAGTGTTGGAATACTTTTATTTAACAGGGTTTTATTAGCATCAGGATATCTCCAATATTTACCCTTGATCCTGTAGATGCTTAACTGTTCATTGTACTATGAACGACCCATGGGGCGCAAAAAAGAACAAAACATTCAGGCATATACTACATACCCTCTGACTTCATAGCTGGAAGGCACATCATTAGCAGTGGCATCCATCTTGGCAATAACAATGTTTGGATCATTTGCCAGCTATATAACAGGAATATAAGGTTAGTTTGAAGGCAGAAAGTAGTTCAAAATCTGTCAAGTCTTCAGACATCTCAGGGCAAGGCCAGACATGGATTTCAGATGTGGATTCTGCAAATTCCAGTATAATACATATGTATAGGGTTCTGAAAACCCAATGAAGATGGAGCAGAAATACAAGCATGAAGCAGATTTTCATTCCGTACTGAAATACATATCAGGGCTCCAGATGCGACTCAAAATTGCTAAATGGCAAACAGACTTTGTAGTCTTGTCGCCATTTGCGCCTAGACCCTCCGCTGCTTTTTACATTAAACTGGCATGGCACGCGCTGCTGTCAGCACGCTCCATGTTCTTCTGAACAGCACAGGGGAGAAGGAGGCAGTCCCTCCCCTGTGCACCGCTGCCACCAATGGGCTGATAGAAGCGAGGAGGAGGGGCTGTGGCCACTGTGCCACCAATGAATATCGTTTATGCTTAATACAAACGCAGGCTGCGCTGCGGGTGCCGACCATATCCCATACCCGGCACCCAGCCTCTATGACTGCTCGCTGCTATTAACCCCTTAGGTGCAGCACCTGAGGGGTTAATAGTGCGCGGATCACAGCGTGCAGTCAGAGGCTGGGTGCCGGGTATGGGATATGGCCGGCACCCGCAGCGCAGCCTGCGTTTGTATTAAGCATAGACGATATTCATTAGTGCCACAGTGTGGCCTTAAACACCCCCCGCCCAAGTATTATAATCATTGGCGGCAGTTCCGATCGGAGCCCCAGCAGTGAAAGCCTGGGGCTCCGATTAGTTACCATGGAAGCCAGGACGCTACTGAAGCCCTAGCTGCCATAGTCAGCTCCCTGCTGCTGTGTGTGCAAAGCAGCAGGGACAGTGTAAGATCCTATTCACCTTAAAGTAGGTACCTAGGAAATGCCCACAAGATGTAACAAAAAAAAAAATATATATAAACCCTTAAGCATACCTTCTCTCCAAGTTCCTTGTATTTGGGTTCCAGATTTTTGCAGTGTCCACACCATGGAGCATAGAACTCAATGAGAACATCCTTGCTGTCATCGTTTACAATTTCATCAAAGTTTTCAGCTACAACCACCTAAGAAAGGAAGAAACCCACAGAAAAGGTCAAATATTCCAATGTTACAACTTCCTTTTGTGGTGCAATTTTTCATTACATGCACCAAGGGTACTTCTTGTAGTTTTGGCCTCATAACTTGCATTAGAAAGGAAAGTGTCGAAGCACCCAAGGTGGTAAGGGGAAAGGAGTGCCTTCCCAAATAAGACTCAGAACTACTTGTCTTAGCAAGCAGTATAAGTGAAAATAATAAATCTAAAAAAGTACTCTATTAGGGGAGGTTAGGAAGTCTGCCACGTTCATCGTATGGGTGGTTTTACCTTGACTGGGCCATCGTTGTTCTGAGGAGTAGGCTCAGACTTTAGGTATTTCTTCAGTTTGCCATCAAAGTAATCTTGCAGGAATCGCTCTAGTGCCTTTCCATCACGGCTAATAGAAAAGAATTAGAAAACAGGGATCATCCAATGTATTCTTATGGGTGCAGATGCTGTCCACACAGACAAATCATGGCCTGCTGGCAAGTAATGCTTTACCAGGCTTTGGCCAAGGAGCTACATCAGTATAGTAGACCTACTTACGTGAACTCCTCCTGCATTACATATTTATCTCCTTTGGCAGTTTTAATTCCAACAACAGGAACGTCTCCAGCACTGGCATCCAAACCAAACTCCGTGACTTCATGAGCAAAAGACTTCCGGTTGGCAACGGCAAAACTGAGTTTTTGACCAGCATCAAGGAACTTCTTTGCCACCATCATTACTCTGAAATGGAGTCAAGTTTCAAGGTCACAAGAGCGATCTGCTAGAAACATTACCATATATATCCTGTACACTGAAATCCTAAATAACGGCAAATAACTTTGTTTTAAATCAGAAGATTGTGGATATAAAAAAAATATATATATATAAAAATCTAAAACCAAAACTAAAAAGAAACTGTAGATCACCTATTCCTCCAGTAGTTGGAGCCCTTGGGATTCTTCTCATAGTCCACATCATAGTAGGCCACAAGTAGATCCTTTCCTTGGATTAATTCTCTGTTGTCCTCAGTCAGGTGGGGGCAGATGCCAAAACTAAAAAGGAATAGAAGAATCAGATTTTGCAGTAGATGCAGTTAACAGAATCGTTCTCAAACTACTTGTCAGTCTGCAGGACTTTCTGCAAATCTTATATAGAGGTGAATTTCTTTCTGAAGGTTTCCTTTTATTGTTTGGCTAAGGGATGGTACCAAGAGCTGTAGGTTTGCGGGAGTTGGATTGATTGAAAGTTAAGGGGTTAAAGGAGTTTCCAGGGCTCCCTTATTGATGTCCTATACGAAGGATAGACAATCAGTATCACATTGGCAGGGGTCTTACTTCCAGCTGTCTCAGCTGCTTTCACAAACACCATCGCTGGAACTACAAAGATCTATCCACCGCGTAGTGGCTTGAATGGGAGCAGCGCTGCAATAATCAGACCACTACACAGTGGACGGAGAACCCCCTTAAGACATTTAGGCTCAGCAGTGGATAACTAATGAGTACAGCCGGTTTAATAGCAAGACTAGGATTAGAAGGGCATTATTACCGATTTTAGATTTATATACTGCTCAGTTTCAATATAAAACAAAAAAAGGGTAAAAGGAAGTAGGATAATAAGGAGAAATGACTAGGCAGTACTTCCATTTACTGTCCTGTGTGCACGTCACACCACCCCCCCTGCCCCCCAAACTTCACTGGTGGCAACCAAGATTAAAAGGGTTGTCTCACTTCAGTAAGTGGCATTTATCATGTAGAGAATATTAATACAAGGCACTTACTAATGTATTGTGATTATCCATATAAGGGTACTTTCACACTTGCGTTTTTCTTTTCCGGCATAGAGTTCCGTCACAGGGGCTCTATACCGGAAAATAACTGATCAGGCATATCCCCATGCATTCTGAATGGAGAGTAATCCATTCAGTTTGCATCAGGATGTCTTCAGTTCAGTCGTTTTGACTGATCAGGCAAAAGAGAAAACCGTAGCATGCTACGGTTTTATCTCCGGCGAAAAAAACTGAAGACTTGCCTGAATGCCGGATCCAGCATTTTTTCCAATAGGAATGTATTAGTGCCGAATGCGGCATTCAAAATACCGGAATGCCGGATCCGTTTTTCCGGTCTGCGCATGCGCAGACCTTTAAAAATGAAAAAAAAAAAAAAAAAAAAAAAAAAATATACGGATCCGTTTTGCCTGATGACACCGGAAAAACGGATCCGGTATTGCAATGCATTTTTCTGACTGATCAGGATCCTGATCAGTCTGAAAAATGCCTGATCAGTCAGAAAAAATGACATCCGTTTGCATACAATTTGCCTGATCAGGCAGTCAGTTCAGGCAACGGAACTGCCTGCCGGAATCAAGCAACGCAAGTGTGAAAGTACCCTTACTTCCTTTGCTGGCTGGATTCATTTTTCCATCATATTATGCACTGTTAAGGACCATCAGTGGTGGCCATGCTTGCACACTATAGGAGAAAGTCAGCCTCTCTGGTAGCCGGGACCATGGGAGCTCACATAGGCTAGTGCTTTTTCCTATATTGTGCAAGCACGGCCACCACTGCTGGATTGCACAAGAACCCCCCTCCCTCAGTACAAGCCCCACAAGAACCCCCCTCCCTCAGTACAAGCCTCAAATCAAGGGTTAAACATCTGGGATAGGAGCTCTCCAATCATGATCACTGCTGCCAGGTGCCAGCTGTATTACACAGTTGGCACATATGGAGCAGGCTAAGCACCTGAGCCCGGTTCATACATTTACAGTAAACCAGTGACATAGTTACGTTTTGGTGCATGTAAGCTTTAATTGGAGTCAATTTTGGGAGACTGGCACTCAAATCTCACGTCAATTTCTGAACCAAATGAAAACTACTCACATTTCATCCTGGATGAACTTCTTTATTTTGTGGCTGGTGATCTTCTCATCGGCAGGGAAGGAGACAGAACTGTCCTCAAACTTGTTTGCAAGACGTGTTGGACGGAATAGAACAACCCCCCTTGAACAAAATTAAAGGAAAAGTCTTCAGACAAGATCCCCAGGACGGCTGATCCCGCATACCATGCCTGTCACCTCTACAGGACATTACTTACTCGCCATTAGAATCATGTTTATCCACTAGTTCTGTTTCATCTGTGTGCGCAAAGCGGTATTTCTCCCTTAGGGTGTTGGCTGCCTTCAGAAATTCAGAATGGGTTGTGCCATACAGATCACGGAAGAAGCCTGTATTGAGGGGGAGCGCGGGAAAAGTATAAATGCCGGTCTTCCACAACAAGTGCAAAATATTATATCAGCGAAGCAATGCCTTGTGAAGTTCCCTCATGACACTCACCAACCACAGATGCATCAACGTCACCAATGAATTTTTCAAATTCTTCAACAGATCGCAGATCCACAGATGCAGGACCGGCCTGTGTCTTCATTGTTTTGACAATTCCGTCTTAAAAATAAAAGATTAACATTGCCGTACTCTGAAACCACAACACTCAGAATTTAATACGAAAGCTCAAACAAAGGCCAAGATCACCACTAATGGAAGGCTGTCACACCCACATAGTTTCATTAGTTGTGATCAGGGCTGTGGAGTCAATTTTGGGTACCTGGAGTCTGAGTCGGCAAAAATGAACCGACTCCTACTAAACTTAAAATGGAATAAAAAATAAAAAAAGCAAGTTTAAATGTCCCAATTCACAAAAAGTTAATGCAAAACGAACACGTTAAGTGACCGTGAAGAAGCATGCGTTTCATATGCTTCACTATATGGCACGCAACGCACAGTTAAGGAGCGGCAATACTTATACTTTCCATTGTGTTGTGTTCCGCTGTTACAGGGAACGCAACGCCCATGGTTAACCTAGCCTCTCACTGATAACTGATCAAGGAAATGTGTTTTTTGCAGGACTAGAGACACTTGTATAAGTGATGGGAATGGATAGTCAATAGTTCAAGACTGAAGCTGTAAACCATTTGAAAAACTGCTGTCATTCAGCTAAGGCTATAAACTTGTAAACTCAGATTGTTAGCTTCAACTCTAAACATGACTATGGGATTCTACTGGGGAAATCATGTTTTACAATAAATGCCCCTTCCCCTGCCCCTTCCTGGATCCTCCCACTGCCCAATCTTCAGCAGAAGATCAGCACACAAAGGAGAAGGCAGCAGCTTCTGCCCAACTACCTCTCTGCTATAAGAGCTTAGAAGAACTTGGTGGAACAGCTGTGTTTCTTTCCTTCAAGGAATGTATAAAATACATTTGCATATTAAATAGAGTCGTCGGAGTTGGAAATACCAAAAACTGAGGATGAGGAGCATTTGTCTACCGACTCCACAGCCCTGGTTGCGATCACTGCAGTTGCATGGCCAATGATTGCAGTGTTCATGGTCAATGTCACCATGTAACCCTAGCCTTAAAGGTGTTGTCCACTTTATTTGTAGCCTATCCGCAGGCCTCAGTGCATCAACTAAGGCCAGCTAGCTCCTGACCAGCAGCAGATAGAACATTTGGTTGCTTCGTACCATCGGAAGCGTTATTCTATAATGAAGAGGCCAAACCATTATGGCTGGAGCCGTGTACAGCAGGCATCGAGTTGGTGGTTTACTTGGACCAGAATGTTAAATATAAAAAGCACTAAACATCTCCACCACACCACAGCCGTTCCAATGTTGCTCTGGTGACGCACCATCGCCAGAACTGCCTGCTGGATCCGGCAATCTGTATGCAAACGGCTGCCATTTGTAGACTGATCCAGTATTTATCTTTTTCACATTATTAAAGGTCTGCGCATGCGCAGACCGCAAAACCGGATCCGTTTCCCGGAACACTTGGGGCCGAATCCGGCATTAATGCATTTCAATGAAAAATAATGTCGGATCCGGCATTCCTGCAAGTGTTCCGGAATTTTGGACAGAGAAAATACTGCAGCATGCTGCGCTATTTTCTCAGGCCCAATACCGCAAGAGTGACTGAACTGAAGACATCCTGATGTATACTGAACAGATTGCTCTCCATTCAGAATGCATTAGGATAAAACTGATCAGTTTTTTTTCCCGGTATTGAGCCCCTAGGACGGAACTCAATAGTGGAAAAGTTTAACGCAAGTGTGAAAGTACCCTTAGGCTAGTTTAAAATCTCTGGCACTTTGGCTGTGCTGCGAATCAGTCAGACGCAATCTGCAGCAGGTTTCTGTCAGGCCGATTCTCGGCATATTTGGCAGATTGCGGCCAGATCTTCGCTGGAACCCATTATAGTTAATGGGGCGGGTGCGCATTCAGTTTGCATCCAGCAGTGCCAGATCTGGAGAATTCTGGCAGGCTGTTCTCTGTCCTGCCTGAGATGTGAAACAAGCCTAAGCAGTTACAAGCTCCTGGGTTACTTTGTGAACTATGGATTAAAGTGTTCACCCATTTTCACCTTTCTGCAATTACCAGTGCCCTTCTTTTGTAGGGTACACAAGTGTCATATAGGCCCTGACCAGAAGTGGGGCACACAACCAATCTCTTCGGCCTAAGGAGTGCTGCATCGCTTTCTCTTTAGAGAGATGCATGCCGGAAAATATTACTACAGAATAATGTAGAGGCTTTTTATTACGGCGTGTCACGTTTACCACTGTTAGAGCTCAGAGGGGCTGGCCTAGTCCTCGGAGCACTGCTTCTCTTCCACAGGCCAGGCATCCTCACTACTCCAATGACTGGCCCATAAATCTTAGCCATGCGCCGGGAGCAGAACTGAGTGGGGACAGCTGCACGAGAGCTCTATTGCCCATGAGCAGATAGTACTGCCGCTGGTCATGGGAGCAGTTATCCCTGGACTTAAGTCATCTTAATACACAAGAGTTCATCTTACCAGCATTCCTAGGGCCATCATAAGCACCAGACTCTTCTCCGTTTCTGAAGATCTTAAGAGTAGGGTAGCCACTGACTCCAAATTTGTTGCAAATGTTAGAGTTTGCAGTACAGTCAACCTGATGACAATATATTAAGTCACTTTAATAAGGCAAAACCTGGTGAATGGATTGGTACAAGCAAGTAAGAGAAATAAAAGACAGCGGTTGTTCTTGGACACCCCACAATAAATAAATCTCTCATGGTGATTTGGTCAATCACACTACATAAGGTATACCAGGGATGCCCAACCTGCAACCCTCCAACTTCCATCATGCCTGAAAGCCTATAGCCACCATGGCATGCTGGGAGTTGTGGTTTTGCAACAGCTGGAGGACCGGTATACCAAAGCTAGTACAGCAATTTAGCTCTGAAACTAGGTCTCCGTATGCAACTAAGCATGTGGCCGTGCCCGGCATTCAGCTATTATCACCCAGAAAAGCCACCACTGTCCGGATGCAATTCACCACCAGACACCCCCGCTAACAGATCACACCACGCGTTTCCTCCCACACTCCAAAGACAAACTGATAGGGACCTTAGATTGTGAGCCCCATTGGGGACAGTTGGATGGTAATGTCTGTAAAGCGCTGCAGAATATGTCATCACTATATAAATGCAAAACAACAATTTATCTGCCGGACTTTGGCGAGGTGTTTGCAACAAGTTCTTTCAACTGACTAAGAAAAACAACAACCTGGGATAAAGGGAATAATATTACCTTAGCCAGAGCAACCGTTCCTTTCAGCTTGGTGGCAGCAGTCTCAAATTCGGGTGCAAGCTTCTTACAGTGTCCGCACCTAGAGAGGAACAGAAAAGTCACTGAGACCCCATCAGACACACAGTCTCCATATTGTCATATTACAGCACGATGATTTATAGAGACAAGCAGCTACACACACCACTTATTACTTCCTTCTTCCACTGGACGACATGTACTGTACTCTATAAAGAGGTTCTTAAATGGGTTCTTCCGATTTTAGAAATGTATGACATATCCTCGGGCTGGGGCATCGATATCAGATGGGTGGGGGCCTGACACCCCCACTGATTATTTTAATGGGAGCCCTGGAGCACTCTATTCCTGCCGTTTCCAGCATCATCCACTGTTTTGTTCTCAGTGACTGCCGAAGTCAGCTGGTGGGTGAGAGTGCTGGATGTCGGACCCCCACAGCCCTCATACTGATGACCTATTTGGAATGTGGAGAACCCCTTTAAGCACCAGTGCATATAAAACCCAGTGCCCAGAATATTAAATTATCCACCCAAGACACTGCAAACCTGTCCAACTGATAGTGGACAAGAAGCCGGCCCTAGGACCTTTATATGGCCACACCCGACACTTTACAGTAAGGAGGACACGGTATACAACATCCAATGGCTTCGGCTGGCCATACATATTCAACTGCTGCCCGCCAACCACATCGACTGACGAGACCGGACAACCATCCAATGTGTATAGAGACCCGACTCTCCTCAGATGGCAGCAGAAGTTAGAAGAGAAGGATCAGGCAGTTCCAACATGCCCGGTTCTCTGGGAGCTATCCATCCTGGCAGTGGCTTTCTCCCCTCTTCCCATTCAGAAGACATACATGCTTGGTATATAGACCCCATAGACTAGAATGGGATCTGCCCACTTACCGATATCCGTAAGCTGGCATTTCACCGGAAAGCAGCAGGATCCCACTATAGTCCAGGGCAGGGATCAGCAACCTTTGGCACTGCAGCTGTTCTGAAACTACAACTCCCAGAATGCTCCATTAATTTCTGTGGCAGTTAGCCTACTTTACACTAGAGTTTGAGTTTTCCGGTATTGAGTTCCATCATAGGGGCTCAATACCGGAAAAAAAAAAAAAACAGGGACAAAACTAAACTGAATGCTCCAAAATGCATTCCATTCCCATATCGGAGAGCAAACCGCAGCATGCTGTATTTTGCTTTCCGTCCTGGGATGCAGAGCAAGATGGATCCGTCATGACCCCCAATGCAAGTCAATGGGGACGGATCCGTTTTCTCTGACACAATGGAAAACTGATCTGTCCTCCATTGACTTTCAGTGGTGTTCATGATGGATCAGTCTTGGCTAATGTTAATGATAATACAACCGGATCCGTTCATAACAGATGCAGATGGTTGTATTATCAGTAACAGGAAGCGTTTTTTGCTAAACCCTGCTGGATCCAGCAAAAACGCTGGTGTGAAAGTAGCCTTAGAGGAACAGCCAAGTATGTCGCATGCTGGGAGTTGTAGTTTTGCAGCAGCTGGAGTGGCGATGGTTGTCGATCCCTGGTCTAGAGGGTCTGGCGGTGCCGGATCAAGAGAACTGCAGCAGGCGGTTGTTTGCTGGCTCCTGATGCTGCCAATGTGAACACTAAGTGTAAATGTTTAAGTAGGATTTCACTTTCAACAGTGATACAGATCACTGCACATATACAGCTGTGCTTAAAGGGAACCTGTCCACATGAAATGCAATGCAGTCAGCATATTATAGAGCAGGAAGAGCTGAGCTGATGGACGGATCCGTTTTCTATTGTGTCAGTGAAAACTGATCTGTCCCTATTGACTTACACTGTGTCAGAACAGATCCGTTTGGCTCAGTTTTGGTGTCCGCCTCCAAAGCGGAATGAAGACGAAACGGAGCCAAACTGATGCATTCTGAGCGGATCCTTTTCCACTCAGAATACATTAGGGCAAAACTGATCCACTTTAGACCGCTTGTGAGAGCCCTGAACGGATCTCACAAACGGAAAGGCCAGTGTGAAAGCAGCTTTGGCCTCATCCACACACCATCATTTTAGTACCATTCCAATCTGCATTTCTGGCGGATTGCACTTGAACCCATTCATTGCCATGGATTTGCAAAAAACATGGATAACGAACTGATGTCATCCATGGGCAGTCCCACAAATTATATAACATGTCCTATTGTCCGTTTTGCGTCCAAGTGGCAGTTCTAGTGAAGGTGAGAAGGCTCCGGCCTGTATTTTACAGATCTGCGGACATCAAAATGGACAGTCATGTGTATGAGGCCCAGCTCCTCCTGCTATCTGCAGACTGCGTCCACAATGTGACAGGTTCACTTGAAAAACAAAAACTAAAAAACTAATGGGGAAAGGTAAAAAAAAAAAACTAAATATCCAGGAGGGAGAACCCTTCGTGTAGTTGGGATTGCAGGGAGGACGTGCTGGCTGGTGTGCTCACAGTGATGCGAGTATAAGTGAGGACAGTCATGCTGCACAGGAGGAGGAAATCCTTGAAGACATCGCATACATGAGGGCAGCCTCATACTGTCAGCCAATCAAAAGCAGCCACCAAGTTCCCAACAGCCAATCAGCTGCAGACACCACAGCAAGAGCACACCCACCCCCAGAAGCAGAACAAGGGAGGATGGGAATAGTAGTCCACAAAGTGACATCACTGGCTGTGCAGGACAGAGAGTAGCCCCCTGGAGGACTACAAGTCCCTACAGCATCCGACTGACAAAGCAACCAGGACTAAAAGTGAAAGAAAGCAGCGCAGAACAGACACTGCTACATCATTCCTCACCTCCCTCCATGTACACACAGGACATGGAGGAGATGTGAGCACCTCTACCTGCGCAGAACAGACACTGCTACATCAATCCTTACCTCCCTCCATGGACACACAGGACATGGAGGAGATGTGAGCACCTCTACTTGAGCAGAACAGACACTGCTACATCAATCCTTACCTCCCTCTATAGACACACAGGACATGGAGATGTGAGCACCTCTACCTGCACAGAACAGACACTACTACATCAATCCTCACCTCCCTCTATGGACACACAGGACATGGAGGAGATGTGAGCACCTCTACCTGCGCAGAACAGACACTGCTACATCAATCCTCACCTCCCTCTATGGACACACAGGACATGGAGATGTGAGCACCTCTACCTGCACAGAACAGACACTGCTACATCAATCCTCACCTCCCTCTATGGACACACAGGACATGGAGATGTGAGCACCTCTACCTGCACAGAACAGACACTACTACATCAATCCTCACCTCCCTCTATGGACACACAGGACATGGAGATGTGAGCACCTGTACCTGCGCAGAACAGACACTGCTACATCAATCCTCACCTCCCTCTATGGACACACAGGACATGGAGGAGATGTGAGCACCTCTACCTGCGCAGAACAGACACTGCTACATCAATCCTTACCTCCCTCCATGGACACACAGGACATGGAGGAGATGTGAGCACCACTAGCCACCCACTATACAAGGTGTACACTATAGCTGTAATATAGGAGGTGCCCCTCCCAGAGCACAGGCATCCCCTGCACCCCCGGCAGAGAGTCCCTCATCAGACACTATTCACACTGGGAGTGGACTACACATAGGTGACAAGCTATCATCAGCCACTTCAGAGCTGAACTCCCTCCATGGGATCACTGGCTGGATAACAGCGCTATTTCTAGAAGAGGAGTGTGTCCCCGTGCACCGCAGCGTTACTGCGCCCACACAGGCACGCTCCCCACTGCGGTACCGCGCCGGGAACACTGCCACTCACCATGGGGCAAAGAACTCGACCAGGATGATCTGATACTGGGAGATGCTGCTTTCAAAGTCGTCGTCCGTGAATTCCAAGACGTCGGAGGCCCATGCGGTGCTGGCAGCAGCGCCCAGAAGGACCAGGAGGAGGAGGCTGCGCGTCATGTCGGTGTCGGTGCGGAGCTCTCAGCAGCACTGCCTGACCTGAACTACAGGGGAAGCCGGGGAGCGAAAGGGAGAAAAACCTGCCGGAAGTAACCGCGGCTGGACCTGGAGCCGGAGTGTGGCATCCGCTCATTGGCTGTCGCGCGTTGGCGTCATCGGGCGGAGGCGTGGACCTGGCCGTAGAACGCGGCTGGGCGTGGCTACTGAAATCTATCGAACTAGAAGGTGTGGTGGTGCAGGGGCGGGAAAGCGTGTCGGCCACTAGGGGGTGACGCTGGCAGGTCACGTGTTCAGATAGGCCAGAATGATCATGGCAGGCAGCGAACAGGAAATCCGTGATAGCCTGCATGTGTAGTTACACCTGAGCTTAAAGGAGAAGTCCGGTCACCACTGGTCTCTATGAAGCAGTCCTTTGGTACTGCGGAGAGATTTCTGGTGCTGGGAAGTAGGCATACATTGCTGTGTACACAGAAGGGAGGCTCACCAGCTCAAAATGCAGGTCCATCTCCAAGCTTAACCTCATGTAGTGGGAGAGTAGGCATACATTGCTGTGTAAAATGAGGAAAATAAATAGTCTCTCAAAATGTTACTTATCGGCGCTGCAGATCCACCGGCTCAAGTTCACATAAAGTTCAATAAAGTAATGGTGGTCGCGCTGCCCTCCAGTAAATAGACTACGCCCATCTCACTTTTACCTTATGTACCACACCCGCTCTAGAGGTAGCGAGTTGTACATTTTTCATTTTTTTGTCCTCTCTGGTGCGGTTCATGCAGGCAATATAGAAACCGCACGAGGTGAACTGGTTTTTCTTTTTTCACTGGTTTGGTAGAGATAAAGCTGTGTAGTGCAGAAGCCATCATTTCTAAAAGATACAGGAACAGTTCTGGATACGGAATTTTGGACCAGTCACTAATAATATTTGGCTGGCCACAGTCGATGTATGTTCGTTATATACGGTGATTCCAAAAGATCCAGGCTTAAAAACAGTGGAAGAGGGGGGTTGTCCATGACACAGCCGTAGGCCGATTTTATTCTTGATTGTTTCAATTTTAGTTTGAGAAGAAATTATTTTTGGTTTGATGATGTATATTATCTTCAATTAACTGGAACAGGCGATGGGGCGAAATGCGTACCCAGTTTCGCAAATTTGTATATGGCGTCATGGGAGAAAGAAACCATTGACCCCCTCCTCAAGCAGAATAATGTAGAACTAGAAAAGCTACAATTTCTGGGGAAATTGTGTGAAGTGTTCTTGCCTCCACCAGTAGCTTACAACTAAAGTGGGCGGAGTAACTGGGTGGAGTGGCTTGAGTAACTGTTGTGTGGTTGGATTGGCTGGAGTAACTGTGGAAAGGTTGCACCTAAAAGTCGGGGTGGTTGCACCTAAGGGTCGGGGTGGGTGCACCTAATCGTTGGGGTGGTTGCACCTAAGGGTCGGAGTGGGTGCACCTAAGGGTCGGGGTGGGTGCACCTAAAAGTTGGGGTGGTTGCACCTAAGGGTCGGGTGGGTGCACCTAATCGTTGGGGTGGGTGCACCTAATGACTAGGGTGAGTGCACCTAAGGGTCGGAGTGGGTGCACCTAAGGGTCGGACCCCATGACTAAGTGACCCAAGTTTGGTGACTTTAGTTTCAAATCTGTGCGACTGGGAGCAATTTGAAAATTTTCCCTGTCAAAGTCAATGGGAAAAAACGTGGATTGCTTAGCCGTGGACATTTTTAGTGGCAGCAGGGATAGCTGAACGTTTTGATATAAGATTTGTGTAGGTGGCCTGAAAATGAGGGAGTGGTGGCAGTTTAGAAATCATGTCCTGATTTTTCAGCTTTTGCCAGCTCCCACTCTAGCTTTGCCATTCATTCCTATGGGACAACTTTCGCCACAAGAACCACGATATTCTGTGAACCATTCGGCGAAATGTTCCACAAAGTAATTGCAATCCGATCGGGAACAATCTGCACGTTTTGGTAAATTTTTGTCTATGTAGTGTAAAAACTGTGGGAGGAGTTAGGGTGGCAAATTTGGCTATAATAATAAGAATAAGAACTAGAAAAGGTACAATTTCTGGGGAAATTGTGTGATGTGTTCTTGCCTCCACCAGTAGCTTACAACTGGAGTGGGCGGAGTAACTGGGTGGATTGTAGACTCCGCCCACTTTTATAAATTTTGACCTTTGTCTCACACTGACCCACCCTGCCGAGTTTGGGTGTGGCTTAAATACTGTGAGAATGTCAGCTGTTTAAATGTTTCTTATTGAAGTCAATAGGGAAAATCTGATTGGTTGTTTGTGGCTCCGCCCACTTTTTAGCGTCCCCAAAATGAGATATACATTGGCACAGTCCTCCAGTGACCAACTGTGCCAAGTTTCAGAACCCTGCCATTAACAGTCTAAGAGCAGCGGCAGTTTGAATTTTTCCCATTTAAACAAATGGCTGAAATTTGATTGGCCGTTGTAGACTCCGCCCACTTTTTTTGTAAATTTTTGAATCCAGTCACCCAATGACCTACGGTGCCAAGTTTGGGTATTCTGGCTTAAATACTGTGAGAATAAAAGCAATTTAAAGGTTTCTCATTGAAGTCAATAGGGAAAATCTGATTTGTTGTTGTTGGCTCCGCCCACTTTTTAAATTTTTGAATCCAAAGTAATCTATCACCTGATTTCAGAGATTTGAAGCCCCTGACATCAATCATGGCAGCATTTTTCAATTTTCAGAATTATTTTTTTTTCCATATTGAAATCAATGAAAGAAATCTGATTGGTTGTTTTTGGCCCCGCCCACTTTTCAAAATTTTAATCCTAAATTGTCCAACTGTACCAAGTTTGGGGAGCCTGCCATTAACAGTCTAAGAGAAGCGGCAGTTTGAATTTTTCCCATTTAAACAAATGGCTGAAATTTGATTGGCCGTTGTAGACCCCGCCCACTTTTTAAAAAATGTTGACCCCAGTCACCCAATGACCTATGGTGCCAAGTTTGGGTATTCTGTCTTAAATACTGTGAGAATGACAGCAATTTAAAGGTTTCTCATTGAAGTCAATAGGGAAAATCTGATTTGTTGTTGTTGGCTCCGCCCACTTTTTTAATTTTTGAATCCAAAGTAATCTATCACCTGATTTCAGAGATTTGAAGCCCCTGACATCAATCATGGCAGCATTTTTCAATTTTCTGAAATTTTTTTTTTCCATATTGAAATCAATGAAAGAAATCTGATTGGTTGTTTTTGGCCCCGCCCACTTTTCAAAATTTTAATCCTAATCCTAAATTGTCCAACTGTACCACGTTTGGGAAACCTGCCATTAACAGTCTAAGAGCAGCGGCAGTTTGAATTTTTCCCATTTAAACAAATGGCTGAAATTTGATTGGCCGTTGTAGACTCCGCCCACTTTTTCATTATTTTTTGAATCCAGTCACCCAATGACCTACGGTGCCAAGTTTGGGTATTCTGGCTTAAATACTGTGAGAATGACAGCAATTTAAAGGTTTCTTATTGAAGTCAATAGGGAAAATCTGATTGGTTGTTTGTAGCTCCGCCCACTTTTTAATGTCCCCAAAATGTGACAGAAATTTCCAGGTTGACCCCATGACTGAGTGACCCAAGTTTGGTGAGTTTCACTCCGAAGCTGTATGAGTGACAAACATTTGCATTTTTCCAATAAAACTCTATGGGAGAAAAAAAGAGGTTTTCGGGGGCCCGCCCCAGGGGCCCGGAGGGTGGGATCGGTTAACAAAGCACAAGCAAGATACTCGGGTATGTGCCGACCAAGAGTGCAAAGTTCGGTATTTATACTCCTAAATCTGTGGGAGGAGTAGCAATTTGAACGTCTCATTGTAGTCAATGGGGAGAATTTGATTGGTTCTGTGTGGCCCCGCCCAAATTTTCGGGTCTCCGAAATGTGCTAACAAATTGCGCGTTGACCCCATGACTAAGTGACCCAAGTTTGGTGACTTTAGTTTAAAATCTGTGCGACTGGGAGCGATTTGAAAATTTTCCCTGTCAAAGTCAATGGGAAAAACTTGGATTTTGGGGGCCCTGTCCCAGGGGCCCGGAGGGTGGGATCGGGTAACAAAGCACAAGCAAGGTACTCGGGTGGGTGCCGACCAAGTCTGCAAAGTTTGAAATTTGTACTCCTAAAAATGTGGGAGGAGTAGCGATTTGAAGGTCTCATTATAGTCAATGGGGAGATTTTGATTGGTTCTGTGTGGCCCCGCCTACATTTTGGGGTCCCCGAAATGTGCCAAAAATTTTCGGGTTGAGCCCATGACTAAGTGACCCAAGTTTGGTGACTTTAGCCTCAAAGCCTGGCGAGTGGGAGCGATTTGAAAATTTACCCTGTCAAAGTCTATGGGAAAAAAGGGGGCTTCCGGGGCCCGCCACGGGGGCCCCGGGGGTGGGATCGCTCCACAAAGTAATAGCAATCCGATCGGGCACAATCTGCACGTTTTGGTAAATTTTTGTCTATGTAGTGTAAAAACTGTGGGAGGAGTTAGGGTGGCAAATTTGGCTATAATAAGAATAAGAATATATATGTGAGATAACATTATGTGGTCTTGCTATGCAAGAACACATAATAAGAGCTTACAACTGGAGTGGGCGGAGTAACTGGGTGGAGTGTAGACTCCGCCAACTTTTGTACATTTTGACCTTTGTCTCAAACTGACCCACCCTGCCGAGTTTGGGTGCTGTGGCTTAAATTCTGTGAGAATGACAGCTGTTTAAAGGTTTCTTATTGAAGTCAAAAGGAAAAATCTGATTGGTTGTTTTTGGCCCCGCCCACTTTTCTGAATTTTAATCCTAATCCTAAATTGTCCAACTGTACCAAGTTTGGGGATCCTGCCATTAACAGTGTAAGATCAGCGGCAGTTTTAAATTTCCCCATTGAAATAAATGGCTGAAATTTGATTGGCCGTTGTAGACTCCGCCCACTTTTTCATTATTTTTTGAATCCAGTCACCCAATGACCTACGGTGCCTAGTTTGGGTATTCTGGCTTAAATACTGTGAGAATGCCAGCAATTTAAAAGTTTCTCATTGAAGTCAATAGGGAAAATCTGATTTGTTGTTGTTGGCTCCGCCCACTTTTTAAATTTTTGAATCCAAAGTAATCTATCACCTGATTTCAGCGATTTGAAGCCCCTGACATCAATCATGGCAGCATTTTTCAATTTTCTGAATTTTTTTTTTTCCATATTGAAATCAATGAAAGAAATCTGATTGGTTGTTTTTGGCCCCGCCCACTTTTCAAAATGTTAATCCTAATCCTAAATTGTCCAACTGTACCAAGTTTGGGAAACCTGCCATTAACAGTCTAAGAGCAGCGGCAGTTTGAATTTTTCCCATTTAAACAAATGGCTGAAATTTGATTGGCCGTTGTAGACTCCGCCCACTTTTTCATTATTTTTTGAATCCAGTCACCCAATGACCTACGGTGCCAAGTTTGGGTATTCTGGCTTAAATACTGTGAGAATGACAGCAATTTAAAGGTTTCTTATTGAAGTCAATAGGGAAAATCTGATTGGTTGTTTGTAGCTCCGCCCACTTTTTAATGTCCCCAAAATGTGACAGAAATTTTCAGGTTGACCCCATGACTGAGTGACCCAAGTTTGGTGAGTTTCACTCCGAAGCTGTATGAGTGACAAACATTTGCATTTTTCCAATAAAACTCTATGGGAGAAAAAAAGAGGTTTTCGGGGGCCCGCCCCAGGGGCCCGGAGGGTGGGATCGGTTAACAAAGCACAAGCAAGATACTCGGGTATGTGCCGACCAAGAGTGCAAAGTTCGGTATTTATACTCCTAAATCTGTGGGAGGAGTAGCAATTTGAACGTCTCATTGTAGTCAATGGGGAGAATTTGATTGGTTCTGTGTGGCCCCGCCCACATTTTCGGGTCTCCGAAATGTGCTAACAAATTGCGCGTTGACCCCATGACTAAGTGACCCAAGTTTGGTGACTTTAGTTTAAAATCTGTGCGACTGGGAGCGATTTGAAAATTGTCCCTGTCAAAGTCAATGGGAAAAACATGGATTTTGGGGGCCCTGTCCCAGGGGCCCGGAGGGTGGGATCGGGTAACAAAGCAAAAGCAAGGTACTCGGGTAAGTGCCGACCAAGTCTGCAAAGTCTGGAATTTGTACTCCTAAAAATGTGGGAGGAGTAGCAATTTGAAGTTCTCATTAAAGTCAATAGGGAGATTTTGATTGGTTCTGTATGGCCCCGCCCACTTTTTGGGGTCCCCGAAATGTGCCCAAAATTTTCGGGTTGACTCCATGACTAAGTGACCCAAGTTTGGTGACTTTAGCGTCAAAGCCTGGCGAGTGGGAGCGATTTGAAAATTTACCCTGTCAAAGTCTATGGGAAAAAAGGGGGCTTCCGGGGCTCGCCACGGGGGCCCCGGGGGTGGGATCGCTCCACAAAGTAATAGCAATCCGATCGGGTACAATCTGCACGTTTTGGTAAATTTTTGTCTATGTAGTGTAAAAACTGTGGGAGGAGTTAGGGTGGCAAATTTGGCTATAATAATAATAATATATATGTGAGATAATAGTATGTGGTCTTGCTATGCAAGAACACATAACTAGAAAAGGTACAATTTCTGGGGAAATTGTGTGATGTGTTCTTGCCTCCATCAGTAGCTTACAACTGGAGTGGGCGGAGTAACTGGGTGGAGTGTAGACTCCGCCCACTTTTATAAATTTTGACCTTTGTCTCACACTGACCCACCCTGCCGAGTTTGGGTGCTGTGGGTTAAATACTGTGAGAATGACAACTGTTTAAAGGTTTCTTATTGAAGTCAATAGGGAAAATCTGATTGGTTGTTTGTGGCTCCGCCCACTTGTTAGCGTCCCCAAAATGAGATATACATTAGCACAGTCCTCCAATGACCAATTGTGCCAAGTTTCGGAACCCTGCCATTAACAGTCTAAGAGCAGCGGCAGTTTGAATTTTTCCCATTTAAACAAATGGCTGAAATTTGATTGGCCGTTGTAGACCCCACCCACTTTTTTATTTTTTTTGACCCCAGTCACCCAATGACCTACGGTGCCAAGTTTGGGTATTCTGGGTTAAATATTGTGAGAATGATAGCAATTTAAAGGTTTATCATTGAAGTCAATAGGGAAAATCTGATTTGTTGTTGTTGGCTCCGCCCACTTTTTCAATTTTTGAAGCCAAAGTAATCTATGACCTGATTTCTGAGATTTGAAGCCCCTGACATCAAAAATGGCAGCATTTTTCAATTTTCTGCATTTTTTAATTTTCCCATTGAAATCAAAGAAATCTGATTGGTTGTTTTTGGCCCCGCCCACTTTTCTGAATTTTAATCCTAATCCTAAATTGTCCAACTGTACCAAGTTTGGGGATCCTGCCATTAACAGTCTAAGAGCAGCGACAGTTTTACATTTTCCCATTAAAACATATAGCTGAAATTTGATTGGCCGTTGTAGACTCCGCCCACTTTAAAACATTTGAATTCTAGTCACCTATTAACCGAATATATTAAGTTTAGCAACCCTGCCATTAACAATGTTGAAATGGCAGCAATTTAAAATTTTCGCATTGAAGACAATAGGGAAAATCTGATTGGTTGTTTGTAGCTCCGCCCACTTTTTAATGTCCCCAAAATGTGACAGAAACTTTCAGGTTGACCCCATGACTAAGTGACCCAAGTTTGGTGAGTTTCACTCCGAAGCTGTATGAGTGACAAACGTTTGCATTTTTCCAATAAAACTCTATGGGAGAAAAAAATAGGTTTTCGGGGGCCCGCCCCAGGGGCCCGGAGGGTGGGATCGGTTAACAAAGCACAAGCAAGATCCTCGGGTATGTGCCGACCAAGAGTGCAAAGTTCGGTATTGATACTCCTAAATCTGTGGGAGGAGTAGCAATTTGAACGTCTCATTGTAGTCAATGGGGAGAATTTGATTGGTTCTGTATGGCCCCGCCCACATTTTCGGGTCTCCGAAATGTTCTAACAAATTGCGCGTTGACCCCATGACTAAGTGACCCAAGTTTGGTGACTTTAGTTTAAAATCTGTGCGACTGGGAGCGATTTGAAAATTGTTCCTGTCAAAGTCAATGGGAAAAACTTGGATTTTGGGGGCCCTGTCCCAGGGGCCCGGAGGGTGGGATCGGGTAACAAAGCAAAAGCAAGGTACTCGGGTGGGTGCCGACCAAGTCTGCAAAGTTTGAAAATTTGTACTCCTAAAAATGTGGGAGGAGTAGCATTTTGAACGTCTCATTACAGTCAATGGGGAGATTTTGATTGGTTCTGTGTGGCCCCGCCTACATTTTGGGGTCCCCGAAATGTGCCAAAAATTTTCGGGTTGACCCCATGACTAAGTGACCCAAGTTTGGTGACTTTAGCGTCAAAGCCTGGCGAGTGGGAGCGATTTGAAAATGTACCCTGTCAAAGTCTATGGGAAAAAAGGGGGCTTCCGGGGCCAGCCACGGGGGCCCCGGGGGTGGGATCGCTCCACAAAGTAATAGCAATCCGATCGGGAACAATCTGCACGTTTTGGTAAATTTTTGTCTATGTAGTGTAAAAACTGTGGGAGGAGTTAGGGTGGCAAATTTGGCTATAATAATAAGAATAAGAACTAGAAAAGGTACAATTTCTGGGGAAATTGTGTGATGTGTTCTTGCCTCCACCAGTAGCTTACAACTGGAGTGGGCGGAGTAACTGGGTGGAGTGTAGACTCCGCCCACTTTTATAAATTTTGACCTTTGTCTCACACTGACCCACCCTGCCGAGTTTGGGTGCTGTGAGAATGACAGCTGTTTAAAGGTTTCTTATTGAAGTCAATAGGGAAAATCTGATTGGTTGTTTGTGGCTCCGCCCACTTTTTAGCATCCCCAAAATGAGATATACATTGGCACAGTCCTCCAGTGACCAACTGTGCCAAGTTTCGGAACCCTGCCATTAACAGTCTAAGAGCAGCGGCAGTTTGAATTTTTCCCATTTAAACAAATGGCTGAAATTTGATTGGCCGTTGTAGACCCCGCCCACTTTTTAATTTTTTTTTGACCCCAGTCACCCAATGACCTACGGTGCCAAGTTTGGGTATTCTGACTTAAATATTGTGAGAATGACAGCAATTTAAAGGTTTCTCATTGAAGTCAATAGGGAAAATCTGATTTGTTGTTGTTGGCTCCGCCCACTTTTTAAATTTTTGAATCCAAATTAATCTATCACCTGATTTCAGAGATTTGAAGCCCCTGACATCAATCATGGAAGCATTTTTCAATTTTCTGCATTTTTTTTTTTCCACATTGAAATCAATGAAAGAAATCTGATTGGTTGTTTTTGGCCCCGCCCACTTTTCAAAATTTTAATCCTAATCCTAAATTGTCCAACTGTACCAAGTTTGGGGAACCTGCCATTAACAGTCTAAGAGCAGCGGCAGTTTGAATTTTTCCCATTTAAACAAATGGCTGAAATTTGATTGGCCGTTGTAGACTCCGCCCACTTTTTTATAAATTTTTGAATCCAGTCACCCAATGACCTACGGTGCCAAGTTTCAGAACCCTGCCATTAACAGTCTAAGAGCAGCGGCAGTTTGAATTTTTCCCATTTAAACAAATGGATGAAATTTGATTGGCCGTTGTAGACCCCACCCACTTTTTAAATTTTTTGACCCCAGTCACCCAATGACCTACGGTGCCAAGTTTGGGTATTCTGGCTTTAATATTGTGAGAATGACAACAATTTAAAGGTTTATCATTGAAGTCAATAGGAAAAATCTGATTTGTCGTTGTTGGCTCCGCCCACTTTTTAAATTTTTGAAGCCAAATTAATCTATCACCTGATTTCAGAGATTTGAAGCCCCTGACATCAATAATGGCAGCATTTTTCAATTTTCTGCATTTTTCAATTTTCCCATTGAAATCAATCAAAGAAATCTGATTGGTTGTTTTTGGCCCCGCCCACTTTTCAGAATTTTAATCCTAATCCTAAATTGTCCAACTGTACCAAGTTTGGGGATCCTGCCATTAACAGTCTAAGAGCAGCGGCAGTTTGAATTTTTCCCATTAAAACATATAGCTGAAATTTGATTGGCCGTTGTAGACTCCTCCCACTTTTAAACATTTGAATTCTAGTCCCCCTATTAACCGAATATATTAAGTTTAACAACCCTGCCATTAACAATGTTGAAATGGCAGCAATTTAAAAATTTCTCATTGAAGACAATGGGGAAAATCTGATTGGTTGTTTGTAGCTCCGCCCACTTTTTAATGTCCCCAAAATGTGACAGGAATTTTCAGGTTGACCCCATGACTAAGTGACCCAAGTTTGGTGAGTTTCACTCCGAAGCTGTATGAGTGACAAACATTTGCATTTTTCCAATAAAACTCTATGGCAGAAAAAAAGAGGTTTTCGGGGGCCCGCCCCAGGGGCCCGGAGGGTGGGATCGGTTAACAAAGCACAAGCAAGATCCTCGGGTATGTGCCGACCAAGAGTGCAAAGTTCGGTATTGATACTCCTAAATCTGTGGGAGGAGTAGCAATTTGAACGTCTCATTGTAGTCAATGGGGAGAATTTGATTGGTTCTGTGTGGCCCCGCCCACTTTTTCGGGTCTCCGAAATGTTCTAACAAATTGCGCGTTGACCCCATGACTAAGTGACCCAAGTTTGGTGACTTTAGTTTCAAATCTGTGTGACTGGGAGAGATTTGAAAATTTTCCCTGTCAAAGTCAATGGGAAAAACATGGATTTTGGGGGCCCTTTCCCAGGGGCCCGGAGGGTGGGATCGGGTAACAAAGCACATGCAAGGTACTCGGGTGGGTGCCGACCAAGTCTGCAAAGTTTGGAATTTGTACTCCTAAAAATGTGGGAGGAGTAGCAATTTGAAAGTCTCATTATAGTCAATGGGGAAATTTTGATTGGTTCTGTGTGGCCCCGCCCACTTTTTGGGGTCCCCGAAATGTGCCCAAAATTTTCGGGTTGACTCCATGACTAAGTGACCCAAGTTTGGTGACTTTAGCGTCAAAGCCTGGCGAGTGGGAGCGATTTGAAAATTTACCCTGTCAAAGTCTATGGGAAAAAAGGGGGCTTCCGGGGCCCGCCACGGGGGCCCCGGGGGTGGGATCGCTCCACAAAGTAATAGCAATCCGATCGGGAACAATCTGCACGTTTTGGTAAATTTTTGTCTATGTAGTGTAAAAACTGTGGGAGGAGTTAGGGTGGCAAATTTGGCTATAATAAGAATAAGAAGAACTAGAAAAGGTACAATTTCTGGGGAAATTGTGTGATGTGTTCTTGCCTCCACCAGTAGCTTACAACTGGAGTGGGCGGAGTAACTGGGTGGAGTGTAGACTCCGCCCACTTTTATAAATTTTGACCTTTGTCTCACACTGACCCACCCTGCCGAGTTTGGGTGCTGTGAGAATGACAGCTGTTTAAAGGTTTCTTATTGAAGTCAATAGGGAAAATCTGATTGGTTGTTTGTGGCTCCGCCCACTTTTTAGCATCCCCAAAATGAGATATACATTGGCACAGTCCTCCAGTGACCAACTGTGCCAAGTTTCGGGAACCCTGCCATTAACAGTCTAAGAGCAGCGGCAGTTTGAATTTTTCCCATTTAAACAAATGGCTGAAATTTGATTGGCCGTTGTAGACCCCGCCCACTTTTTAATTTTTTTTGACCCCAGTCACCCAATGACCTACGGTGCCTAGTTTGGGTATTCTGGCTTAAATACTGTGAGAATGACAGCAATTTAAAAGTTTCTCATTGAAGTCAATAGGGAAAATCTGATTGGTGGTTTGTAGCTCCGCCCACTTTTTAATGTCCCCCAAAATGTGACAGAAATTTTCAGGTTGACCCCATGACTAAGTGACCCAAGTTTGGTGACTTTAGTTTAAAATCTGTGCGACTGGGAGAGATTTGAAAATTGTCCCTGTCAAAGTCAATGGGAAAAACGTGGATTTTGGGGGCCCTGTCCCAGGGGCCCGGAGGGTGGGATCGGGTAACAAAGCACAAGCAAGGTACTCGGGTGGGTGCCGACCAAGTCTGCAAAGTTTGGAATTTGTACTCCTAAAAATGTGGGAGGAGTAGCGATTTGAAGGTCTCATTATAGTCAATGGGGAGATTTTGATTGGTTCTGTGTGGCCCCGCCTACATTTTGGGGTCCCCGAAATGTGCCAAAAATTTTCGGGTTGAGCCCATGACTAAGTGACCCAAGTTTGGTGACTTTAGCCTCAAAGCCTGGCGAGTGGGAGCGATTTGAAAATTTACCCTGTCAAAGTCTATGGGAAAAAAGGGGGCTTCCGGGGCCCGCCACGGGGGCCCCGGGGGTGGGATCGCTCCACAAAGTAATAGCAATCCGATCGGGCACAATCTGCACGTTTTGGTAAATTTTTGTCTATGTAGTGTAAAAACTGTGGGAGGAGTTAGGGTGGCAAATTTGGCTATAATAATAATAATATATATGTGAGATAATAGTATGTGGTCTTGCTATGCAAGAACACATAACTAGAAAAGGTACAATTTCTGGGGAAATTGTGTGAAGTGTTCTTGCCTCCACCAGTAGCTTACAACTGGAGTGGGCGTTTCTGAAGAAACCACAAGATGTTGGCTTGAAATCTGATTGGCTGTTGGTGGCTCCACCCACTTTTTTTAATTTTAATCCCATTCCTCCAGTGACCAACTGCGCCAAGTTTGAAGACTGTGCCAATCAAAGTCTAAGAGCAGCGGCAGTTTGAATTTTTCCCATTTAAACACATGGCTGAAATTGATTGGCCGTTGTAGACTCCGCCCACTTTTAAAAATGTTGACCTTTGTCTCACACTGACCCACCCTGCCGAGTTTGGGTGCTGTGGCTTAAATACTGTGAGAATGACAGCTGTTTAAAGGTTTCTTATTGAAGTCAATAGGGAAAATCTGATTGGTTGTTTGTGGTTCCGCCCACTTTTTAGCGTCCCCAAAATGAGATATACATTGGCACAGTCCTCCAGTGACCAACTCTGCCAAGTTTCAGAACCCTGCCATTAACAGTCTAAGAGCAGCGGCAGTTTGAATTTTCCCCATTTAAACAAATGGCTGAAATTTGATTGGCCGTTGTAGACCCCGCCCACATTAAACCATTTGAATTCTAGTCACCTATTAACCGAATATATTAAGTTTAGCAACCCTGCCATTAACAATGTTGAAATGGCAGCAATTTAAAATGTTCTCATTGAAGTCAATAGGGAAAATCTGATTGGTTGTTTGTAGCTCCGCCCACTTTTTAATGTCCTCAAAATGTGACAGAAATTTTCAGGTTGACCCCATGACTAAGTGACCCAAGTTTGGTGAGTTTCACTCCGAAGCTGTACGAGTGACAAACGTTTGCATTTTTCCAATAAAACTCTATGGGAGAAAAAAAGAGGTTTTCGGGGGCCCGTCCCAGGGGCCCGGAGGGTGGGATCGGTTAACAAAGCACAAGCAAGATCCTCGGGTATGTGCCGACCAAGAGTGCAAAGTTCGGTATTGATACTCCTAAATCTGTGGGAGGAGTCGCAATTTGAACGTCTCATTGTAGTCAATGGGGAGAATTTGATTGGTTCTGTGTGGCCCCGCCCACATTTTCGGGTCTCCGAAATGTTCTAACAAATTGCGCGTTGACCCCATGACTAAGTGACCCAAGTTTGGTGACTTTAGTTTAAAATCTGTGCAACTGGGAGCGATTTGAATATTTTCCCTGTCAAAGTCAATGGGAAAAACGTGGATTGCTTAGCCGTGGACATTTTTAGTGGCAGCAGGGATAGCTGAACGTTTTGATATAAGATTTGTGTAGGTGGCCTGAAAATGAGGGAGTGGTGGCAGTTTAGAAATCATGTCCTGATATTTCAGCTTTTGCCAGCTCCCACTCTAGCTTTGCCATTCATTCCTATGGGACAACTTTCGCCACAAGAACCACCATATTCCGTGAACCATTCGGCGAAACGTTCCACAAAGTAATAGCAATCCGATCGGGAACAATCTGCACGTTTTGGTAAATTTTTGTCTATGTAGTGTGACTGTGGGAGGAGTTAGGGTGGCAAATTTGGCTATAATAATAAGAATAATATATATGTGAGATAACATTATGTGGTCTTGCTATGCACGAACACCTAATTATTGCTGTGGAAGCGATTTATGGATGATTGCCTTATCGTGTGGGACGGGGAGCATTCATTTCCTAGATTTGACCATTTTCATTGAAGGGAATTCTATGAAAACCAAAAGTTTTTTTAAACCTACTGATGTGAATGGCTATATAGACATGGACAGTTGTCATCATGCCCCCTGGAAAAACAATATCCCAAAAGGGCAATTTATCCGAATTCGGAGAAACTGCACTGATCTTGGTGACTATAGAGAGCAGAGTCAAAACATCCAGAATAGATTTGAGGAGAAAGGTTACGATCGTAACCAACTTGAAAAATAAAGAAAGAAGTGGAAATGTGGGATAAAAATAAGAAAAGTGCTACAAAAGAGTCGATGGACTTTAGATTTGCATTTATTACCCAGTTAAGGCCTCTTTCACGCTTGCGTTGTCCGGATCCGGCGTGTACTCCACTTGCCGGAATTACACGCCGGATCCGGAAAAACGCAAGTGAACTGAAAGCATTTGAAGACGGATCCGTATTCAAAATGCTTTCAGTGTTACTATGGCAACCAGGACGCTATTAAAGTCCTGGTTGCCATAGTAGTAGTGGGGAGCGGGGGAGCGGTATACTTACCGTCCGTGCGGCTCCCGGGGCGCTCCAGAATGACGTCAGAGCGCCCCATGCGCATGGATGACGTGCCATGCGATCACGTGATCCATGCGCGTGGGGTGCCCCGGGAGCCGCACGGACGGTAAGTATGCTGCTCCCCCGCTCCCCACTACACTTTACCATGGCTGCCAGGACTTTAGCGTCCTGGCAGCCATGGTAACCATTCAGAAAAAGCTAAACGTCGGATCCGGCAATGCGCCGAAACGACGTTTAGCTTAAGGCCGGATCCGGATCAATGCCTTTCAATGGGCATTCATTCCGAATCCAGCCTTGCGGCAAGTCTTAAGGATTTTTGGCCGGAGCAAAAAGCGCAGCATGCTGCGGTATTTTCTCCGGCCAAAAAACGTTCCGGTCCTGAACTGAAGACATCCTGATGCATCCTGAACGGATTTATCTCCATTCAGAATGCATTAGGATAAAACTGATCAGGATTCTTCCGGCATAGAGCCCCGACGACGGAACTCTATGCCGGAAGACAATAACGCAGATGTGAAAGAGCCCTTAACACACTTGTGGGCCCTTTAAAAAATTCTCTGCACAAGAATTGGTATACATTAAAAAATGACCCTGTACTAGGGCAGGTTCTTCCTGATCGACCATCTGTTATTTATCGCAGAGCATTGAATATACGAGACACCTTGGTCCACAGCTTTATCTGTACCAAACCAGTGGAAAAAGAAAGAGACCAGTTCACATGGTGCGGTTTCTATATTGCCTGCAGGAACTGCACCAGAGAAGATGAAAAATGTACAACTCGCTACCTCTAGAGCGGGTGTGGTACACAGTGCAGTTTCCAGGTAAAATTTCTCTCAGGGCGAGTGTAAAAAAAAAACTCGACAGGCTCAGAAAAGTCAAAAATAGTGAGATATCTTGCATAGGGATGCAGCACTCTTAAAATTGCAAAGCTTCTGAAGCGTGATCATCGAACAATCAAGCGTTTCATTCAAAATAGTCAACAGGGTCGCAAGAAGCGTGTGGAAAAACCAAGGCGCAAAATAACTGCCCATGAATTGAGAAAAGTCAAGCGTGCAGCTGCCAAGATGCCACTTGCCACCAGTTTGGCCATATTTCAGAGCTGCAACATCACTGGAGTGCCCAAAAGCACAAGGTGTGCAATACTCAGAGACATGGCCAAGGTAAGAAAGGCTGAAAGACGACCACCACTGAACAAGACACACAAGCTGAAACGTCAAGACTGGGCCAAGAAATATCTCAAGACTGATTTTTCTAAGGTTTTATGGACTGATGAAATGAGAGTGAGTCTTGATGGGCCAGATGGATGGGCCCGTGGCTGGATTGGTAAAGGGCAGAGAGCTCCAGTCCGACTCAGATGCCAGCAAGGTGGAGGTGGAGTACTGGTTTGGGCTGGCATCATCAAAGATGAGCTTGTGGGGCCTTTTCGGGTTGAGGATGGAGTCAAGCTCAACTCCCAGTCCTACTGCCAGTTTCTGGAAGACACCTTCTTCAAGCAGTGGTACAGGAAGAAGTCTGCATCCTTCAAGAAAAACATGATTTTCATGCAGGACAATGCTCCATCACACGCGTCCAAGTACTCCACAGCGTGGCTGGCAAGAAAGGGTATAAAAGAAGAAAATCTAATGACATGGCCTCCTTGTTCACCTGATCTGAACCCCATTGAGAACCTGTGGTCCATCATCAAATGTGAGATTTACAAGGAGGGAAAACAGTACACCTCTCTGAACAGTGTCTGGGAGGCTGTGGTTGCTGCTGCACGCAATGTTGATGGTGAACATATCAAAACACTGACAGAATCCATGGATGGCAGGCTTTTGAGTGTCCTTGCAAAGAAAGGTGGCTATATTGGTCACTGATTTGTTTTTGTTTTGTTTTTGAATGTCAGAAATGTATATTTGTGAATGTTGAGATGTTATATTGGTTTCACTGGTAAAAATAAATAATTGAAATGGGTATATATTTGTTTTTTGTTAAGTTGCCTAATAATTATGCACAGTAATAGTCACCTGCACACACAGATATCCCCCTAAAATAGCTAAAACTAAAAACAAACTAAAAACTACTTCCAAAAATATTCAGCTTTGATATTAATGAGTTTTTTGGGTTCATTGAGAACATGGTTGTTGTTCAATAATAAAATTAATCCTCAAAAATACAACTTGCCTAATAATTCTGCACTCCCTGTATAACATAAACATATTTCATTTGAAAACTTACAGTTACTTGGCCCTTGGGGATCTCGGACACCACTTCCACACTTTGGCCGGGGGCTCGGCGGAGCTGATGTGTTTTATCCTAATCAGAAAGATTTCATAATAAGGATTAAGGGGCAGAGGGATAGCAGAGCAGGGAGAGGCTGGAGCTGCTACTAGGGGGGTCATACCATGGGGGAGTAATAAAGCCCACCATAATGCCCCCCCAGTAGTAATAATTCTCCTTATAATGTGCAAAACATACCCCCTTGTAATGCCCCCAGTTGAGCTAATGTTCCCATAATGTGCCAATATAAAATACCCCTTCTCAGTGCCCCCGTAGATGACCCCATAGTGCTCCTCTCCCCCTTCCCCATAGTACCCACCATAATGTGTCACAGTATAAAATGCCCCTATACAGAGCCCCCATATAAAATACCCCTTCTTTTTAGCCACTGTAGATGTCCCTATAGTGCCACCCAATAAATGCCCCCCAATCATGTACCAGTAAGATGTGCACCCATATCATGTGCCAGTAAGATGTGCCCCCATAGATGCCCCCCAATCATGTGCCAGTAATAAGAGCCCCCCCACCATCATGTGCCAGTAGCATGAGTGCCCCCCCATCATGTGCCAGTAGCCCCCCTATCATGTGCCAGTAGCCCCCCTATCAAGTGCCAGTAGCCCTCCTATCAAGTGCCAGTAGCCCCCCTTATGTGCCAGTAGCCTATCATGTGCCAGTAGCCCCCCTTATGTGCCAGTAGCCCCCCTTATGTGCCAGTAGCCCAACTTATGTCTGTGCCAGCAGCCCGCCTTATCTGCCAGTAGCCCCCCTTATGTGCCAGTAGCCCCCCTTATGTGCCAGTAGCCAGTATCCCCCCTTATGTGCCAGCAGCCCCCCTTATGTCTGTGCCAGCAGCCCCTCTTATGTCTGTGCCAGAAGCCCCCCTTATGTGCCAGCAGCCCCCCTTATGTGCCAGTAGCCAGTATCCCCCCTTATGTGCCAGTAGCTCCCCTTATGTCTGTGCCAGCCCAGCAGCCCCCCTTATGTGCCAGGATTGTCATTTTTACATATAAAAAAAAATAAAATAAACTTATACTTACCTTCTCCAGGATGCGATGCAGGCCTCTTCCGGCCTGTGTCCTTCGCTGGCTCAGGCGGCGCGATGACGTAATCGCGCCGCCTGCATCGGCCTCTGATAGGCTGCAGGCCTAGCGCTGGCAGCCTATCAGAGGAACAGGGAGGGGACACACCCGAGGACGGCGATACAGATGAGATGACTTTGGAGATGAGTGAGCGCTTCCACAATGTGTCCTGCTGTGCCCTGCCGGCGCCCCCCTTCTGACAGCGCCCCGGGTGGCTACCCGGCCCGCCCGCCCAGAGAAACGGCCTTGGTGGTACATAAGGTAAAAGGTGAGATGTCATGTGAAAAATGGGAGTAGTCTATTTACTGGAGGACCCGAGTGGGCTCCAGTATGTAGGTAGGACCCTCCGTAAACTCAAAACACGAATACAGGAGCACATTGGCAATATCAAAGAAGGATTGGAAAATCATAGTGTCCCGCTCCACTTCAAATTACATCATAACAAAAACCCGATAGGTTTGAAATTCATGGAATTAGAAAAAGTCAGTTCGAACTGGCGGGGTGGGGGGATACAGTATTTGAGATAAATCATAAAGAAGTGAAGTGGATATTTAAAATGGACACTTTGAAACTGGGCGGGCTGAATATCGATTTCGATCTTAAGCCCTGCTTGGTTGAATAAGTAAAGCTTGTGGACCGTCTCCTGTATATTCGCTCTGTCAAAGATGGCTTCGATAGACATTCGATTTAATATGTATTAATGAAACAGAAGGTTCAATGTGATATTTTGATTGGGTGGACAGGTGTAGGATTCAATTGGATGAAAATCGACAAATGATCTGATTGTGTGGACAGGTGACCTTTGTATGAATGAAAAGAGGTGTACACCTCGATATCATGTGACTAGAGTAACCGGAGTTGTAGAATTTCATTGGATGAAAGTGACCATGTGATCGGAGGAAGAGTCATATGACTGCTGGTGGTTACCTCACTGTGGACGGCTATGGGTTTGTGGAGCTTAGATCCGCTGTTTCTAGGTGGAGTTCAGCAGGACCACGCCTCAGTTCTCCTCTCCTTACCAATGCTCCATATGCAAGTGTTGGCAGAAGCTGCATGACAATATTGGTGCTTGTTTTGGCAGCATATACTTCAAGATTGGTAAGTAAACCATGCATGTGTTTAACCAGCTGGATTGCCTCAACAGTTCTAGTTACTTTAAAGGGAACCTGTCACCGGGATTTTGTGTATAGAGCTGAGGACATGGGTTGCTAGATGGCCGCTAGCTCATCTGCAATACCCAGTCCCCATAGCTCTGTGTGCTTTTCTTGTGTAAAAAAAAAACGATTTGATACATATGCAAATTACCCTGAGATGAGTCCTGTACGTGAGATGAGTCAGGGACGGGACTTATCTCAGGTTAATTTGCATATGGATCAAATCAGTCTTTTTTACACAATAAAAGCACACAGAGCTATGGGGACTGGGTATTGTGGATGTGCTAGAGGCCATCTAGCAACCCATGTCCTCAGCTCTATACCCAAAATCCAGGTGACAGGTTCCCTTTAATTCAAAAGCTGTGTGTGGATCTAAATGGGAACTCAGGTTTTAGTAGCATCACCTGTTTCTTTAAAGAGGACCTTTCACCTGGAAAAACATTGTGAGCTAAGTATCCTGATATATACAGCGGCGCCCAGGGATCTCACTGCACTTACTATTATCCCTGGGCACCGCTCCGTTCTCCCGTTATGTCCTCCGGTATGTTTGGGGGCTTGGTTATAGTAGGCGGAGACTTAGGGACTTGGTTATAGTAGGCGGAGTCTGCCCTTGTTCTGCTCAGCGTCTCCTCCTCCTAGGCTGTAGCGCTGGCCAATCGCAGCGCACAGCTCACAGCCTGGGAGGTTTTTTTCTCCCAGGCTGTGAGCTCTGCGCTGCGATTGGCCGGCACTACAGCAGAACAAGCGCAGACTCCGCCTTCTATAACTTACTGAGCGAAGATACCGGAGGACATAACGGGAGAACGGAGCGGCGCCCGGGGATAATAGTAAGTGCAGTGAGATCCCTGGGAGCCGCTGTATATGTCAGGATACTTAGTTCACAATGTTTTTCCAGGTGAAAGGTCCTCTTTAATGAGGGCTGGCTGTGGATTTAACATTTTTTAAGGCGGCATTCAATTGACAAGGTTGCAGACTTAAATCTTTCAGGTCTAGCAACCTGGCTTAGTTATGTCTAACTTGATTCTTTTATCTATAAAAATGTATACTGAGTTGGCTTCTCACATGGCCCCTGTACTTCATGGTGTGCCTGGCGTGCCACCCCATGGCCTTTGCGCCTGGTGTGCCGCCCCATGGCCTCTGCGCCTGGCGGGCTGCTTTTGTGTCTGTGCATGGCCGGCTGACACTTGCCTCCGGGCGGTGGCCCGGCTAACACTTGCCTCCGGGCGGTGGCCCGGCTAACACTTGCCTCCGGGCGGTGGCCCAGCTAACACTTGCCTCCGGGCGGTGGCCTGCTCCTTAAACGGTACACAAGACTCTGCAAATATAAAAGCGTATAAAAGTTTCCTGAGACTGAAGAAAATGGCTGGCACGGCAGAACATTAAAAATGGTTTTATGTGCAGTAAGAGTGCTCCAATATATCCCCGATTGCGCAAATCGGCACTAACGATGCAAATATTTTGTCCCAATACGTGAAACTTCACATTTTAGCAGGTCTGCATGTATGTATGGACAGCAGAACCTATCACACTGCATATATATATATATATATATATATATATGTGTAAAAGCTATCTAACTATAGTAGTGTGGAAAGCACAGAGCACAGCAATAACACTGCTCTCTCTCTCAGAACTTTAAAAAAACTGCAGAAAATGGCTGCTGGGGAGGTTCTTATATAGTAAGGGGTAGGCAGCTTTCCTATTGGTTGCTAGGGATGTTGCTAAGCTCAGACAAAGACATTTCAGCCTTCTCATTGGCCCACGATTCGAATATTCGTGATCAACACTAGTCCTAAGGTGAAGACCTCGGGTAAGGACCCATTGTGACAGAAAGATTAGGGGAAGCCTAGTGGAGAGGAGTGGTAGTTCAATCTATGGACTCTACTAGCATTTAGTGAATGGACTAGCCTACAGTGCCTATCCACGATCTACAGTTTAGCGCAAAGCTGTTTTTGGAGCCACATTCCTCCATGGTCAATGTGGACAATATTCTGGGAAATTTAGAGATCCTACCCAGACCTGTTATAATGGGAGGCAGCACCATCTTGTATGGATTAGAGCTATCCCTTCTATGTCAATAAATTGGTATATCTACCTCAAGACAAGTGATTTTCAGTAATGTCAACTTGTGCCCAACTAAACTCTTCTCTTCTTCTATCTATTTGCACCTAAGGGCGCTGATGTCATGAACATAAGGAACCCTGCCTTCATTGGACCTTATACCCATAGCCTCAAGGGCACCGCTGTCACCAGTGGGAGGGAGACTCCCCTCACTGCATGCCAACCTAGAGAGCTACAAAACGGCAATCAAGACTGTGCATTCCAGTGTCCACATTCACATTTGCTGCCATGCTCACACATATAATCTGCGGCTATGTACCCTGCACGGGTCCTGTATCCTCTTGCCACTCCTCAGTCCTTGTGTCTCCGGGCTAGTGCCATGTAAAGATCTTGTGAAACCCTGCCTCTGACCTTGAAGCTATGTGGGCAGGTGGGTTCTTGGTTGGCCTGGTTTCATCTGGAGGGTTCTTTCTCCTTTCTTCTCCCTTGAGTTCATACCAACACCTCCTGGTACTGGGTTCCAAGCTTGTCCTGGACTGGTGTGAAGTTAATAGTACAGTTTCGTTTACCTCATCGTTGATGTCCATGCTGCCGTGTGCCAGTGCTGTCAGCTTGGCTCGGTTCTTACAGATACCTTATAGACATTCCGGATTTAGTTGTTTATCATATTATAACAATTAAGCTCTTGGGAATGAACTACAATGGGGGTTTACAGTAAATCTTTACTTGGTGCACTGGTTTTATATATTTTATCTGGTTTTAGAGCGGGTCGCTTTTACGGAATGGTACTTACCATATAGACTAGGCTTAGAGGTAAAGAGCATCCTTTTTTATGTCCGATGTCTAATAAGACGATTTATTCTTCCTCTAATTAAAGGGGTTGTCTCATCATGGAAAATGGGGGCATATCTCTAGGATATGCCCCATTGTCTAATAGGTGTGGGTCCCACCACTGGGACCCGCACCTATATCGAGAACGGAGCCCTGCAAGGTGGTGGCTGGAGGACTCCGATCCAGCCACCACCAAGCCGGCTCCCCATACAAGTGAAATGGAGCGTACCGCATCTGTACGGCCCGCACCCATTAATTTCTATGGGGCTGACGGAAATGGCCGAGTCAGCGGTCGGCTATTTTGGCCGGCCACATAGAAAATGAATGAAGGGCGGCTGCACATGCGCAGTGCGCCCTCCTTCACTTTCGGGGCTCTGTTCTCGATATAGGTGCGGCCCGCACCTATAAGACAATGGGGGCATATTCTAGCAATATGTCCCCATTGTCTACGATGAGACAACCCCTTTAAGTCTATAAGCAGATGTAGGTCTGTTGATCAAGGATGCAGATAAAGAGACATTTCACAGTTACGACTGGATTCACAAATTCTGTCATTAAGATTTAGTTCTCTGGCAGAATCAAAAAGTTTCTGTCTCAAGTTTTTTCCTGATTCTATGAAATGGTATTTTCAGCTAATGATAAATATCTGAGATATGTTGTCCTTAGACCCCCCCCCCCCTATTATAATTTGGTACGTCTCCTGTTGTGCTGTCATGAGGGATGAGCTGGAAAATCGGAATTAGACTTACCAGTAATTCGGTTTCCAGAGATCCCCTCATGACAGCACCCGTACATTCCCTCCCTTACTAACTACTATGTAAATATTGCATATAAGATTTTCTTATGATTTTAATAAATCGGTTGCATCCATCCTGGTGTAGTAATCTGGACAAACACTGGTGGGTGGAGGTGGGAGGGACCTTTAACCTCTTTGTTTCCTGTCCCAAGAAGGTCAAAGGGTAACCACCTCCTGTTGTGCTGTCATGAGGGAATCTCTGGAAACCGAATTACCAGTAAATCTTAATTCTTATTTTTTAGGCTGGCTTATCACATCCCCCTAATCTAGCTCCCTCTCCCCCCTTCAGCTTTAACCTCAGAACCCTATCCCCTTGTCCTGCAGTATCCCTCGCACCCTAATGCACTTGAGATCTGTGCATGCACATTTACTGGCTGGTGGCTGGCCCCTGCAGCTTGTGTTATAATACATGGCTGGATCATTGTACAGAATAAGCTTTACCTTTTGTATCACACATATTAGATAGTAAGCTCTTGTGAGCAGGACCCTCACTCCTCTTGTTTGAATTGATGAGTTTATTATATAATGTCTGATTTTGTAGTTCTGTGGACTATGTTGGCGCTATGTAAATACAGATGATTATTATGAAAATGATTATGACTAGTTTTTCAGCATATGTTGAGTTATTTTACTTTATGCCAGAATATGGGTGCATTTAGACTCGTCAGCAGCAGTGCGTGTGTTATGTATGTGTATATATATATATGTATATATATATATATATATATACACAGACCAAAAGTTTGGACACACCTTCTCATTCAAAGTGTTTCTTTATTTTCATGACTATGAAAATTGTAGATTCACACTGAAGGCATCAAAACTATGAATTAACACATGTGGAATTATATACATAACAAAAAAGTGTGAAACAACTGAAAATATATCATATTCTAGGTTCTTCAAAGTAGCCACCTTTTGCTTTGATTACTGCTTTGCACACTCTTGGCATTCTCTTGATGAGCTTCAAGAGGTAGTCACCTGAAATGGTCTTCCAACAGTCTTGAAAGAGTTCCCAGAGATGCTTAGCACTTGTTGGCCCTTTTGCCTTCACTCTGCGGTCCAGCTCACCCCAAACCATCTTGATTGGGTTCAGGTCCGGTGACTGTGGAGGCCAGGTCATCTGGCGCAGCACCCCATCACTCTCCTTCATGGTCAAATAGCCCTTACACAGCCTGGAGGTGTGTTTGGGGTCATTGTCCTGTTGAAAAATAAATGATGGTCCAACTAAACGCAAACCGGATGGAATAGCATGCCGCTGCAAGATGCTGGGGTAGCCATGCTGGTTCAGTATGCCTTCAATTTTGAATAAATCCCCAACAGTGTCACCAGCAAAGCACCCCCACACCATCACACCTCCTCCTCCATGCTTCACGGTGGGAACCAGGCATGTAGAGTCCATCCGTTCACCTTTTCTGCGTCGCACAAAGACACGGTGGTTGGAACCAAAGATCTCAAAATTGGACTCATCAGACCAAAGCACAGATTTCCACTGGTCTAATGTCCATTCCTTGTATTCTTTAGCCCAAACAAGTCTCTTCTGCTTGTTGCCTGTCCTTAGCAGTGGTTTCCTAGCAGATATTCTACCATGAAGGCCTGATTCACACAGTCTCCTCTTAACAGTTGTTCTAGAGATGTGTCAGCGGCTAGAAGTCTGTGTGGCATTGACCTGGTCTCTAATCTGAGCTGCTGTTAACCTGCGATTTCTGAGGCTGGTGACTCAGAGGAACTTATCCTCCGCAGCAGAGGTGACTCTTGGTCTTCCTTTCCTGGGGCGGTCCGCATGTGAGCCAGTTTCTTTGTAGCGCTTGATGGTTTTTGTGACTGCACTTGGGGACACTTTCAAAGTTTTCCCAATTTTTCGGACTGACTAACCTTCATTTCTTAAAGTAATGATGGCCACTTGCTTTTCTTTACTTAGCTGCTTTTTTCCTGCCATATTACAAATTCTAACAGTCTATTCCGTAGGACTATCAGCTGTGTATCCACCTGACTTCTCCACAATGCAACTGATGGTCCCAACCCCATTTATAAGGCAAGAAATCCCACTTATTAACCGCCTCCGGACCGCCTAACGCAGGATCGCAGTCCGGAGGCGGCTGTCTCAGGCAGAGTCACGCGTCTACACGTCATATTGCGAGACTTCCTGTGAACACGCACACACAGGCGCGCGCGTTCACAGGATCGGCAGGTAAGCGAGTGGATCTACAGCCTGCCAGCCGCGGTCATTCGCTGGCAGGCTGTAGATGCAACTTTTTTAACCCCTAACAGGTACTGTATATTAGATGCTGTTTTGATAACAGCGTCTAATATACCTGCTACCTGGTCCTCTGGTGGTCCCTTTTGCTTGGATCGACCACCAGAGGACACAGGCATCTCTGTAATAAGTAGCACCAAGCACCACACTACACTACAACCCCCCTGTCACTTATTAACCCCTGATCACCCCATATAGACTCCCCGATCACCCCCTGTAAGGCTCCATTCAGACGTCCGTATGTGTTTTGCGGATCCACGGATCGGATCCGGAAAACACATACGGACGTCTGAATGGAGCCTTACAGGGGGGTGATCAGGGAGTCTATATGGGATGATCACCCCCCTGTAAGGCGCTTATTCAGATGTCCGTATGTGTTTTACGGATCCACGGATCGGATCCGCAAAACACATACGGACGTCTGAATGGAGCCTTACAGGGGGGTGATCAATGACAGGGGGGTGATCACCCTATATACACTCCCTGATCACCTCCCCCGTCATTGATCACCCCCCTGTAAGGCTCCATTCAGAGGTCCGTATGTGTTTTGCGGATTCACAGATCCATGGATCGGATCCGCAAAACACATACGGACATCTAAATGGAGCCTTACAGGGGGGTGATCAATGACAGGGTGGTGATCACCCCATACAGACTCCCTGATCACCCCCCTGTAAGGCTCCATTTAGACATTTTTTGGGCACAAGTTTTTTTTACTTACAAAGTCTCATATTCCACCCCAAGGTATTCGCTGAGGGGCAAATTGAGTCCATGAAAGATTGAACTTTTTGTCCCAAGTTAGCGGAAAGGGAGACTTTGTGAGAAAAAAATTAAATAATTAATCAATTTCCGCTAACTTGTGCCCAAAAGAAAAAATCTTCTATGAACTCGCCATGCCCCTCATTGAATACCTTGGGGTGTCTTCTTTCCAAAATGGGGTCACATGTGGGGTATTTAAACTGCCCTGGCATTTTAGGGGCCCTAAAGCTACTTCTCACGCATTAGGGCCCCTAAAATGCCAGGGCAGTATAACTACCCCACAAGTGACCCCATTTTGGAAAGAAGACACTCAGAGATATTCCGTGAGGGGCATGGCGAGTTCCTAGAATTTTTTTATTTTTTGTCACAAGTTAGTGGAAAATGATGATTTTTTATTTTTCTTACAAAGTCTCATATTCCACTAACTTGTGACAAAAAATAAAAAATTCTAGGAACTCGCCATGCCCCTCACAGAATACCTTGGGGTGTCTTCTTTCCAAAATGGGGTCACTTGTGGGGTAGTTATACTGCCCTGGCATTTTAGGGGCCCTAATGCGTGAGAAGTAGTTTGAAATCAAAATGTGCAAAAAATGCCCTGTGAAATCCTAAAGGTGCTCTTTGGAATGTGGCCCCCTTTGCCCACCTAGGCTGCAAAAAAGTGTCACATGTGGTATCGCCGTACTCAGGAGAAATGTGTTTTGGAGTGTCATTTTACATATACCCATGCTGGGTGAGATAAATATCTTGGCAAAAGACAACTTTTCCCATTTTTCTATACAAAGTTGGCATTTGACCGAGATATTTATCTCACCCAGCATGGGTATATGTAAAATGACACCCCAAAACACATTGCCCAACTTCTCTTCCTGAGTACGGCGATACCACATGTGTGACACTTTTTTGCAGCCTAGGTGGGCAAAGGGGCTCACATTCCAAAGAGCACCTTTAGGATTTCACAGGGCATTTTTTACACATTTTGATTTTAAACTACTTCTCACACATTAGGGCCCCTAAAATGCCAGGGCATTATAACTACCCTACAAATGACTTCATTTTGGAAAGAAGACACCCCAAGGTATTTCGTGATGGGCATAGTGAGTTCATGGAAGTTTTTATTTTTTGTCATAAGTTAGTGGAATATGAGACTTTGTAAGGAAAAATATATAAATAAATCATCATTTTCCGCTAACTTGTGACAAAAAATAAAAACTTCCATGAACTCACTATGCCCATCAGCGAATACCTTAGGGTGTCTACTTTCCGAAATGGGGTCATTTGTGGGTTTTTTCTACTGTCTGGGCATTGTAGAACCTCAGGAAACATGACAGGTGCTCAGAAAGTCAGAGCTGCTTCAAAAAGCGGAAATTCAAATTTTTTACCAGTTTGTAAACGCTATAACTTTTACCCAAACCATTTTTTTTTTTACCCAAACATTTTATTTTTTATCAAAGACATGTAGAACAATAAATTTAGAGAGAGATTTATATATTGATGTCGTTTTTTTGGAAAATTTTACAACTGAAAGTGAAAAATGTCATTTTTTTGCAAAAATTTCGGTAAATTTCGATTAATAACAAAAAAAGTTAAAATGTCAGCAGCAATGAAATACCACCAAATGAAAGCTCTATTAGTGAGAAGAAAAGGAGGTAAAATTAATTTGGGTGGTAAGTTGCATGACCGAGCAATAAACGGTGAAAGTAGTGTAGTGCAGAAGTGTAAAAAGTGGTCTGGTCATTAAGGGTGTTTAAGCTAGGGGAGCTGAGGTGGTTAAACCTGAGAGGGCACACCTGTGAAGGGAAAACCATTTCAGGTGACTACCACTTGAAGCTCATCAAGAAAATGCCAAGAGTGTGCAAAGCAGTAATCAAAGCAAAAGGTGGCTACTTTGAAGAACCTAGAATATGATATATTTTCAGTTGTTTCACACTTTTTTGTTATGTATATAATTCCACATGTGTTAATTCATAGTTTTGATGCCTTCAGTGTGAATCTACAATTTTCATAGTCATGAAAATAAAGAAAACTCTTTGAATGAGAAGGTGTGTCCAAACTTTTGGTCTGTACTGTATATATATAGGATTATAAAGTATATTACACTACAGGCACACAAAACACAAACAAAAACACTTGCTTATATAGCACCGACGTATTCCACGGCACTGTAGATATATACAAGTATGTTATGTGTATATATAATGTGTAACATGTCAGGGTCGGCATTCCCAGCAGATTTGATAGGAAGAACAGCACTGCTTGCAGCACTTTTCCTGTCAGGATGACAGAACCTGACAGACCCAATTCTCAGTCAATGGGCTGCATTCAAAGACCCATAATATTTGGGGTATATTTAATTTTAACATTCACCATACAGGATAAATAATGCATTCATTTTATTGTATAGATCATTATAGACATGGTGATACTCATTGTGTACAGATTTGTTTTCTTTTTCTTTTAAAAATAAAGGTGTTTCCAGAAAAATTTAATTATATATTTTTTGTAACAATTTTAGTCTTTTTTTTTTTTATTCTAAGTCTCAGTAGGGGACTTGAACCAAGCCATTGTTAGGCCTCAAGCTGCTATGGCACTTTGCCTGCAGTCGAATTACGTGGCAGAAGTGGGGGGGAAGGGGTTTGAGAAATGGAGCCTCCCCTTTCTCTTTAGGCACTTAGCTGCCACGGACAGCATTGACCGCTGCATTTGAGGGGTCAAAATGACCAGGATCAGAGTTTTCTCCAATTCCAGCCATTAGAGCGGGTGCCAGCTGTGTAATACAGACGGCACCTGCAAGTAATCGCTCCATCATGGCTAATTTAATAGTACATTAGTGACCTTTAAAGGGGCATTCTCGCTGTAATAAGTTATCCCTTAACATTACATCAGTGCAGTGAGTGTTTTTTTCTTCATAAATGAATCCTTTGCGGTCATAAACGAATTACTTCTGAGTATATCATAGGTGCTTGTGTTATTAATGATGTAACATTACAGTCTAAGTAGATCTGGCACTAAGTCCAGTATACCTTGTGTTATGTGCCAGCTCCTAATTCCCACTAGTCACCAGCAAGCACAAACAATGAAATACAACTTTGTTTCCTGCCATAGAAACCTTAAAGAGGACCTGTCACCACAAAATGCAGGCTGCATGTTATAGAGCAGGAGGAGCTCTGCAGATTGATGTATAGTTTTATGGGAAAGATTCAGCAAAACCTGTAATTTATAGATTAACATCTCTGTTATTTCGGATTTCATGGTTCACAGGGGAGGTTTTATCAGTGACTAACAGCTATCTCCGTCACAGAGAATGCTATCAATCACTGATAACACCTCCCCTGTGTACAGCTATCAGTGACTGACAGCTATCTATGTATATACACTTACACCGAGAATGATATCAATCACTGATAATACCTCCCCTGTGTACAGCTATCAGTGACTGACAGCTATCTATGTATACACACTTACACAGAGAATTATATCAATCACTGATAACACCTCCCCTGTGTACAGCTATCAGTGACTGCCAGCTATCTATGAATACACACTTACACAGAGAATGCAATCACTGATAATACCTCCCCTGTGTACAGTTATCGGTGACTGACAGCTATCTATGTATACACACTTACACAGAGAATGCTATCAATCACTGATAACACCTCCCCTGTGTACAGCTATCAGTGACTGCCAGCTATCTATGAATACACACTTACACAGAGAATGCAATCACTGATAATACCTCCCCTGTGTACAGTTATCGGTGACTGACAGCTATCTATGTATACACACTTACACAGAGAATGCTATCAATCACTGATAACACCTCCCCTGTGTACAGCTATCAGTGACTGCCAGCTATCTATGAATACACACTTACACAGAGAATGCAATCACTGATAATACCTCCCCTGTGTACAGTTATCGGTGACTGACAGCTATCTATGTATACACACTTACACAGAGAATGCTATCAATCACTGATAACACCTCCCCTGTGTACAGCTATCAGTGACTGCCAGCTATCTATGAATACACACTTACACAGAGAATGCAATCACTGATAATACCTCCCCTGTGTACAGTTATCAGTGACTGACAGCTATGTATACACACTTACACAGAGAATGCCATCAATCACTGATAACACCTCCCCTGTGTACAACTATCAGTGACTGCCAGCTATCTATGTATACACACTTACACAGAGAATGCCATCAATCACTGATAACACCTCCCCTGTGTACAACTATCAGTGACTGACAGCTATCTATGTATACACACTTACACAGAGAATGCTATCAATCACTGATAATACCTCCCCTGTGTACAGATATCAGTGACTGACAGCTATCTATGTATACACACTTACACAGAGAATGCTATCAATCACTGATAACACCACCCCTGTGTACAGCTATCAGTGACTGATAGCTATCTATGTGTACACACTAAGGGCTCATGCACACAACTGTATGCCCTCCGAGACTTTCGGTCCGTGAGCAGGCCATATGTCCCGAAGCGGCATACATCGTGCGCACAGGAGTACACAGCATTACAATGATGCTGTGCACCATCAGGCCGCCCGCGGGACTATTGCCCCGCACTCATAAGATCTTATAAGTGCGGGACAATGGCCCTGTGGGAGGCCCGACGTGCACAGCTCCTGGACATATGGCCCACATATCTCGGAGAGCATACTGTCGTGTGCATGAGCCCTTACACAGGTAGTCAGCTATTTATGTATACGCACTTACACAGAGAATGCTATGACTAGGGATGAGCGAACTCGAACTGTATAGTTCGGGTTCGTACCGAATTTTGGGGTGTCCGTGACACGGACCCGAACCCGGACATTTTCGTAAAAGTCCGGGTTCGGGTTCGGTGTTCGTCGCTTTCTTGGCGCTTTTGTGACGCTTTCTTGGCGCTTTTTGAAAGGCTGCAAAGCAGCCAATCAACAAGCGTCATACTACTTGCCCCAAGAGGCCGTCACAGCCATGCCTACTATTGGCATGGCTGTGATTGGCCAGAGCACCATGTGACCCAGCCTCTATTTAAGCTGGAGTCACATAGCGCCGCCCGTCACTCTGCTCTGATTAGCGTAGGGAGAGGTTGCGGATGCGACAGTAGGGCGAGATTAGGCAGATTAACTCCTCCAAAGGACTTCACTTGATTAATCGATCGATCTGCAGCTGTGCATCATTGAGCTGCTGAAATTCAAATGCTCACTCACTGTTTTTAGGCTGCCCAGACCGTTTGTCAGTCACTTTTTTCTGGGGTGATCAGCGGCCATTTTGTGTCTTGTGCGGTGCTGCGACCAAGTGCATCCAAGCTGCGACCAAGTGCATTTAACCCTCAATGGTGTGGTTGTTTTTTGGCTAAAGCCTACATCAGGGTGAAGCTGTCACACCAAGTGCATTTAACCAGCAATAGTCTGTTCATTTTTTGGCCATATACTAAATCAGGGGCAAGCTGCGCCTGTCACCAAGTGCATTTAACCCTCAATGGTGTGGTTGTTTTTTGGCTAAAGCCTACATCAGGGTGAAGCTGTCACACCAAGTGCATTTAACCAGCAATAGTCTGTTTATTTTTTGGCCATATACTACATCAGGGGCAAGCTGCGCCCGTCACCAAGTGCATTTAACCCTCAGTAGTGTGGTTGGTCAAGCTGTGACACCAAGTGCATTTAACCAGCAATAGTCTGTTCATTTTTTGGCCATATACTACATCAGGGGCAAGCTGCGCCAGTCACCAAGTGCATTTAACCAGCAATAGTCTGTTCATTTTTTGGCCATATACTACATCAGGGGCAAGCTGCGCCCGTCACCAAGTGCATTTAACCAGCAATAGTGTGGTTATTTTTTGGCCATATCCCAGTCTAATTCTGTCACTAAATCCATACCGGTCACCCAGCGCCTAAATACTAGGCCTCAAATTTATATCCCGCTAAATCTCTCGTTACCGCTGTCCTGTTGTGGCTGGGAAAGTTATTTAGTGTCCGTCAAAGCACATTTTTTGTTCTGGGTTGAAGTACAATTCCCAATTTAGCAATTTCATAATTTAGTGGTTCCTGCTATATCAGAGCTATTTGAAATCTATCCCTAAAAGGGTATATAATATTCAAGGTGCACATAGGGTCATTCAGAATAACTTCACACACACCCGCTACTGTGCATTTCCAAGTCTAATTCTGTCACTAAACCCATACCTGTCACCCAGCGCCTAAATACTAGGCCTCAAATTTATATCCCGCTAAATCTCTCGTTACCGCTGTCCTGTTGTGGCTGGGAAAGTTATTTAGTGTCCGTCAAAGCACATTTTTTGTTCTGGGTTGAAATACAATTCCCAATTTAGCAATTTCATAATTTAGTGGTTTCTGCTATATCAGAGCTATTTGAAATCTATCCCTAAAAGGGTATATAATATTCAAGGTGCACATAGGGTCATTCAGAATAACTTCACACACACGCTACTGTGCATTTCCAAGTCTAATTCTGTCACTAAACCCATACCTGTCACTCAGCGCCTAAATACTAGGCCTCAAATTTATATCCCGCTAAATCTCTCGTTACCGCTGTCCTGTTGTGGCTGGGAAAGTTATTTAGTGTCCGTCAAAGCACATTTTTTGTTCTGGGTTGAAATACAATTCCCAATTTAGCAATTTAAAAATTTAGTGGTTTCTGCTGTATCAGAGCTATTTGAAATCTATCCCTAAAAGGGTATATAATATTCAAGGTGCACATAGGGTCATTCAGAATAACTTCACACACACGCTACTGTGCATTTCCAAGTCTAATTCTGTTAGTAAATACATACCGGTCACCCAGCACCTAAATACTAGGCCTCAAATTTATATCCCGCTGAATTTGAATACAATACATTGGGCCAAATAATATTTTTGTTGTTGTGGTGAACCATAACAATGAGAAAAACATCTAGTAAGGGACGCGGACGTGGACATGGTCGTGGTGGTGTTAGTGGACCCTCTGGTGCTGGGAGAGGACGTGGCCGTTCTGCCACATCCACACGTCCTAGTGTACCAACTACCTCAGGTCCCAGTAGCCGCCAGAATTTACAGCGATATATGGTGGGGCCCAATGCCGTTCTAAGGATGGTAAGGCCTGAGCAGGTACAGGCATTAGTCAATTGGGTGGCCGACAGTGGATCCAGCACGTTCACATTATCTCCCACCCAGTCTTCTGCAGAAAGCGCACAGATGGCGCCTGAAAACCAACCCCATCAGTCTGTCACATCACCCCCATGCATACCAGGGAAACTGTCTCAGCCTCAAGTTATGCAGCAGTCTCTTATGCTGTTTGAAGACTCCGCTGGCAGGGTTTTCCAAGGGCATCCACCTAGCCCTTCCCCAGCGGTGAAAGATATAGAATGCACTGACGCACAACCACTTATGTTTCCTGATGATGAGGACATGGGAATACCACCTCAGCATGTCTCTGATGATGACGAAACACAGGTGCCAACTGCTGCGTCTTTCTGCAGTGTGCAGACTGAACAGGAGGTCAGGGATCAAGACTGGGTGGAAGACGATGCAGGGGATGATGAGGTCCTAGACCCCACATGGAATGAAGGTCGTGCCACTGACTTTCACAGTTCGGAGGAAGAGGCAGTGGTGAGACCGAGCCAACAGCGTAGCAAAAGAGGGAGCAGTGGGCAAAAGCAGAACACCCGCCGCCAAGAGACTCCGCCTGCTACTGCCCGCCGCCATCTGGGACCGAGCACCCCAAAGGCAGCTTCAAGGAGTTCCCTGGCATGGCACTTCTTCAAACAATGTGCTGACGACAAGACCCGAGTGGTTTGCACGCTGTGCCATCAGAGCCTTAAGCGAGGCATTAACGTTCTGAACCTGAGCACAACCTGCATGACCAGGCACCTGCATGCAAAGCATGAACTGCAGTGGAGTAAACACCTTAAAACCAAGGAAGTCACTCAGGCTCCCCCTGCTACCTCTTCTGCTGCTGCCGCCTCGGCCTCTTCTGCTGCTGCCGCCTCGGCCTCTTCCTCCGCCTCTGGAGGAACGTTGGCACCTGCCGCCCAGCAAACAGGGGATGTACCACCAACACCACCACCACCACCTCCGTCACCAAGCGTCTCAACCATGTCACATGGCAGCGTTCAGCTCTCCATCTCACAAACATTTGAGAGAAAGCGTAAATTCCCACCTAGCCACCCTCGATCCCTGGCCCTGAATGCCAGCATTTCTAAACTACTGGCCTATGAAATGCTGTCATTTAGGCTGGTGGACACAGACAGCTTCAAACAGCTCATGTCGCTTGCTGTCCCACAGTATGTTGTTCCCAGCCGCCACTACTTCTCCAAGAGAGCCGTGCCTTCCCTGCACAACCAAGTATCCGATAAAATCAAGTGTGCACTGCGCAACGCCATCTGTGGCAAGGTCCACCTAACCACAGATACGTGGACCAGTAAGCACGGCCAGGGACGCTATATCTCCCTAACTGCACACTGGGTAAATGTAGTGGCAGCTGGGCCCCAGGCGGAGAGCTGTTTGGCGCACGTCCTTCCGCCGCCAAGGATCGCAGGGCAACATTCTTTGCCTCCTGTTGCCACCTCCTCCTTCTCGGCTTCCTCCTCCTCTTCTTCCACCTGCTCATCCAGTCAGCCACACACCTTCACCACCAACTTCAGCACAGCCCGGGGTAAACGTCAGCAGGCCATTCTGAAACTCATATGTTTGGGGGACAGGCCCCACACCGCACAGGAGTTGTGGCGGGGTATAGAACAACAGACCGACGAGTGGTTGCTGCCGGTGAGCCTCAAGCCCGGCCTGGTGGTGTGCGATAATGGGCGAAATCTCGTTGCAGCTCTGGGACTAGCCAATTTGACGCACATCCCTTGCTTGGCGCATGTGCTGAATTTGGTGGTGCAGAAGTTCATTCACAACTACCCCGACATGTCAGAGCTGCTGCATAAAGTGCGGGCCGTCTGTTCGCGCTTCCGGCGTTCACATCCTGCTGCTGCTCGCCTGTCTGCGCTACAGCGTAACTTCGGCCTTCCCGCTCACCGCCTCATATGCGACGTGCCCACCAGGTGGAACTCCACCTTGCACATGCTGGACAGACTGTGCGAGCAGCAGCAGGCCATAGTGGAGTTTCAGCTGCAGCACGCACGGGTCAGTCGCACTGCGGAACAGCACCACTTCACCACCAATGACTGGGCCTCCATGCGAGACCTGTGTGCCCTGTTGCGCTGTTTCGAGTACTCCACCAACATGGCCAGTGGCGATGACGCCGTTATCAGCGTTACAATACCACTTCTATGTCTCCTTGAGAAAACACTTAGGGCGATGATGCAAGAGGAGGTGGCCCAGGAGGAGGAGGAGGAGGAGGAGGAGGAGGAAGAGGGGTCATTTTTAGCACTTTCAGGCCAGTCTCTTCGAAGTGACTCAGAGGGAGGTTTTTGGCAACAGCAGAGGCCAGGTACAAATGTGGCCAGACAGGGCCCACTACTGGAGGACGAGGAGGACGAGGATGAGGAGGAGGTGGAGGAGGATGAGGATGAAGCATGGTCACAGCGGGGTGGCACCCAACGCAGCTCGGGTCCATCACTGGTGCGTGGCTGGGGGGAAAGGCAGGACGATGACGATACGCCTCCCACAGAGGACAGCTTGTCCTTACCCCTGGGCAGCCTGGCACACATGAGCGACTACATGCTGCAGTGCCTGCGCAACGACAGCAGAGTTGCCCACATTTTAACCTGTGCGGACTACTGGGTTGCCACCCTGCTGGATCCACGCTACAAAGACAATGTGCCCACCTTACTTCCTGCACTGGAGCGTGATAGGAAGATGCGCGAGTACAAGCGCACATTGGTAGACGCGCTACTGAGAGCATTCCCAAATGTCAGAGGGGAACAAGTGGAAGCCCAAGGCCAAGGCAGAGGAGGAGCAAGAGGTCGCCAAGGCAGCTGTGTCACGGCCAGCTCCTCTGAGGGCAGGGTTAGCATGGCAGAGATGTGGAAAACTTTTGTCAACACGCCACAGCTAACTGCACCACCACCTGATACGCAACGTGTTAGCAGGAGGCAACATTTTACTAACATGGTGGAACAGTACGTGTGCACACCCCTCCACGTACTGACTGATGGTTCGGCCCCATTCAACTTCTGGGTCTCTAAATTGTCCACGTGGCCAGAGCTAGCCTTTTATGCCTTGGAGGTGCTGGCCTGCCCGGCGGCCAGCGTTTTGTCTGAACGTGTATTCAGCACGGCAGGGGGCGTCATTACAGACAAACGCAGCCGCCTGTCTACAGCCAATGTGGACAAGCTGACGTTCATAAAAATGAACCAGGCATGGATCCCACAGGATCTGTCCGTCCCTTGTCCAGATTAGACATTAACTACCTCCCCTTAACCATATATTATTGGACTCCAGGGCACTTCCTCATTCAATCCTATTTTTTTTTCATTTTACCATTATATTGCGAGGCTACCCAAAGTTGAATGAACCTCTCCTGTGTCTGGGTGCCGGGGCCTAAATATATGCCAATGGACTGTTCCAATGTTGGGTGACGTGAAGCCTGATTCTCTGCTATGACATGCAGAATGATTCTCTGCTGACATGAAGCCAGATTGTCTGTTACGGGACCTCTCTCCTCTGCCTGTGTGTGTGCTGGGCCTAAATATATGCCAATGGACTGTTGCAGTGGTGGCTGACGTGAAGCCTCATTCTCTGCTATGACATGCAGACTAATTCTCTGCTGACATGAAGACAGATTCTCTGTTACGGGACCTCTCTCCTCTGCCTGTGTGTGTGCTGGGCCTAAATATATGCCAATGGACTGTTGCAGTGGTGGCTGACGTGAAGCCTCATTCTCTGCTATGACATGCAGACTGATTCTCTGCTGACATGAAGCCAGATTGTCTGTTACGGGACCTCTCTCCTCTGCCTGTGTGTGTGCTGGGCCTAAATATATGCCAATGGACTGTTGCAGTGGTGGCTGACGTGAAGCCTCATTCTCTGCTATGACATGCAGACTGATTCTCTGCTGACATGAAGACAGATTCTCTGTTACGGGACCTCTCTCCTCTGCCTGTGTGTGTGCTGGGCCTAAATATATGCCAATGGACTGTTGCAGTGGTGGCTGACGTGAAGCCTCATTCTCTGCTATGACATGCAGACTGATTCTCTGCTGACATGAAGCCAGATTCTCTGTTACGGGACCTCTCTCCTCTGCCTGTGTGTGTGCTGGGCCTAAATATATGCCAATGGACTGTTGCAGTGGTGGCTGACGTGAAGCCTCATTCTCTGCTATGACATGCAGACTGATTCTCTGCTGACATGAAGCCAGATTCTCTGTTACGGGACCTCTCTCCTCTGCCTGTGTGTGTGCTGGGCCTAAATATATGCCAATGGACTGTTGCAGTGGTGGCTGACGTGAAGCCTCATTCTCTGCTATGACATGCAGACTAATTCTCTGCTGACATGAAGACAGATTCTCTGTTACGGGACCTCTCTCCTCTGCCTGTGTGTGTGCTGGGCCTAAATTTATGACAATGGACTGTTACAGTGGTGGCTGACGTGAAGCCTGATTCTCTGCTATGACATGCAGACTGATTCTCTGCTGACATGAAGACAGATTCTCTGTTACGGGACCTCTCTCCTCTGCCTGGGTGCTGGGCCTAAATATATGCCAATGGACTGTTGCAGTGGTGGCTGACGTGAAGCCTCATTCTCTGCTATGACATGCAGACTGATTCTCTGCTGACATGAAGACAGATTCTCTGTTACGGGACCTCCCTCCTCTGCCTGGGTGCTGGGCCTAAATATATGCCAATGGACTGTTGCAGTGGTGGGTGACATGAAGCCTCATTCTCTGCTATGACATGCAGACTGATTCTCTGCTGACATGAAGCCAGATTGTCTGTTACGGGACCTCTCTCCTCTGCCTGTGTGTGTGCTGGGCCTAAATATATGCCAATGGACTGTTGCAGTGGTGGCTGACGTGAAGCCTCATTCTCTGCTATGACATGCAGACTAATTCTCTGCTGACATGAAGACAGATTCTCTGTTACGGGACCTCTCTCCTCTGCCTGTGTGTGTGCTGGGCCTAAATATATGCCAATGGACTGTTGCAGTGGTGCCTGACGTGAAGCCTCATTCTCTGCTATGACATGCAGACTGATTCTCTGCTGACATGAAGCCAGATTGTCTGTTACGGGACCTCTCTCCTCTGCCTGTGTGTGTGCTGGGCCTAAATATATGCCAATGGACTGTTGCAGTGGTGGCTGACGTGAAGCCTCATTCTCTGCTATGACATGCAGACTAATTCTCTGCTGACATGAAGACAGATTCTCTGTTACGGGACCTCTCTCCTCTGCCTGTGTGTGTGCTGGGCCTAAATATATGCCAATGGACTGTTGCAGTGGTGGCTGACGTGAAGCCTCATTCTCTGCTATGACATGCAGACTAATTCTCTGCTGACATGAAGACAGATTCTCTGTTACGGGACCTCTCTCCTCTGCCTGTGTGTGTGCTGGGCCTAAATATATGCCAATGGACTGTTGCAGTGGTGGCTGACGTGAAGCCTCATTCTCTGCTATGACATGCAGACTGATTCTCTACTGACATGAAGCCAGATTGTCTGTTACGGGACCTCTCTCCTCTGCCTGTGTGTGTGCTGGGCCTAAATATATGCCAATGGACTGTTGCAGTGGTGGCTGACGTGAAGCCTCATTCTCTGCTATGACATGCAGACTAATTCTCTGCTGACATGAAGACAGATTCTCTGTTACGGGACCTCTCTCCTCTGCCTGTGTGTGTGCTGGGCCTAAATATATGCCAATGGACTGTTGCAGTGGTGGCTGACGTGAAGCCTGATTCTCTGCTATGACATGCAGACTGATTCTCTGCTGACTTGAAGACAGATTCTCTGTTACGGGACCTCCCTCCTCTGCCTGGGTGCTGGGCCTAAATATATGCCAATGGACTGTTGCAGTGGTGGCTGACGTGAAGCCTCATTCTCTGCTATGAAATGCAGACTGATTCTCTGCTGACATGAAGCCAGATTGTCTGTTACGGGACCTCTCTCCTCTGCCTGTGTGTGTGCTGGGCCTAAATATCTGAGAATGGACTGTTCCAGTGGTGGGTGACGGGAAGCCAGATTCTCTGCTATGGGACCTCTCTCCAATTGATTTTGGTTAATTTTTATTTATTTAATTTTTATTTTAATTCATTTCCCTATCCACATTTGTTTGCAGGGGATTTACCTACATGTTGCTGCCTTTTGCAGCCCTCTAGCTCTTTCCTGGGCTGTTTTACAGCCTTTTTAGTGCCGAAAAGTTCGGGTCCCCATTGACTTCAATGGGGTTCGGGTTCGGGACGAAGTTCGGATCGGGTTCGGATCCCGAACCCGAACATTTCCGGGATGTTCGGCCGAACTTCTCAAACCCGAACATCCAGGTGTTCGCTCAACTCTAGCTATGACCCATACAACATTAATAACACCAAGGGTACCCCAACTATCATCAGGCAGGAGCCCTAACATTAGGGTGTGCCACGAGGGAAGAAAGGGTACAGGCTCTGATCACTGCCCTGGCCGTAGGAAGTATCAGTGTGCAGATTACCGCTTTGAATAATTATCGCAGCCAGAGCCACTACTACTCCTGTCCTCTGCTCTGCTTGCCTGGGGTTTGTGGAATACCTCCCCTGTGAAACTTATATAACCTGTAACTCATTTGAGAGAACATGGTTAGTACATGTCCGCAGAGTTATACCATTGCAATCCCAAGACATCTCAGCAGAGTCTGCTCTGTGGAGGAACCGGTCCCTTATATTGACTTCCAATTGGTAAAGGTGCTTTTGCAGTGATTGTCAGAGGTTGGAAGGATTTCCCAACACATACCTTTCATAAATGCCACTGTACGTGGCACTGGCATCCATTGCCCATAGGCTTCCCTGTTGAAAAAATAATAATAATTATACCATGTTTTTTATGTCATGCCTCTCTATGGAGCATCCCAGCAAAAAGGGTATCCCACTTATAACAGCATAGTGAAGGCCAAACCCTCTTTTAATCTCTTTTGGGTAAATGAGGCCTATGGATACATTTAAAATGCAGTGTGAAAGCATTCTGCCACTGTTCACTCCAAATTTTGGGCCTAGGTCAGATGTATACACGTATACCAAAAATATATGCATATACTGTAATGTGCTGATAAGTTTCTATTGTCCAGACATATGCCAAAAAGACACATTTTTATTGATTTACATCTGAATGCCCTTTTTTTGGGCACTGAGAAGAATAGCCTGCAAAACGTTTCAGAGCCCAAAAAGTGTATGATAATGAAAGTTCATGGCAGACTGATCCAAATGTATGTGCGTGTGTTTGCCTACATTTATTATACACAGTATACATTTAGGTCTGAAAAAAGCAAAAAAAAATGACGAAAGAGTATACAAGCTGAAAAGCAGTCGCATCCTTTTCCTTTCTGTACAGTATATGTTTTAATTGAAAGGGGTTGTCTGAGTTACATAAAAATTCAGGCAGCTCACCGCCAGTGGCTGTAGCAGTAACATTGCGCGCCGGGGATGTCGCCACTGCAGCCAGGGACACAAACATCACAAGAAGACGCAAGGAAGAAAAGGCGCGAGTATTGATTCTTTTGCTGTCCTAACCATTGGTGACAGTTTTATAAATATCATGAAATTATCTGAAATAGTGAGATTCAGTTGTTCTTATCTGTTCTGTCTGTAAAGATAATTATTCGGAGGAACTGAATGATGATAAAACCACGTCTGTGCTCTCAGAACAGCGATAACTGAACTTTCTACTTTCACACTAGCGTTTTTGTTGGATCCGGCAGGGTTCAGCAAAAACGCTTCCGTTACTGATAATACAACCATCTGCATCCGTAACCTACCCAAGACGGATCAGTCATGAACTCCAATAAAAGTCAATGGGGGACGGATCAGTTTTCTATTGTGTCAGATAAAACGGATCTGTCCCCATTGACTTGCATTGTGGGTCAGGCCGTATCAGTTTTGCTCCGCATTCCATGACAGAAAGAGAACCGCAGCAAGCTGTGGTTTGTTCTCCGGTATGGTAACGCAATGCATTTTGGAGCATTCCGTTCTGTTCAGACAATGAATGGGGACAAAATTGAAGCATTTTTTTCCGGTATTGAGACCATATGACAGATCTCAATACCGGAAAATATTAACACTAGTGTGAAAGTAGCCTAACTCGTCAGACAAGAAGTGTGACTGAGGCTGTTTTTATAAGACATATAGCTAAGTTATAGCTGGCTGAGCACCAGTATATTTTCAGGTGAGCTCCCTATATTTATTGAGGCTGGTGTTATGTCTATAGCATATGTATAAAGTAACATTAAAGGGGTTATCCCATGACTAATGTAAGAAAATGTAAATCAGACATCACATAGTACATGGCAATCCTTCTAAGGGTACTTTCACACTTGCGGCAGGACGGATCCGACAGGCTGTTCACCATGTCGGATCCGACCTGCGGCTATTTCGCCGTGCCGCCGGACCACCGCTCCGTCCCCATTGACTATAATGGGGGTGGAGCTCCGGCGCAGCACGGCGGTGCATGGCGAAAGCCGCCGGACTAAAAAGCCCTGCATGTCCGACTTTTTAGTCCGGCGGCTTTCGCCGTGCACCGCCGTACTGCGCCGGAGCTCCGCCCTGTCCCCATTATAGTTAATGGGGATGGAGCGGCGGTCCGGCAGCACGGCGAAATAGCCGCAGGACGGATCCGACATGGTGAACAGCCTGTCGGATCCGTCCTGCCGCAAGTGTGAAAGTACCCTAACAAAGTTAGACCGCACATGGATCCAGAGATCTCCCCATTCATTGCTCTGCTAGATTTATATCAAGTTGGCAGCTCAAGGGGAGTGTCTTTTCTGCTGCAGCTCAGGGGGCGTGTCTCAGCTCTCCCTATCACAGCTCAGGAGGTGTGTCTCAGCTCTCCCTATCACAGCTCAGGAGATGTGCCTCAGCTCTCCCTATAACAGTTCAGATGTGTCTCAGCTCTCCCTATCACAGCTCAGGGGGCGTGTCTCAGCTCTCCCTATCACAGCTCAGGAGGCATGTCTCAGCTCTCCCTATAACAGTTCAGGAGATGTGTCTCAGCTCTCCCTATAACAGTTCAGGAGATGTGTCTCAGCTATCCCTATCACAGCTCAGGGGGCGTGTCTCAGCTCTCCCTATCACAGCTCAGGAGGCGTGTCTCAGCTCTCCCTATAACAGTTCAGGAGATGTGTCTCAGCTCTCCCTATCACAGCTCAGGGGGCGTGTCTCAGCTCTCCCTATTACAGCTCAGGGGGCGTGTCTCAGCTCTCCCTATCACAGCTCAGGAGATGTGTCTCAGCTCTCCCTATAACAGTTCAGAAGATGTGTCTCAGCTCTCCCTATCACAGCTCAGGGGGCGTGTCTCAGCTCTCCCTATCACAGCTCAGGAGGTGTGTCTCAGCTCTCCCTATCACAGCTCAGGAGATGTGTCTCAGCTCTCCCTATAACAGTTCAGGAGATGTGTCTCAGCTCTCCCTATCACAGCTCAGGGGGCGTGTCTCAGCTCTCCCTATCACAGCTCAGGGGGCGTGTCTCAGCTCTCCCTATCACAGCTCAGGAGGCGTGTCTCAGCTCTCCCTATAACAGTTCAGGAGATGTGTCTCAGCTCTCCCTATCACAGCTCAGGGGGCGTGTCTCAGCTCTCCCTATCACAGCTCAGGAGGCGTGTCTCAGCTCTCCCTATAACAGTTCAGGAGATGTGTCTCAGCTCTCCCTATCACAGCTCAGGGGGCGTGTCTCAGCTCTCCCTATTACAGCTCAGGGGGCGTGTCTCAGCTCTCCCTATCACAGCTCAGGAGATGTGTCTCAGTTCTCCCTATAACAGTTCAGGAGATGTGTCTCAGCTCTCCCTATCACAGCTCAGGGGGCGTGTCTCAGCTCTCCCTATCACAGCTCAGGGGGCGTGTCTCAGCTCTCCCTATCACAGCTCAGGGGGTGTGTCTCAGCTCTCCCTATCACAGCTCAGGGGGCGTGTCTCAGCTCTCCCTATCACAGCTCAGGAGATGTGTCTCAGCTCTCCCTATCACAGCTCAGGAGATGTGTCTCAGCTCTCCCTATCACAGCTCAGGAGATGTGTCTCAGCTCTCCCTATCACAGCTCAGGGGGCGTGTCTCAGCTCTCCCTATCACAGCTCAGGGGGCGTGTCTCAGCTCTCCCTATCACAGCTCAGGGGGCGTGTCTCAGCTCTCCCTATCACAGCTCAGGAGGCGTGTCTCAGCTCTCCCTATAACAGTTCAGGAGACTACCAAAGGGTAGTCAGAATAGCCAAGTCAGAACCAAACGGGAGTCACAGTACCAAATCACGAGGTCAAAACAAATAGCAATCCAATATGCACAGAACGGAACCAGGAGAACAGCAAAGGAGTAAAAGCAATAGCTGGCAAGGGTGTATTGCTAGCAGGATATTTTAAATAGTGTGCCGAGTACCTGGATCAGAACCTGATAGGTCCAGGGACTCGGCGCCCCATTGGACAAGAACCCAGTAGCCCAGACATAGGCAGGCTGAGTAGTCACTCAGTCTGCATCATAGCCCACACACCTAAAGCAAATAAAAACATTTAGGTAAAACAGAGTGAACGTGGCCTGGGGGCAGTGGAGCCAGAAACCAGCGGCTGGGACCAGGTAAAGTATGAAGCCCACCATGGGTCAACCGCTTGCTGAGGTCTTTTTAAAGAGGACCTGCCACCACAAAATGCAATGCAATGTGAAAGCACCATGTTACAGAGCAAGGAGGAGCTGAGCAGATTGATATATAGTTTTATGGGAAACAATTCAGTAAAACCTTTAATTTATACATAATACATTTGCTTTCTCCACCTCCTGTGCACAGCGATCAGTACAAGGGGGAGGAGTTATCAGTAATTGATACATTCTCTGCATAGAGAGAAAACTGCGAGTCACTGATGACTCCTCCTCCTTGTACCGATAGCTGTTCATAGGAGGTGGGCAAAGCAAAGATATAAATGTATGAATTACAGGTTTTACTAAATCCTTTCCCACAAAAATATTTATCAATCCGCTCAGTTCCTGCTGCTATATAACATGGTAAATTCAGATTGCATTGCATTTTGTGGTGACAGGTTCTCTTTAGGCTACTTTCACACTAGCGTTCGGCTGTCCGCTCGTGAGCTCCGTTTGAAGGGGCTCACGAGCGGACCCGAACGCTTCCGTCCAGCCCTGATGCAGTCTGAATGGATGCGGATCCGCTCAGACTGCATCAGTCTGGCGGCGTTCAGCCTCCGCTCCACTCGCCTCCGCACGGACAGGCGGACAGCTGAACGCTGCTTGCAGCGTTCGGGTGTCCGCCTGGCCGTGCGGATCCGTCCAGACTTACAATGTAAGTCAATGGGGACGGATCCGTTTGAAGATGCCACAATATGGCTCAATCTTCAAGCGGATCCGTCCCCCATTGACTTTACATTGAAAGTCTGGACGGATCCGTCCGAGGCTATTTAGCTTTTATATGCCAAAATAATGCAGACGGATCCGTTCTGAACGGAGCCTCCGTCTGCATTATTATGATCGGATCCGTTCAGAACGGATCCGATCGAACGCTAGTGTGAAAGTAGCCTTAAAGGGTTTCTGTCGCTAGAATTTTCACTATTAAACTGGCTGACATTAGCGATGTGCTAATGTCAGCTGCACCTAACTCTGCTATTCTTGTGATTATTCATGCCCCCGTTACTACAGAATTCTTACTTTTATAATATTCAAATGAGCCTCTAGGAACAGGGCGGGGGGAGGCGATGCTCCTGCTCCTAGAGGCTCCGTTCTCTCACCTCATTACACGCCCTCCAAGTCTTCATTGACAGGGCCAGGCAGCGTATGATTAGGTGGGAGAACAGAGCCTCTAGGAGCAGGAGCATCGCCCCCCCCCCCCCCCCCCCCCCCTTCGCTCCTAGAGGCTAATTGGCATATTATAAAAGTAAGAATTCTGCAGTAAAGGGGGCATGAATAATCAAAAGAATAGCAGAGTTAGGTGCAGCTGACATTAGCACATCGCTAATGTCAGCCAGTTTAATAGTGAAAATTCTAGTGACAAAAAACCCTTTCAGTCCTGGATAACCCCTTTTAAGTGGAGCGGTCACCTCTCCTGACTTGTCAGTTTTAATAACTACTTGCATTTCCCATGTAATAACAATTCTAGGGCATTTATTATAATGACCCTATGTTGTATCATTCCTGTATTATTCCTGCTAGAAGTTTAGAAACAAATTGCCAGCAGTCTGCAGTAAAGGTACCGCTGGGTGTCACCAGTAGTGGGTGTGTCTGACTTTGTCCAATCAGTTGCTGGTGTCAGACTGTTCAGGGACACCCCCCCAACTTGTAACACCTATCTGTACTCTTACTGCAAACTGCTAACATTTCATTCATATCTTCTAGTGGCACTAGTGTGAAAGTAGCCTAAAACTGGCACTTTGCACAAACCTAAAGCCTGTATTATACCTGCCGATTTATTGGCAGATAATGACTGCTCATTAGCAATCATCTGGCAGTGTAGTACTGCCGCCGACTGTCAGATAAATGCTCAATCGGGCAATCCAAATCTTTTGACATGTAAAAAAAGTATTGTTTGCAGGCAGCAGAGTGTGCTGTCTAATAAGGATCTGCCGCCGGCAAACCACTATACAGCATGGTGACGAGCAATGGCATAGTGATCACTCTGCACAATCCTGTGGAGGAAATTGCTGCATGCAATAGCAGCGGTCTCCTCCGCTAGCGAACAGGCGATTGCCAGGAAGGAACGCTTCACTTCCCTTCCGTCTGCCACATGGGCTGTGTAATACAGCCTTTAAACGCTTCAAAACAATATCAAACAGCTTCCCACTGATTTTTGGGAAATACATGCCCTAGTGCAGATGAACATGTATTTTTATGCAGCTATTTTCTTTACTGCTTCAGAAGTGGCAGGTTGCTTTCTCTGTTGAAGGCTAAAATACAGATGAGTAGGAGGCATATCTGGAATGTGTTTGGCAGTGTTTATGTGGCTACACCACCAAAAATGACCTGTTTTCAGCTGCTGATTACATGACTGATCTGCCACTGATTTTTATGCTTTGTTTTTTGAGGTGTAAACATAGCCACACTCCTATAATGGCTTATGACCAGGGCCATCTTTACCGCGGGGCAAAAGGGGCAGCTGCCCCGGGCCCAGTTGCTCCTGGGGGGCCCAAGCAGCACTCGGTGACCAACAAGACTTTTTAGCCTTAGCTGCCGAATATTGTGGCGGGGCATGGTAGCTGTGCGCTGCGCACAGGGCCGGCCTTTGGGGTGTGCGCCGGCCATCTAACAGCACAGAGTCACGGTCCGGATTATAGAAAGAGACTGAGTGAGGAGGGGGCAGGGCCCGCGGCTGCTCTGCGCTCCGCTCTGCTGTCTGGCCTGCCTGTCTCTTTAACAGAGCAGACTAGTGGCTGCTGGAGCGTGATGCAGCTGCCGCACAGGCAGAGAGAAGAAGGAGGCGGAGCGAGCCCGAGCGCCAGCCAGCAGCCACAACAGACACAGCCTGGGCCAGCCAAGCAACTAAGCAAGTTCCAGTTCCACCATTACAAGTCAGAACAGAACTTACAGGTATTTGGTAGTACAAAGTACAATTTTGTACAAAGATAACAACTGGATGGATCCCATTTGCCACTGGCCCATGATGGAGTTGAAGAAATTTGCCATGGGGGGGGGCTCATAGAGGACAGGGGGACAGTGTGTGCTTTCCTGCTACTACATCAACCCCCCCCCCCCCCCCCAGGGATGATTGGTGGCTATGTGCACACTCCGCATCATCCAACCCCTAATGCCCCCCAAAATGCCCGGTGGTATGACAGGCAGGAGGGGCGATGTGTATGCGGGCCCTTGTGCTGCACTCACTCAGCTGTGCTCACATACATATCTTGCCCTGTGCCCACTCTGCTAAAGCCTGGCATAGCCCAGCTATGCCCTGCTTCTTTACCAAAGCAGACAGGCAGGAGCCGTGTGGTGATCATATTTATTGTATGTATGTGTGTGTGTCCGTCCCTGTGTGTGTGTGACTGTCCGTCCCTGTGTGTGTGTGTGACTGTCCGTCCCTGTGTGTGTGTGTGTGACTGTCCGTCCCTGTGTGTGTGTGTGTGTGTGACTGTCCGTCCCTGTGTGTGTGACTGTCCGTCCCTGTGTGTGTGTGTGTGTGTGACTGTCCGTCCCTGTGTGTGTGACTGTCCGTCCCTGTGTGTGTGTGTGTGTGTGACTGTCCGTCCCTGTGTGTGTGACTGTCCGTCCCTGTGTGTGTGACTGTCCGTCCCTGTGTGTGTGTGTGTGTGACTGTCCGTCCCTGTGTGTGTGACTGTACGTCCCTGTGTGTGCGCGACTGTCCGTCCGTGTGTGTGTGTGCGACTGTCCGTCCCTGTGTGTGTGCGCGACTGTCCGTCCGTGTGTGTGTGCGCGACTGTCCGTCCCTGTGTGTGTGCGCGACTGTCCGTCCCTGTGTGTGTGTGTCTCTCCCTGTGTGTATCACCATGCCCACAGTGTTCCTATGTCTTGACGCAGCTGCTTCAGAACGTTCTGTGCGGGGCAAGAAGAAGAGGATGGAAGAGGGGGCAGCGCCAGCATGGAGTCCGTGCAATAGACACAGGGAGGAACACTAAGGACGAAGGTAACACTTCCACATGATCTACACTAGTGTTATCTGTGGTTTTACATAGGACTGCAGGTAACACTACCACAAGGTTAGTTCGCACTAGGCGCCTGAACACCTAAGGCCGGCCCTGGCTGCGCACCCCAGCGCCCCCCGCCCCCACATCCGGCGCTTTCCCTCAATATGACTGCAGGAGCGTGACCGAAAGTCACGTGACTGTCAGAGCTTCTGGTGTGCAGAGCAACGGCTCTCAGCTAGAAGAGGAGGAAGATGGCGTCAGCGGCTGCCAAGCAGATAGCGGTGGAGCAGGTGCCTCATCCCTTGTACATATAGATATATATACTGTATGGAGACCAACCCCGCCGCCCCCGCTCATTTCCCGAGGCTCCGCCCTGTAAACAGTTTGTGTGTGTCAGTCACATGTCTGATGTCTCACCCTGCAGCTTTATAATCTCCTGTGTCATACAATAGAATGAACTGTAATCAGTAACGTCATATAGAGGGATGACGTCACTGATGTAATATGCCTCTTATATGTGGAGAGCGGTGATGTCACAGATGTAATATATCACCTATATGTGGACAGCGGTGATGTCACTGATGTAATATATTACTTATAAGTGATATATTACATCAGTGACATCACCGCTGTCCACATAAGTAATATATTACATCAGTGACATCACCACTCTCCACATATAAGTAATATATTACATCAGTGACATCACCGCTGTCCACATAAGTAATATATTACATCAGTGACATCACCGCTGTCCACATAAGTAATATATTACATCAGTGACATCACCGCTGTCCACATAAGTAATATATTACATCAGTGACATCACCGCTGTCCACATAAGTAATATATTACATCAGTGACATCACCGCTGTCCACATAAGTAATATATTACATCAGTGACATCACTGCTGTCCACATATACCGGTAAATAATATATTACATCAGTGACATCACCACTCTCCACATATAAGTAATATATTACATCAGTGACATCACCGCTGTCCACATAAGTAATATATTACATCAGTGACATCACCGCTGTCCACATAAGTAATATATTACATCAGTGACATCACTGCTGTCCACATATACCGGTAAGTAATATATTACATCAGTGACATCACCGCTCTCCACATATACGTGGAGAGCGGTGATGTCACTGATGTAATATATCGCCTATATGTGGAGAGCGGTGATGTCACTGATGTAATATATCGCCTATATGTGGAGAGCGGTGATGTCACTGATGTAATATATCGCCTATATGTGGAGAGCGGTGATGTCACTGATGTAATATATCGCCTATATGTGGACAGCGGTGATGTCACTGATGTAATATATCATTATATGTGGAGAGTGTTCATGTCACTGATGCAATACAGCGCTCCAGATGGCGACCAAAATGGTCGCCAATGCGCCTTAAAATTTGCAGATGGCGACAAGACTTGTCATAGGCTACAGGCCTGTGGTCTATTTGGTAGTGAAATCCCAGCGCAGGCAGGCGTGATGATGTCATCACGCCCGCCTGTGCCAGGACGTGGTGAGGTGTGCGCGTCTGCGTTGCACCATCCCTCGCCGTACCAGCAGCTAGTGAGTGCCAGTGAAAGGACACAGGTGAGTATAAGATTTTCGCTTTTTTTTTTAGGGTGTGGGAAGGCGGGATCCAGGGGGCCCAAGTAAATTTTTGCCCAGGGTCCAATCAATATTAAAGACGGCCCTGCTTATGACAGACTCATCTGCTGATCACATAACCTCAAAGGGGTTGGCCACTCTCTGGCTACTTGTGACCAATGTGCACATATAATAATATAGCCTTTGTTAAGATTCTGTGCAGTTTTCTATATTTCCTAAGCCATATCCCCTGTTTTGCCATGTCTTTTGTGCTGTCCACACAAAGGTCTTGTGCATAAAATGGCTGCTGATGGAGGATCATGTGACCAAGCAAATCAAGAAAGAAAACTGCAAAGAAACTACATTTCTTTAGTAGGGAATCAGGGATGGCATATAATATTTTCTTAGATATTAAGGCGGAACAGAAAATCTATTTGCCATTTGGACAGAAAACGTACAATCTGTGCCACAATAAATAGTAAGTTCCTGATTAAGATTATAAGATTTAGTGGAACACATCCAAGAACTTAGAAAGAAGGCAAATTCACTGCGGGTTCATGCACAGGTTGTTTACCCTTCTTATGCTCTGCCTGTCAGGATTCAGAATGATGCCAGGGCTACCTAAGGCTGGATGACATCTGTTTAGTGGCACTGGAGGCTAGCCATCAGTGATGAGAAGGTTTTCGCGTACAAGCTAAGGACAGGCTGCAATATGCAGGATTCATTGTTTGTGGATTGGAACATGTCCATGTGTTTACATTACACAGGTGGCAGGTAGAGGGGGTTGGAACCATCCAGTAACATGGCATTAAAGGATTAACAGAAAGAGTCCCTCAGGGCTACTCAAACCTACCTCCATAATTGAACTTACTAGTGAAAAGAAGATACAACACAAATATGTACTGTAAAATAATCCTGGACACTAGAACTCCCATCACTTTGATAGTGGAGCACATTGCACCCTACTGTCTGTCCCCCTCCCCCAAAGCATTATTAGAAGTACTCCCCTCCCCCTGTTCTGCCACCGTGTGCCCACAAAGCTCTGCTCTAATACATTGAGAAGACTTCTGCGCTCATCCTTATAATTGAGAGGACTCCTGAGCATAAACTCAGAAGTCCTGACAATGTAATATAGCAGCGCTCTGCAGGCGCACAGCAGGTGAATGGTGAGTGAACATTAAATTCAGACTCAGCAGGAGCAGTACCTGTACTACTACTCCTAATAACTCTTCAGGGAGGTGACAGCTTCTTTAAAGGGGTTGTCTCACTTCAGAAAATAACATGTATTATGTAGAGGAAGTTAATACAAGCCACTTACTAATGTATTGTGATTGTCCATATTGCCTCCACATTATACACTGCACGTTTCCATGGTTACGATCACCCGGCAAACCATCAGCTGGTGGTCATGCTTGCACACTATAGGAAATAACACCAACCTCTTTGGTGGTTGGGACCGTTGGAACACACATAGGCTAGTGCTTTTTCCTGTAGTGTGCAGGCACAACCACCGCTGATGGATTGCAGGGCGGTTTTAACCATGGAAACTGAGCAGCGTATAATGTGATGGAAAATTTAATCCAGCCAGAAAAGGAGGCAATATGGACAATCACAATACATTAGTAAGTGGCTTGTATAAACTTTGCTAATTTCTGAAGTGAGACAATCCCTTTAAGGGTATGCCCACATGAGGTGTAAACACTGCGGGCAGCACATCTTTTACAGCACCGGTGATTGTAAGAAATCTCATCCATTGCAAAAACAATTTTCAGTGTCAACTAACCTGCTGTGCAGAATATAAATCTGCAGTGAGATTTACTTCACAGATTTCACTTTTTGTCATAGAGAGGGTAAAATCTGCAACAAATTAGCAGCAGAAATCTCTGTAAATTCCGTAGAGGACCTTTCGCTGTCATACCCTAAAAGTGTTAATGCAAATGACAAGTCAGGGGTTGATGCTTTGGCTACTTAGAGGCCAGGGGGTGCAAAAACCTCCCTACCACAGGCGACAGACAATTTAGGCTCAGCCGCAGCATAGTCTACGCGGTTCTCCAGGGGATTCCCTGCTGAAATCCTTCAAAATTCCCTTCTGACTACAGAACTGATTAGCTAGGCTAGTATTTTTACAATAATATTCCCCATTAGTCAGGTACAAATACAAAATGTTTTTATCCACAGAACAGACATGAATTTAACAATAGGCTTCCTGGGAGATTCTGGTCCATAGCTCCTGATAGCCTCTTACATTTGTGCTAGAAATGTGCAGTTCCACTACATCAACTCTGCTGTGTTAGATAGAGACCCGGTGAAGCATTGTCGTAAGGCATGGTGGATATATGGATTCATGTGTTTTAATTCTACATACAGTGCATTCAGAAAGTCTTCAGAGTTCAGATCCTTTCACTTGTTTCACATTTTATGTTTCGCCTTGTGCTAAAATATAAACAATTCCAGTTTTTCCCCATCTTTCTGCAGTCAATACCCCATAATGACAAAGTTAAAGCAGAATGGTAGAAAACTTTGCTAATTTATTGGAAAGGAAAAACTAAAATCTTGCATTGACATTCAGATATTCAGACTTTTTACTCAGAACTAATGAAACACCTTTGGCAGCAATTACAACCTCCAGTCTTCTTGGTTATGATGCCACAAGGTTTGCAACTGGATTTGGGGATTTTCTGCCATTCTTCTCTGCAGACCCTCTCAAGATAACTCAGGCTTAAAGAGGACCTTTCACCTGGATATCCTTAATCTAATTATTATCCTAGCCAGGGAGAAGGAGCTACAATTCTCGTATAACCTAGTCTAGTATAACCTAGTCGCCTCATTAACATATGCGCCAAAAGATACAGAGACCACAGCTCACGAACAGGGGGTTCTTTAGAAGATATACAAAGTGCCAAGGCATCAGTGGGGGGCGCACTATAAGGTAGGATAATAATTAGATTAAGGATATCCAGGTGAAAGGTCCTCTTTAATGTGGCCTGTCGATGGACAGCTATTTTCAGGTCTCTCCAGAGATGTTAAATTGGGTTCAAGTCAGGGATGTGGCTGGGCCACTCAAGGATATTTTCAGAGTTGTCTCTAAGTCACTCCTCTGTTGTCTTGGCTGTGGGTTTAGGGTCACTGTCTTGGTGGAAGGTGAACCTTCAGCCCAATCTGAGGTCCAAATCACACTGGATCAGGTTTTCATTAAAGGGGTTGTCCCACGAAAAATATTCTACAGTTTTCAAACCAGCACCTGGATCTGAATACTTTTGTAACTGCATATAATTAAAAATTTAGCATAGCCACTGAGTTATTTAATAAAATGTATATGTATAGCACCACCTGCTGTTTGTTCTTTTTCTTATTTATTTGACGAGCTCACTGAGAAGGCCGCACATGCTCAGATTCATCTTTCAACTGCCTCCTAAGCTGTGATAGGGAGAGCTGAGACACGCCCCCTGAGCTGTGATAGGGGGAGATGAGACACACACCCTGAGCTGTGATAGGGGGAGATGAGACACGCCTCCTGAGCTGCAGAAGAGACCCTCCCCTTGAGCTGTCAGCTTGATATAATTTTAGCAGAGCAATGATTGGGACGATCTCTGGTTCCATGTGAGGTACATGTAATATAGGAGGTCTGATTTTCATCTTTTACATTAGTCGTGTCATAACCCTTGAAAACAAATAATAATGCACTAACACAGGGATGGGTAAACTGCGGCTCTCCAGCTGTTGTAAAACTACAAATCCCATTATGCCCAGTCTGAATATAGCTATCAGCCTACGGCAGGGCATGATGGGATTTGTAGTTTTACAACAGCTGCCCCCGCCAAGGTGGTCTCAGTCAGGCAGGTCCTATGCTAAACCTACCTATGACGTTGGGCATCTATGTTGAGGAGGAGCAAGCTCAGCTGTTAGCTCAGATTTTATTATATCAGAATGAGGGCTTAGTCCATATATAATGCTTGCATCTATTGTGTTAGTGCATTATTATTTGTTTTCTGTGATTTTTATTTTCCATAAATGCAGCCATGGACATCCACATATTCATTTATCATATCATGCAGGATGTTTTTATATTTGTTTTTTTTATCTTTTTTTCTGTGATTTTTGTTTAGTATGTCATAACCCCTTTAAGATTATCTCTATACTTTGCTCCATTCAGCTTTCCCTCAAAATGTGAAAAAAGTGAAAGGGTCTAAAGTATTTCTGAATGCATTGTATATATTCATATAGGTCACATTCACCAGTGTAGTACATGGGCCGTGGCTGACACAGGTGCTGTACCTGTTCATATATGGTAAGGCTGCCAGTAGAAACATACCTGAAATGATAATAAACAATAATTATTTTTTTCCCTGAAGACCTGAATTGATGTGCACCATATGTGTAACCATAAAGGATCTGAAAAAAAAAATATATAATGTATAGTATGTATGTTACAAAAAAAATACTGCTGTCTTAACAATTCCTATGTGATTGTTCTCCTGAGAGAACCTTCTCGGCTAAGAATAGTCATGGACTTGACAGATGTCATGTTCACTCTGATCTCTTAGGAGGAATCGTGTCTCATGACCATCAACTGGTAGATTAAAAGAAAACATTTGTCATGCAGAGAAAACAACATTTCCATTTCTTCATATTTACTGCAGTCTTAGATTTTATGGCAGCGCCATCAAAGACATTTGTCTGACGCTACTTTCACACGCGATCCAACAGAGAATCTTAATACCGGAAAAAAAAAACATTTCCGTTTAGTCCTTACACATTCTGAATGGAAAGAGATCCATTCAGGATGTCTTCCGTTCCATCAGCATTCTGTTTTGTGACTGGACACAAAACCGCTTCAAGCTGCGGCTTTGTGTCCGGTCATAAAAACGGATCCGTCGCTGAAAACAATGTAAGTCAATGGTGACAGATCAGTTTTTTTCCCCGTTTTAAATGGATGCATCCTGATGTGCAAAATCAAAACAGATCCGTTTATTTTGGCAGAGGATCTCAATACCGGAATTAACAACGCAAGTGTGAAAGTAGCCTTGATATTGCTCTGAAGATAGTTACTTACATGACTAATTTTAAATGGGAAAAACTAAGTGGCGCATTTATTAAGACCGGTGTTTTAGAAAAGCCCCTGCGCTGGCGGTGGATCTGCCAAAGTTATGAAGAGGCGCCGGCCTCTACATAACTTCAGTGGATCCACCTCCGCTCCTAAATGTAAGCCAGCTCCCTTGCGGTGTTACATTTAGACCATTTTCTGTGCCTTCCCAACCCACACCCACTTTTTTAGACCTGGCGTGAGCTGGGTGAAGTCACAGATTGCGGGGCAAAGGACCAGGACCATGTTCCTGGCTTAGTGTCTAATCCCAGAGCTTGGCGGGGTATTGAAGTCTGTGGCTCAGACATGGCAGCTGGTGACTGCCTATGTATCCTACCTCAGTTTGCTACTTTGTGTTTTGTACCTTAGCTCTAGACCTGCTCATTAACCCTCTGGGTACTGACCATGGCTTTTTTGCTGTATTAACCCCTCATCCTCTAAATTGGCTTCTTCTGATTCTCCTGGTATTCTGAATGTGGCTAGTTTCTGGATTAACCCCTCATCTACTGGTTGGGCCTATCCGTCTCTACTGGTTCTGACCCTGCTTGTCTACTACTCTTTTTACCCCGGTCATTCTGGTAGGTATCCTTCTAGTGAGCTTGCACAAGTTTTCTGCTACCTTACACCACAGACTTAAAGGGGTTGTCCGGGTTCAGAGCTGAACCCGGACATACCTCCATTTTCACCCTGGCAGCCCCTCCGACAGGCGCATCGGAGCAGTTCCTGCTCTGATGCTCTCCTTTCCCCTACGCTAAATCGCACAGGGCAAAGGCATTTTTTGGAGATCTGGTGGCGTACAGGGGCTCTCCATGGGGCTGCCAGGAAGCCCGGTGACGTCTCCGGCACTGATGGGCGGGATTTAGTGCTGCCCTAGCCAGTAAAACGGCTAGGGTAGCTCTAAAGCCCGCCCATCAGAGCCGGTGACGTCACCGAACACACTGCCGGGCGGAAGTTTCCGCCTTGCAGTGTGTTATTAAAAACAAAAGAGCCTGTGCCCTGCGCGATCTAGCGCAGGGCAAGGGAGCGCATCGGAGCATGAGATGCTCCGATGCTGGCCTCAGGGGGGCTGCCTGGGTAAAAATAAGGGTATGTCTGGGTTCAGCTCTGAACCCGGACAACCCCTTTAACTTGGATCCCCAGCAGCCAAATCCATCTTGCCTTGCAGTAAAGAAGTTAGGGGTAGACTGAGCATTGTACCAACCAGATTGGTTAAGGAAGACTTAACAGTTTCTGAGTTTGCTGGCTGTGGTTCTGGATGGTGAACGTAAAAATAAAAACAAGTTATATTCCAATCTCTGATTTCCAGAAAAAATGCAGTATTTATTTCAGGATCCTGATCCGTCTGACAAATGCCATCAGTTTGCATACGTTTTGACGGATGCGGCAGGCAGTTCCAGCGACGGAACTGCCTGCCAGAATCCTCTGCCCTAAGTGTGAAAGTACCCTTAGTTGCTGAGTGCCCTAGGTGGGCAAGGAGAGCAGGACACACATAATTTTTGTGGAGTTTTATTATCAGGAGTAGTGTGAATATGAACTTTTATTCTGGTGGAGATGGAGCTTCACTCTGCACTAAGCTATTTCCCAGCCCCTCTGATTTTATGGCAGTTGCGGCAACCTCCTTGTTGGACACCACATCTTAAAACAAAAGTACGTATAAAAAATAGCTGTCGACCAAATGCTGGATCAGCACAAACAGTTACATCTTCTGACTAACAGAAATGCTGCTTTAGCAACTCCGCATTAATTCTTTAGAAGAGAGAGCCAGATCTGTCACTTCAGCATCCTTATCTAATCAAAACAACAGAGCTTGGCAAGAAACCTGACTCTATAGACGGCACAGACTTGAATACTGTATTTGTGAAACAAGTATTTATGATTGCCTCACTGTTCTGTGTTAATGTGCCATGTCCATAGTTAGTGCAGCATTGATTTTCTAGCCCAGTATTGCCCAATATCCATTTATTAGGTATGTATTATATTATGTTCACAAATTTACTAAATATTTTACAGCAGCGTATACTGTTTCGCCAAAAGGCACAAATGATAATTTGACACATTAGTGCTGGATTTTATGAATTTTCCCACTCAACAAATTTGAAAAGTGGAAAGAAAAATGAGCAGGCTTTTCAAAGAGATGTAGATATAGTCAAATTTACTAAAGGAATGTAGATTTAGTCAAGTTAATTAAAGGGGCTATCCAACACAGCTTTAAAACAGCTTTTTTTTTTTTTTTTTTTACTTGCGTATCTGAAGGACTTTCTTCCTGTGCTGTGGGTATGCAGCAGTTCATCAATCTCCAGGATGTAATGTAATTAGTACTTTTTCTTAAATTTTTCCTCTTCTGCATAGGAAATAACCCCAGAGATCTATATGGTATGTAATGCTTTCCCACAATATTCTTCTCTACTGTCTAGAGCAGGCATCCTCAAACTGCGGCCCTCCAGCTGTTGTAAAACTACAACTCCCAACATGCCCGAACAGCCTACAGGTATCAGCCTACAGCAGGGCATTGTGGGAGTTGTAGTTTTACAACAGCTGGAGGGCCGCAGTTTGAGGATGCCTGGTCTAGAGAGATATATAGCTATATATTTAGAAGTAAGGATGAATGAATAAAAGTTGTCTTGGCCTCTTCACCATGAGATTACTACACTAGCCCTTTAAGAGATGGAGGCGGAGCGCACACGTGCCGTATGGGCAATGAGAAGCAATGCTGGCAAGATGCAGACTGTGGCCGCCAGGACTGCCATGCAGTAAGAGGGAGATGCCGGAGGGACCGACTGAGGGAGCAGAGTGGGTGAGCAAGGCAGTGGACACCAGAGGAGTAGCTAGGCTTTTCTGCACCTGGGGCGGCAAGGTCTCAGATCTGTCATAAGGCAGGGGCGTAGCTATAGGCTCATGGGCCCTGGTGCAAGAGTTCAGTTTGGGCCCACCTTCCCTGAGGTAAAAATTTAAACGGCACCCCCCCCATGCCAAATTCTCAACGTAACCCATTCCCTCCAGTCCTGCTCTTAAAGGGGTTGTCCTCTTTTTACTACTGATGACCTATTCTCAAGATAGGTCATCAATATCAGACCGGCGGGCATCTCCCGGCATCCCCACCGATCAGCTGTTTTAAGAGAGGGCAGCGCTCATATGGGAGCTGCTTTCTCTGTTCTGTTCACCTGCTCGGCGTAGCATTTGCAGTGATGAGCAGGTAAACAGAGCAGAGAAGGCAGCGCTCATACGAAAAAAAAGCAGACCACCCCTTTAAAGACATACTTGGAAAACATTACATACAGCGCTATAGAACATACAGGGTCATACAGCCCCACATATGTACCTCTTACTTCCAGTGACTTCTCTTCTCTGCTGTAGATATTCTCTTTTCTTATCTTCTTTCAGACTAGACCGCCATGATAATTTATTTTAGCCGCGTCTTGTCTCTGCAGAGTTTAACAAACAGACATTTTACTTCCCTACTTTTCTGACCCCCCAATACTATACTGCAGAAAGAGTCCCCCTGAAAACACTGGTACCACACAGATAGTGTGCCAGTATAAAAAATACCCCCTTACCTTTCAGATCAAACCCCAGATGAGACCCCCCTTCCCCCACAGCTCAGACCAGACCTCTGTCAGACCCCATATCAGACCTGCATGTCAGACCCGGCTCCAATATAAGACCTCAGATAAGACCCCCGGTTAAACCTCCAGACCTCCATATAAGACCCCTATTAGACCTCCAGACCCCCAATTGGACCCCCATTGGACCTCTAGGCCCCCAATTGGACCCCCATTAGACCTCTAGGCCCATAAATCGGACCCCCATTAGACCTCCAGACCCCAATCAGAGCCCTATTAGACTTCCAGACCCCCATTAGACCCCCGGTCAGACCCTTTAGACCCTCAATCAGACCCCCAATCAGACCCTTCAGGCCCCAAATCAAGACCCTTCAGATCCCTAATCAAACCCCCAATCAGACCCCAGATCAGACTATAAAATAAATAAACAAACTTACCTCTCCTTGTCAGGCTGTCTTCCCAGCTCTCATCTCTTCCCAGGGCCCGCGTTGCTGTCACCTGACCTCCTGCAGCGTCAGGTCAGAGTACGCTGTGTATGTTCAGATGCTGCAGGCGGCCCTAGGAAGAGCAAGCAGGAGACTGCAGACTAGTGAGCGCTGCACTGCATCTTATTAAGGGGCCCAGCCGCAACTGTGACCCCTATAGTTACACCACTGTCATAGGGTACACAGCGGTAATCTAGGAAATTTCCTCTAAGTGTTACTACAGAGTAGTAATGCCCACATTGTCACCCCTCACAGTAATTATGCCCATCTTTGTGGCCCCTTCACAAAAGTTATGTTTTCCTTGTGGCCCCTCACTGTAGTTATGTCCACCTTTGTGCCCGTCATAGTAGTTATGGCCATCTTTATGCCCCTCACTGTAGCTATGCCAGATTAGGTGCCCCCTCAAAGTGGTTATGCCAGATTAGGTGCCCCCTCACAGTAGTTATGCCAGATTAGGTGCCCCCTCACAGTAGTTATGCCAGATTAGGTGCCCCCTCACAGTAGTTATGCCAGATTAGGTGCCCCTTCAATAAAGTTATGCCCCATTTGGCCCTCAGTGTCCTCTCCAGACTGCAGCTACATTGAAGGAAAAAAATAAATAAAAATACTTTCCTGTTTCCCTGAGAACACGCTCCCGCACACATTGCGCTGTTGGCTGTGTCGGAGGCCGATTCCCAGGCTTACAGCGCTCCTCCCACAGCCAGCAGCGTGATGTGCGGCCTGAGGGAGGGGCGCCGGTCCGGATCTCAGAAGAACAGGGAGCAGAGGACTCCCTGCTTCATTATGGAAACGAACTGCCTGGCAGTGACAAGAACTGCTGGGCAGGTGCCCCCCCCCCCAGGCCTCACATGCCCACCTGACCCCCCTTGCTACGCCCATGGTGGACCCAGACCGCCACCATAATATATGTTTCCTGTTGTGCCAGATTGTGAGCTATGAGTAAGAACGCATGTAGCATTCGAAACACACAAACAGTCCCTATGTTTCTGCCTCCTGGTATGTCTTGTGGATTTTAACATGTTTGGTCAATGCCTTTGATCCTGGCTGGGCTGCTGTTTTATGTGGCTACTGAGCTGGTGTCAAGTGGAATCCATGTGGAGGATGTACAGTGTGGCCCATGGAGGAGAGCTGGGATTTGTTATGTCATGTACATAAAAAAAGATAAGGGCCCTGATTTATCAAGGCCAGTGTGTGTTATGCCGACCTTTATAGGGCACTGCTGGAGGCGGTATGTAATTCATGACAAGGTGCAGGCCTCTTCATAAATTACCTGCCTCCTCCGACTCTGTGTGCCATAATGAAATCTGCCACAGAGAGCGGCGTAAAATGCAGATTGCGACTAGAAAAGTTGCAAATGCATTAAAAAGTTGCAAATCCGGTGGATATGTGACTTTTCTAAGACAAAAGAGGCCTAAAGGGAATAATGAATTTCCCCCAACATTTTTATTGTTTGTATATTGTTATAATACTTTATTTGAAATGCTCTATTTGCTGCATAGTAACTACTTTCAGAAAAAAGCCTGAAAACTTTGCATATTTGGTTGCAAATCTACATAGATTTGATCTTCTGTTAGATGAATTTTAATAGAGAATATATCATTTGGTGAAAACCATTCCAACACTCAGTCAGCCTAGTCAACGGCCAGGCTGTGTTACCGCACATGCAGACTCCAGTTCTCTCTGCTCCAGTACTCTCCACAAGTGCTTACCCTGACCCAAGGACCTTCCAATATGGTCATGTGTTCAAAAGGTCCTGATGCAAGTTCACGTTGCCATAGCATTACACAGTTTGGACACTAGGTGGCAGCATAGCAATGGATATAACAAACCATACACTTATTAGACTCTATGACATGGGTGCACATTATAGTAAAACATACTTGCAAACCCTGAAATAGATAATGTCTGCAAATTTAAAGACACGGTAACATATAAACCAACTTTACCCATAACAGCTTCTGGGGGTCTCTCCATAACTTGCTACACATGCACATGCAAACACATGCTACAGTTTTCTTTACACGGACAATTGCCTATTGACTTTAATGGATCAGTGTTCCACATGGAAATGTATTTGTCTGAATGAGCCCTTAGAGTGCTATGAGATACACCAGTTGAAGTAAATGTGGCCATGGTGTACTTGAAGTTTGCTGCAGATTTCACTAACTCTATTGTGATAGATGAAACAAGCTGTAAAACCCACATGTGCATTTGCTGCAGAATGTAGGGGTTCACTGCAGACCCAGATTTACTAATCCTATATATATGGCATTTAGACTTGCACCATGTTTATTACAGGGGCTCAGGCTGGATGATTAACGTGGTGCAGGGATGGACACTGTTGTCTAGCTGTAGGCCAACTATTGGTTGGCTTCCTTTGAGACAGAATTTTACACCACTGCAGAATTGTGCACAAAACATTGCATCTTCATAAACTTTGCACGTCTTTCAAGCAAGTTGGTAAAAAAGTGTAGAAACCTTAATTCCACCTGTTTGCGCCACTGTTTAAACCGATTCTAGACGCCGACACATTAGTAAATCTGGGCACTGTTTGCAGCATGTGGATCCAGTTATAGGATTTTAAATCCTGGAGACCAGCATAATGTGTGTTAGGGGGTTGTGTGGGACAACATCGCTCCTCAAGTCTATATGAAGAGTAGAAATATTGAAACAGCGTAAAACAATCATCAGTTTGGACTTAATAAATATAAAATGAGAACTTTGTCTACATTGCTGGTATTATTTGGCAAGGACAGAGTGAGGAGAGACTCAGAGACCGTAGTGGCATTAGAAGACAAGGAGGGTTTGTTTTCCAGACCTGAACAGCTGTCACCATGTAACTCTATACGCATAATGACTGCCTTTCTGAGATAGTGGCCGTTTGTGATTTAGGCACAAGAGCGACTAATAGCGAAAATGTCAGCCTGACATTAGTGATCCATTACCAGAAATATAAAAATATAGTTGTAGATCATAGCAAGCAGACTATGTGTATATATCAAGCCAGTTATCAGCAAGATTATATTACAGAATTGCATAAATAACAACTCCCTTATCTATTGATGGGTCATTTGAATAACCGCGATGAAGGGGTTTTCCAGGATTTTGATCCTCTTTAACCCCTTAAGGACCGGGTCATTTTTTACCTTAAGGACCAGACTTTATGTGGTGATGACTTTAAAACGCTTTTACTTATCCAGGCCATTCTGAGATTGTTTTCTTGTCACGTATTGTACTTCATGACAGTGGTAAATTTGAATTAAAATATTTCATTTTTATTCAGAAAAAAAAACAAATTTACCAAACATTTTGAAAAATTCACAACTTTCCAAATTTCAATTTCCCTGCTTTTAAAACAGATAGTGACACCTCATATAATAGTTATTACTTTATGTTTCCCATATGTCTACTTTATGTTTGGATCATTTTGTGAATGCCATTTTATTTTTTGGGGACGTTAGAAGGCTAAGTTTAGAAGCAAATCTTGAAATTTTTCAGAAAATTTCCCAAACCCACTTTTTAAGAATCAGTTCAGGTCTAAAGTCACTTTGTCAGGCTTACATAATAGAAACCACCCAAAAATGACCCAATTTTAGAAACTACACCCCTCAAGGTATTAAAAATTGATTTTTAGAAACGTTGTTAACCCTTTAGGTGTTCCACAAGAATTAATGGAAAATGGAGATGAAATTTCAGAATTTTCCTTTTTTGGCAGACTTTCCATTTTAATAATTTTTTTTCCGCTAACAAAGCAAAAGTTAACAGCCAAACAAAACTCAATATTTATTGCCCTGATTCTGTAGTTTACAGAAACACCCCATATGTGGTCGTAAACTGCTGTATGGCCACATGGCAGGGCGCAGAAGGAAAGGAATGCCATATGGTTTTTGAAAGGCAGATTTTGATGGACTGTTTTTTTGACACCATATCCCATTTAAAGCCACCCTGATGCACCCCTAGAGAAGAAACTCCAAAAAAGTTACCCCATTTTAGAAACCACACCCCTCAAGATATTAAAAAATGATTTTACAAACGTTGTTAACCCTTTAGGTGTTAAAAATTTATGATAAATGGATATGAAATTTCAGATTTTCACTTTTTGGGCAGATTTTCCATTGTAATCATTTTTTGTTTCTGCTAACAAAGCAAGGATTAACAGCCAAACTACTCAATATTTATTGTCCCGATTCTGTAGTTTACAGAAACACCCCATATGAGGTCGTAAACTGCTGAACGGGCACACAGCAGGGCGCAGAAGGAAAGGAACTCAATATGGTTTTTGGAGGGCAGATTTCACTGGGATAATTTTAACTTGCCATTTTGCACCCCTAGAGTAGAAACTACAACAAAAGTTACCCTGTTTTGGAAACTACGGGATAAGGTGGCAGTTTTGTTGGTACAATTTTAGGATACAGATGATTTTTGCTGGCTCTATATTACACTTTTTGTGAGGCAAGGTAACCAAAAAATTGCTGTTTTGGCACTTTTCATTTACAACGTTCATCTGACAACTTATATTATGAGCTAATTTTATAGAGCATTCAAATTGTGATTATGTGGCTCAAGGTACATTATGCGGTCACTGAATAACAATTTTACTGTAGCCCACTGGAGTACAGGCCCCAAAAATTAGGCATTCACCGTACAGAAAAGATCAAGTGATTATGTGGATAACAATTTTACTGTAGGTACAGGCCCCAAACATTAGGCATTCACCTGACAGAAAAGGCCTTTTATGCCGCTGTATTTACATAAGACAGGGACAATTCTTTGTTCTGGGTGGTGGCGGATATGTGTGTGGGCTGGCATGAGGAAATTCAATTAAACGTGGTCGTCACAGGTGTTGAATTCCTCCGAAATCCATGCCTCATTCATTTTTAGAAATGTGAGGTAGTCCACACTGTCATGAGTTAGGCGAGTGCGCTTATCGGTCACGATCCCCCCCTGCTGCGCTGAACGTCCTTTCAGACAGGACACTCGACGAGGGGCAAGCATAGAGTTCCATGGCAAACTGTGCCAGCTCTGGCCACAGGTCAAGCCTGCATACCGAGTAGTCAAGGGGTTCCTTGCTTCTCAGAGCAACTACATCGGCATTCCCTAAGGCTGGATCCGAAGGGCGGCTCTCGATGGGTTGGCTGCAAGAATGATTTTATATCCAAAGTGACCAACACATTTTCAAACCACCCTCTTCTTGCAGGCGCGGTAGGATTGGTACCCACAACTGTTTCTCTGTGGGTGGAAATTCCTCTGCCAGCGCCCGCAACAGCAGAATGCAGCATCTCTCGCTGCAAGGCCTGGAAATGCTGCATTCTGACAGCCCTCTGTGATGCTGGTAACATGTCTGCCATTTTGTGTTTGTACCGGGGGTCTAAGTACGTTGCCACCCAGTACTGGTCCTTGCCCCTTATGCTTTTTATATGGGGGTCTCTCTTCAAACACTGGAGCATGAAGGACCCCATTTGCACTAAATTGGTGGCGCATCCTGGCTCCTGCTCATCGCCCAGGAGAATGTCGTCCTAGGTCTCCTCCCCCCCATCCACGGACAACACCAGGGATCCCCGAAAAGTTTAAAGCCTGCTCTTCTCGCACCTCCTCCTTCCCCCAGGCACCATCCTCCTCTGACTCCTGCTGACTTGTCTCAGATGGAGTAGCTCCTCCCCCCAGAAATTCATTCAGCATTGCAACTTCCTCATCTTCCAGCTCCTGCTTCTCGACGGCTTGATGACACAACGCAATGCACGCTTCATAAAGAAGGCGTAAGGCACGATGTTACTGATGGCGCCCTGGCTGTGACTGACCAGTTTGGTGATCTCATCAAATGGCAGCAGAAGTCTGCATGCGTCGCTCATGAGCAGCCACTGGGCGGTGAAAAGAAACCAAGCTCCCCAGAACCTGTCCTGCTGCAGAGTTCGTACAGGTAGTCGTTAACGGCACGTTTCTGCAGGAGCAGCCTATCAAGCATATACAAGGTGGAGTTCCAACGCGTCGGGCTGTCACAAATCAGACGTCTGACGGGCAAGTGGTGTCGGTGCTCAATGTCAGCAAGGCGAGGCATGGCCATGTAAGATCTTCTAAAATGGCCAGAGATTTTCCTGGCCTGCCGCAAGACGTCCTGGACCTGAGGTATTTGGCAACGAATTGCTGCACAATTAAGTTCAGCACGTGTGCCATGCAACGGCACGTGTGTCATTTTGCCCTGTTTCAGCGCGCTCAGCAGATTGGCACCGTTGGCGCACACCACTTTACTAACTGTCAAATTGAGCGGTGTTGGGCTACTTTCACACCTGCGTTAGGTGCGGATCCGTCTGGTATCTGCACAGATGGATCCGCATCTATAAATGCAAACGATGGTATCCGTTCAGTACGGATCCGTCTGCATACACTTAGTCAACAAAAAAGTCTAAGTGTAAGTCAAACGGATCCGTCCTGACTTTACATTGAAAGTCAATGTGGGGCGGATCCGTTTACAACTGCGCCAATGTAAATGGATCCGTCCCCATTGACTTACATTGTAAGTCAGGACGGATCCGTTTGGCTCCACACAGCGTTTTGGTGTCCGCCTCCAGAGCAGAATGAAGGCAGAACGGAGCCAAACTGATGCATTCTGATCCGTTTGGGGCTGCTTGTGAGAGTCTTGAAACGGATCTCACAGGCGGACCCTGAAACGGCAGTGTAAAAGTAGCCTTAGCAACTTATCAACCTGTGACCGTAGAGCTGAAAGCAGTGCAGGACCGGTGTGGCTCTTGGCTTCCAGGCACAACAGCCGCAGCACAGCATGGCAATGTCTTACCTGGCACGTCGAATAGGTTCTGGGGAGCTTGGGGGGTGCAGCGGAGGAGGCGGTAGCAGTGGAAAAGGAGGAGTCAGCCGAGGAGGAGATGGCAGATGGAGTAGGAGGAGGAGAAGAAGAGGCAGGCCTACATGCAATCCGTGGTGGTAACACCAAATCCACACGGGTGCCACGGGTTGCATGCTTGACAGCCATCAGAAGGTTCACCCAGTGGGCAGTAAAAGTTATGTACCTTCCCTGCCCGTGTTTGCTCGACCACGTGTCTGTGGTCAGATGTATCTTGGCACCAACACTGTGTGCCAGAGATACATTCACTTGCCGCTGAACCTGGCCATATAGCTCTGGGGTGCCCTTCTGGGAGAAATACTTCTTTACGGGGACCTTCCATTGCGGTGTGCCCATGGCCACCAGTTTATATGGCAGTAGTTGGCGGACTAGCAGTTCTATTAAGCCAGCGGGCAGCCGTTGGGCAAGAGGGTTATCTGGCGTCATCAACTTTTTACGTTTGAACATTTGGGCCACGGAAGCCTGCCTTTTGCCAGATGAACGCGACGACGGCACGGTGGAGTGGAGGACAAATGGGAGGAGAGAGGAGAAGAAGAGGAGGCAGGACATGGAGCGCCGGGAGTGTTGCTCACACTGGGCTCGGTGATGGGAGGCCAGGTGCCTTCTTAAGGCGGTCGTCCCTAGGCGAGTGTTAGGCTGCTCTGTCTCTCTCTCTGAACTCCCCTCCTCTTCCTCTCTTGTGGGCACCCACGCTACATCCATCGACACGTCATCATCGTCACCTTCACCACCACTAATATTAGAGATCTTGGAGTAGGCAGCAACAGCAGGGACCTCCGTCCTTGGGCTGATCTGGGTACCGCTGGGTGGTGGCCGTTGCTACCTCCTCTTCCTCATCCGATGTCAAGAATGGCTGCGCATCGGTAAGTTCTGGGAATGGATGGGAAAATAATTCCTCTGACTTGAGTGGAGGGGCTATGGTGGTGGTGTCTTTGGGCCACTCAACCAACTCTGGTGCGTCCTTTGACATAATCACATGCACCTTCTCCAACTTCCCACTTAGGCTACGGCCTGGTGCATCTGACCACCCCTACCACCCCTGCGGAATGGCCTGCCTCTTCCTCTGCCTGTCATTATCAAAATGACCCTGTGACAAAGTCCCTATTAAAGAGCAGTATTTGTGGAAGCAGGTATATTGCAGGCCTCAATCAATATTTGGTGGAAGCCAGTATATCAATCCCCTCGATCAGTATTTTGTGGAAACAGGTATATAGAACCCCTTAATGAGTATTTGCTGGAAGCTGGTATATCAAACCCCCTTAATAAATATTTGGTGGAAGCCGGTGTATCACACCCCTTAATCAATATTTTGTGGAAGCAGGTATATCGCACCCCTTAATCATTTTTTTGGGAGGCAAGAGGTATATCACACCAGTTCCAATTAGTTATTCCAATAGCGTTTGTCCCTCTATCTTGCTGCGATATCTCAGCAGAACCGCACACAACTGCTGCACAATAATATACTTTCTATGTTAGAAGGTATATTATATCACACCCCTCAGTATGTCACAACTATACCAGTCCTTAAAAGGACTTTTGTGGCTCTATTAGCTAGCGTTTGGTGTCCCTAAGGGCTGTTTCACACGAGTGGATGCCGTGCGTGACATCCGCTCCGTGAATGACAGCCAAGACCCGATGCGGACAGCAGAGGCACAGAGCATTAACATGATTGATAATGCTCCGTGCCTCTCTGTGACCTCTTTACTACGAAATCACAATGACAACTTTATCTCGCTGTGATTTCGTAGTAAAGAGATCACAGAGAGGCACGGAGCATTATCAATCATGTTAATGCTCCGTGCCTCTGCAGTCTGCATCGGGTCTTGGCTGTCATTCACGAAGCGGATGTCACGCACGGCATCCGCTCGTGTGAAACAGCCCTAACAGTCTGTCCCTGCTCCACACAGCAACCTCTCCCTACACTGGCAAAAATCAGAATTTAAAATTGCTGCCAGATCGGGTTTATTTATAAGGTAGTGGGTGTTTCCATGTGCTGAAATGTCTCAATTGGTTGTCCTGACCCACCTGATGGATGTGTCATGGGTCAAAATTCTGCGCAATGCAAAAAAAATATGGTGCGTGCCAATATCACCATATGTTCGCATGTTCAGCAAATCACAAACGAGCAAAGTTTGCAGCAAAATGACCACTGGGGCGAACCGCAAGGCCATTTCTAGTGGGGAGTTGTGTTCACGTTAAACGTCCATAGTGGGTGTTGATGGTATTTGAGCAAAATGGATGTTAGTACCTTGGTCATAATCCTGGAGGTAACCATGTTCACAGAAGAGTGTGGAAAATTTCCTTGGGCATTCGAACCCTACATCCATAACTGCCCATAGCCACCCTCAATAGACATAGCTGATGGGCAGTGTGACAGGTCTTCTCTCCGCACTAATATAATTGGTATTTGTCTGACATCTGTGGGAATCTGATTTCTGTGACTGTAATATCTCGCGTCTATGACATGACTCGCAGTTTGGTCGCATAAATTACAGTGTCAAAATCCGAGGCTGAACTCTGCTTCCTGCCTCAGTAATGAAGCCGAGTTCAGCTTCAGGTGTTGAATACCTCTGTGTGGACAAAAGAAAAGACGTCTCAAACAAGGGTGAATACCTTTTGAAATATAGAAAATGCTGAATATTAACAAAGGCTATATTAATAAGTGTCAGTCAACTTACAAACACATTGGTCAGCAGTAGCCAGAAAACGGCCTTCACCTTTAAGGACAAGAATGACCTTTGGGGCCTGCAGTTATGGCATTTTCAGAAGGAATGAGACTGATACAAAGATAACGTATGACTGAAGCACCTTTGTGACAACTGCTAAGAAGAATACTGGTCAGTGATTTCTCTCTCGAGCTATGCTGCCCCCTATGGTTCTAATGAGTGAATAGGGACCAGATTGCTGTATCCAAACCTGATTCTTTTAAAAACTGTCTTACTGTAAAATGTATGGCCTCTGTGGAGGTCTTTCCGAAGTTTCAGCAAATATTACAAGACTTACTTCCCGCCTCTATCACGTGTGACTTTGTTTATTCGCATAAATTATTGTATTAAAATATGAAGCCGAACTTGGCTTTGTTAGGGTCCATTCACACGTCCTTATGAATGGGTCCGGATGGATGCGGACCCATTCATTTTCAATAGGGCCGCGAAACGGAAGCGCAGATGTGGACAGCACACAGTGTGCTGTCCGCATTCGCACTTCTGTTACGCAGCCCTGCAAAAAAAATAGAACATGTCCTATTCTTGTCCGCAGACACAGACAAGAAAAGGCATTTCTATTGGGGTGCTGGCCATGTGCGGTCCGGTGTTTTGCGGATCCGCAATTTGAGGACCGCAAAACACTTGCAGACGTCTGAATGGATCCTTAATGAGGAATAAAGCGGAGTTCGGCTTTGTATTTTCATAGAGTAATTAATGACGAAGTAAGTCTCGCCATATTTGCTGAAACTTCGGAAAGATCTCCATTGAAATATGAAGCTAAACTTGGCTTTGTTAGGGTCCATTCACACGTCCGTATGAATGGGTCTGGATTGATGCGGACCCATTCATTTTCAATAGGGCCGTGAAACGGAAGCGCAGATGCAGACAACACACAGTGGCTATATATTTTACAGTAGGACGGAGCCCGTATTGTTAACCAAGTTTTCCAAAAAATCTGGTTCGGATAGAGCAATCCGAACCCGATTTGCTCAAGCCTAGTTCTAATCAACTGCACAGACATGAAATTATTTTAGATTTAAATTAGCAACTTTTCAGTGTATGTTTTCTTTAAAAGACACATTTTTTTTTTTGTAACTTGGAATGCAGAAAATGCACCTCGGATGTGGACCAAAACAATAGTTGTGTCCATGAGGCCTTAGGCTCCATGCACAGGACCGTTTTGCGGACAAGAATAGGCATTTCTATAATGGGCCTCCTGTTTTGTTCCACAAATTGCGGAAAGCACACGGGCGGCATCCGTTTTTTGTGGATCCGCAATTTGCGGACCGCAAAAAACTGCATGGTTGTGTGAACGAGCCCTTAGGGTACATTCACACGTATTTTTGGCTCTGCATCCATTCATTTCAATGGGGCCGCAAAAGATGCGGACAGCACACCGTGTGCTGTCCACATCCGTAGATCCGTTCCATGGCCCAGCAAAAAAGATAGAGCGTGTCCTATTCTTGTCCGCAATCGCGGACAAGAATAGGCATTTCTATCATGGGGCTGGCTACATTCACACGGCCGGTATCCGTGTTTTGCGGACCGCAAAACACATACGGTCGTGTGAATGTCCCCTAAAGCTAAGTTTTCTTTGACTCAGGTACAACATTATGGGCGTGCCTGGCTGCTTCTTACTTAGACTGGAAGAACGCTCCCATTGTTGCAGATTGATTGTGTCAGTGAATTGCTCAACGCTGAATTAGAAAGGAAAGACTCACACAACGTACAGAGAGCGTGTGTGACCTCTACTGGTAACATATACACATGATATAAAATCCTGGACTATTTCACACTAAAGAAAAGAAAAAAAACACACACACACACACACTGACACAGTTAAAACTAAATGAAACTCTTAAGTGCACAGACGCATTACATTAATGGCGACCAAACCTGCTGATTTGGCAGGATCAGCCAATCACCTGAGTTTGGGGCTGTCCTCAGACTTTCTAAAGGCAGAAATACAGCATGACTGTATAGCATAGTAACAGTAAAACAACAACATACTGACCCACAGAACAAAGGTACAAGTATTATGCTGCGCCGTGAACATTGCAAAATATTTAACCCCACAAACAATGCTGGAATTTTTATTCCCATGGTTAATAAAAGTTAAAGAGGACCCTTCACTAGTATAAAATCCAACTATATCAGTGGGTAGAGCGGCGCCCAGGGGTCCCCCTGGGAGTCCCAGGCTATGAGCTGTGCGCTGCGATTGGCCAGCGCTGCAGCAAGGGACAACCCTAATACAAAAACTACGCCCAGTACAACAGAGAGAGCTACAGACACCGGAGCCTATACCGGGCGAACGGAGCGGCGCCCAGACATACTAGTAAGTGCAGGGGGATCCCTGGGCGCCGCTCTGCCCACTGATATAGTTAGTTTTTAAACTAGTGAAAGGTCCTCTTTAATGGGTGAGATTTATCAAAACTGGTGTAGGCTTAGTTGCCTATAGCAACTAATCAGATTCCTCCTTTAATCTTCCAAAGGAGCTGTGAACAATGAAAGGTGGAATCTGATTGGTTGCTATGGGCAACTAATCCAATTTTCATAAGTCTCCCCCAGTAAATCAAATGGGCCCCAACCTAGTGTCATAGGTTGGGCCCCAACCTGTGTGCTGTCCACATCTGCGCTTCAGTTTCGCGGTCCTATTGAAAAATATGCCCTGCAAAAAACAAGGCATCATACAACTACATTGACAGAAAAATGAAACGTTACTGCTCTTGGAACGTAACGATGAAAAAAATAAATAAATAAATTGCTCTGTCCTAAAGGCGCAAAATAAGTTGGTCCTGAAGTAACAGCATGTAACATTTGCATTTACATTTTATTGTGCGTGTATGGGGTGGGCTTTACACCCTCTCATTACTGCGGAACATCGGCTCACTATTGGGGGTTATGGGCACAGGCCATCTTTGTGCCATACATTTATAGTATACTAGCTGATGACCCGGCCTTGCTCAGGTATTTATTTCTTGCAATTTTACATTAAACAACAGTAACTTTCACAGTGGCCACCCCTTTAACGGTGACTGCCCCTTTAACAGTGACTCACGATGACCACCCCTTTACCAGTGACTTTCACAGCGACCCCCTCTTTAACGGTGACCGCCCCTTCAACAATGACTTTCATAGTGGCCACCCCTTTAACCGTGGTCCATGCCCCCCCATGCATGTAGCAGTGTAGTTGTGCCGTCATACGTCATATCACTGAATATTTCAGGACCTGCAAACTGCTAAAACCTATGATCAGTTGTTATGGCAACCTGGAGTAGGACCTGCGAGCTTCTATTGGCTGATAAGGGACATGTGACCAAGTTTATGGCAGTTAGGATTAGGTTAGAAGTGAAAGACTTACAGGCTTTTATTGGCTAATGAAAGTCATTTATGGGGAAAATCTTGGGAACGGTGCGTCCTAAAGAGCTGAGATCCCCACAAGATTTCTTTCCAGGTAGCAAGGGATGTGTATACCAAGTTTCGTTGAAATCCATGGTTGCGTTTGAGATTATATATATATATTTTTTTTTTTTTTGGAAGATTGAATAAGGCTACTTTCACACTGGCTCTCAAACACTGTCCAAAACGGATCAGTTTTGTCCTAATGCATTCTGAATGTAAAAGGTTCCGCTCAGAATGCCTCAGTTTGCCTCCGTTTCATCTCCATTCCGTTTTGGTGTCCGCTTGACGAAACTGAGCCAAAACGGATCTGTCCTAGCACACAATCTAAGTCAATGGGGACGGATCAGTTCTCTCTGGCACAATAGAAAACGGATCCATCTCCCATTGACTTTAAATGGTGTTCACGACGGCTCTGTCTTGGCTATGTTACAGATAATACAAACGGATCCGTTCATGACAGATGCATGCGGTTGTGTTATTGTAATGGATCAGTTTTTGCAGATCATGACAGATCCGCCCAAAACGCGAGTGTGAAAGTAGCCTTAAATGTGCTGCCCAAGACCAGAAAAAGGGATTCCTCCCCTCAAGAAACTCCACTTTTGGTGCCGTATCTGGTATTGCAGCTATCCCAATTTAAATAAATTAAGCTCAAATGCAATACCAGATGCAGCCCATGGCCAGACATGATTGTGTTTCTGGCAAAAAGCAAACCCTTCTTATGTTACCGGGCAGCTACTTTAACCCCATTACAGCCAACATGTACAGCACTCAGGCTGGGCTTTAATCCAGAGCACCGTACACGTATAGTGAGGGCGACGCAGCTTCCTCTACTGGGCCCAGCGATCACATGATTACCAGGTGTCTCGGCAATAGGAGAGCTTACAGGGTCTTAGCAGGCCCTGACCAGCTCTGCATGTGAATGCCAGAGCAGCAGGCTGTTTTTCCACTGTAACTAGGGCTCCTTTGGATGCCCCGATTACAGTGGAAAAGTGCAAATACATAAATTTTAACAATATAAAATACAAATATAAAAAAAAATGTTTAAAAAAATAGCCCACACCAAAACTGTCTGTTATCATCCTGTTTACCCGAAAGTGTACATAACATAAAATAATTATTTTTAAAGGGGTTGTCCAACAAAAAATATTTTACAGTTTTCAAACCAGCACCCGGATCTTAATACTTCTGTAATTGCATGCAATTAAAAATTTAGCATAGCCACTGAGTTATTCAATAACCTGTATCTGTATAGCGCCACCTGCTGTTTGCAGCAATAATAGACTGGAGGAAAAACAGACAGGATATGGCTGCAGGCAAACCTATAAATCTCATTATACTTTGCTTATCTTTGGCTGTGACTATGCTCTTCTTTCTTAACTATTTCATGTTTGTTATCCTGAGGGATGCACTCGCGCCGTCTCTCCATACAGCTGATTGGCGGGGCTGTCGGATCCCTGCCAATCTGATATTGATGACCTATCCGGAGGGTAAAAAGCCGGGACAACCTCTTTAAGGGCCATACACACTAAGTTCTTAAAGAGGACCTGTCACCGCTCCTGACATTCCTGTTTTAATAGCTTCAAGCATTCCCCATGTAACAATAATTCTGGAACATCTATTCTTATGGCTCTGTGTTGTGCCATTCATCTGTTATTTCTACTAGAAGTTTTGAATGAATTTCCAGCAGCTTGCGGTAAAGGTACAGATGGTTGTTTCCAGTTGGGGTGTGTCCCTGCCTAGTCTACCACCAGCAGCACTGAATGGACACACCCGCTACCGGTAACACCCAGCTGTACCTTTACTGCAGACTGCTGGCAATTTGTAAACTTCTAGCAAGAATAATAGAAGAATGAGTCGTAAGAATTGACGCTCTAGAATTAGTATTATATGGGGCAGGGTTGGCTAAAGGTTCATATAGAGCCCCTTGTGGCATTTTTTTTTTACATGTCTCCCACACCGTATAACGACCCCCAGAAAGTATACTGACCCCGTGCCTCTATACAATATAATTATCCCCCAGTGGCCCCACACACAGTATAATGACCCCCAGTGGCCCTCTAACTTGGGTAATACTCAGGGCCGGTATCAGCACCCAGCATACCTGGGTAAGTGCTGGGGCCCACTGTGCAGTGTCGTGCCAGGAGGTTGGGGGGGCAGTCCAGCTCTCAGGGGGGTGCCGGGCCGGGTGACATGTGTATCACTGCTGCGCTGGGACGGAGGAGAAAGGGAGTGCAGGAAGATCAGCTGCAGTTAGTGAATAAAAGGACCGCCGCCCGCCAGCTCCCTTGCGCTACAGATGGGGCCTGGGTTATAATACTGTGGAAGGGGGCCACTGGGGCGGGGTGTCATACTGTGTGAGGGTCCCATACACTAATGAACCCCAGTGCCCCCTTCATACAGTATGCCCCCCAGTGAGGAGAGGGCCACAGAGTTATTTTACTCTGACCGGGCCACAGATGGTCATTATACTGTGTGTGTGGGGCCACTGGGAGGTCATAATACTGAATGGAGGGCCACAGGGGAGGGGGGGGGGGGGGGTCATAAAATGGTTTGGGAGCCACCGGGGGACATGTAAAATGTGAAAAAATGCTGCTCATGTATGATCTGCCCTATGTATTATTACGATTATGGTGGAATATGTATGGATATGGTGTATGTATGTCTTCAGGACTTTGGTCTGCACGGCCTTTTGTATTGCTTCATTCATTGTACTTGTTCAATAAAACGAATAAAATAAAATAAAATATAAACGTTAGTATTAAATCACCCGTGGGCAATGAGTGGCCAGAGAGCGCTGGATAACACAGTCAAAACAATTAATCCTCTTGAGTGAATACTTATTCTGTTGATCTGCGCTTTGTAGCATAGAGCGACTGGTGCACAGAGGTTTTTACGGCATTGAGAGAAGGTAATGTCGGAGTTAGTCTCGAGAATGTCAAAATTATTGACAGTAGTAATATTAGTAATTCCTTGGTTTACCTTATCTTCTGATCCACAGTGGTTCCTGGATTGTTGGTCCGCTTAAGATATTGTTATTTGATGGGAAGTTGCTGATGTTGTTCTTGCGGCGTCTTCCTAGCTCACCTTTCAGCAGCCGTGCGGCTCCGGCCGGAAGCACGCGCAGCGCGAGGGAGCTTGTGTGTGTGTTGCCCGGGAGACCGATGATGGTGACGTCACCCTGACGAAGGAGCCCGATAGGCTCCGAAACGCGTAGGTTAACTTTTGTCCTACAGAGGCCCTCGTACTTTGCTTGGTGACGTCACCATCATCGGTCTCCCGGGCAACACACACACAAGCTCCCTCGCGCTGCGCGTGCTTCCGGCCGGAGCCGCACGGCTGCTGAAAGGTGAGCTAGGAAGACGCCGCAAGAACAACATCAGCAACTTCCCATCAAATAACAATATCTTAAGCGGACCAACAATCCAGGAACCACTGTGGATCAGAAGATAAGGTAAACCAAGGAATTACTAATATTACTACTGTCAATAATTTTGACATTCTCGAGACTAACTCCGACATTACCTTCTCTCAATGCCGTAAAAACCTCTGTGCACCAGTCGCTCTATGCTACAAAGCGCAGATCAACAGAATAAGTATTCACTCAAGAGGATTAATTGTTTTGACTGTGTTATCCAGCGCTCTCTGGCCACTCATTGCCCACGGGTGATTTAATACTAACGTTTACATTTACCTGAGGAGAACAATAGCTCCTTATCGGCCAGTCAGCAGCAGGATCTGCTTTATCAGGCAGATCTACACAGCCTCAACAACAGGAGCGCAGGGGGGGCTCTATATAATTCTAAAATAAAATATAAAAAAAAGTTCAAAATGCCACAAGGCGGCCCACTGAGATTTATTGCCCAAGGGTCCACATGAACCTGAAGCTGGCGATGGTCATACTGTATGAAGGGGCACTGGGGTTCATTATACTTTATGGGGGTCACTGGGAGTCATTATACTGAATGAGGGCTCTAGGGGTCATTATACTGTGTAAGGGGCCCTCACACGGTATAATGACCCCACCCAGTGGCCCCCTTTCACAGTATTTTAACCCTGGCGCCGTCACAGTGTAATGACCCTCCCAGTGGCCCCCCTTACATACCCATCCTTGCTGGAACGCAGGGAAGCCGGCGGTCCTTTCATTCACTAACCGCAGCTCATCTCCCTGCGCACCTTCTCTCCTCCTGCCCAGCACAGCAGTGATACACGTCATGACGTCACTGCTGGGCCGGGCCTGGAGGACAGAAGGAGTTCAGGTGCAGTTAGTGAATGAAAGGACCACCCACTCCCCAGCACCCAGAGCTTCCATCTGTATTGATGGAGGCGCTTATAGCAGCCGGCCTGGCACCCCCCTAAGAGCTGGACCGCTCCCCTTGGCACGCCACTGCACAGTGGGCCCCGGCACTTGCCCAGGTATGCCGGCCCTGATATGGGGAATGCAAGTAGTTACAAAAACTGACATGTCAGGAGAGGCGACAGGTCCTCTTTAAGGGATTAAAGAAGTGTTTCAGTATTTCCCTACTCAAACCCAACAAGTTATATCTATGTGCCTCAATATCGTGCTGGTATCAAGAATCGCCTTTACCCACCAACGTGTTTAGCTATAACTATGGTGGCAACAGGGAGTTTCACATTTTTTTTGCTGTTTTGCATCTGGAACTAACATTTTCCACCTTGAACAATGCCAGAAATACACTGTATAGTATATGGCATTACAACGCAATCAGAAAAACAGACTAAGTCAGCACAATAGGAAGGCTCTTTAATAACAGTTTATTATTGGTTTTTAGCAACTGTCCTCTCAAAGTGCAAGTTAAGGCACTGGGTTCAGAAAAGATCTGTTCCAGGAAATTACACTGATAGTCTGTCTGGATTAAAGGGGGTTATGTGACTTTTTGTCTGATCAGTGGGGATCAGACACCTGGGACCCTCCCCCCAATTAGCTGTTAGAGAAATCCCTGGTGCGCCTATGAATGCCGTGGCCTTCTCACTGCTTACCCTAGGCAAGTGATGCCACGACCATCGGTCACATGCGCTGCGTACCCTAGGGCAGTGAGCGCCGCAGTTTTCTCGCTGCTTACCCTAGGCCAGCGACGTCATGACCATTGGTCACGTGCGCTGCATATCGTAGCTGGGGCTCTCTCAAACAGCTGATCGGCAGGGGTCCCCACCAATCAGATGCGGGTCATCAGTTACAAAAATAAAAATAGTAATAGTCGAATAAGCCCTTTAAACTAGATACCACAGTGAAACCTCTTTGAGACTACCACCTAAAATGGCACTGGAGAGTGGTCTTCTAGGGTGGTGGTATTCTCAAAGAAGAGTCAGCATGCATAGTACATGGTGGAACTGAAAAACTGTCAGCGGAAATCCAGTCTGGATAAGGGGATGGTCTTCTCAAAGTGTTTCAGTGACGTTTCCCTGTATTTGGCTGGATATCCACTTACGTCATCACAACATGGCAATGCCACAGCCTCCTCTTTTGGCTAATATGGAGGACTCAGGGGTTGAACGTTCACCAATAACACACTGATGCCCTATTCTAAGGACAGGCTATCAGTGTTATTTCCCAGAAAACCCCCCTTAAATTATAAAACAAACAACTACTTATTGTCTTCCTCCGATTGGATAAAAATAAGAGTTGGCAAGTTAAAAAAAGATGCTTTCAACAATGGAAAATTAAATGTTAATGCTAACAAAATAGAGAAATGTTCATGATTAGTTTGTTGAAGGTCCCGATATATAGAGGCTTTCACTATTCTCCCGTGGGGGTCATTTGAATAAGTAAATGGGAAGCAAAAGTCCATACTAAAGAAAACATCTCCATAATTTTCAGTGCATAAAAAGTTCAAATTTGTTCCTGTCCCTCAAGTAAACAGAGGTAGGTACAAAAATTGGCCAAAAGAAACCCAGAAGACACAGAGGCTTATTTTCACCCCAAAAATCTCAGTCCTGCCATCCCAGAGAATCCCAAAATGATGAAAATGACTTTAGGCAGGCGCCATTTGTTTGAGTTTAGTTCATGGGGTAAGATCTCCAGGAACGTGATGTAGACAAAGGTCCCAGCAGCTAAACCTTCAAGAACAGCCTGGACAAGACTGCCTCCATTGGCTTCAGTTTGCATCACCCCAATCCCTATACTTATGCCAATAGGTGACATGAGGGCAAACGTGACAATTGAAAGTACAAACCACCGGGTTTTCACGTTGCTCTGCATCAAGAGCAGCGATAGACTCACTGCAATTATACTTTTATGGATGAGAATAGCAATGGCTATTTGTAGGACCGCCGTCTGGGCGCTCTGTAGCCCAATAGCTATTCCTTCAAAGATTGAGTGCAGCGACAGCGAGAGGATGAGGATAAAACAGCGGAAGGAGGAGTGAGCGTTGAAATCCACGTGGAAGTGGCGTCCTGCGTGTTCTACATCACGATGTTGGCTATTGTGCGAGTGGCCGTGGAAATGTTCCTCAACAGCTGGAGAGCTCGGACTGCTAGACAATAAGGGGGTGTTCTCTTCCGTCATCCCATCACTGCACTGCAGAACAATGCGTTCTACAATCAAGACGAGGAGGAACCCGATACCCAGGATGAATTCCGGCAGAGGGAAATCTGTCTAAAGATGTAAAGGAAACAAAACACATCAATAACATGTTCTCTGCCTTTGGCACAATCCCTACATACTGCACAATTCTAATATTTGGAACAATAGGGAGCAGAAAACTGGAAATGTATGTCATATTGCCACGATCTGTGATAACATTAAGATGGAGGGCCAACTTTTGGCACCTGTACCAATCAGTTGCATTAATAGGCCATGCCACTTGTGCAAGTGCTCTGGCCCCTTCAGTGTTCACCTCAGTCTACCTGCATGCCAGCATATATAGTGCCATGTAGCACTGCTGCCAAGATGGCGTGCAGGTAGATAGACACACACACACACACCACATCAGCAACTCCCTGTGCAACGAGCCTGAAAATCCATGGCGAATTCTGCAGATTGTGGATTTCTCACAGAATGGCTCTATATACAGTGTGTCTGAAGACATCTGAGACCCATAGTGTCTTACTGTAAAGAACGGAAGTACCGACACATACTGCCCAGATAGAGGACAAAGGACACTCTATCTATTGTCCTACGTCTAGTGAATAAAGGCATATGAAAATGTTCATATATACAGATGCAGTGTGCACTTAGGGGGGGAATTTATTAAAACTTCCTAATTGATAATATTAACTTGACTCATCTTAGGAGGTCCAGAAACCAGAAACCGAAATCTATGTCAGCTGGGAGCGCCCGTAGATTTCTGATGTAATTAATCAATTTTGATGAATTTATCAGGCGGCTTTGGCCAGAGATCTGCAGTAACGGCCACTACACAGCGTATGGAGCCGTGGTGTTCTGGCCCTGTACTACAGCCGATCAGTGTTAGAGCTCGTTCACATGACCGTATGGCTTTTGCGGTCCATTTTTAGTTTCAGTAGTGTTTCCGGTTCCATTCCGTTTTTCCGGATGGCATATATGTATACAGTAATTACACAGAAAAAAGATTGGGCTGGGCAAAACATTTTCAATAGATGGTTCCGTATGTGTTTTGCGGACCCATTGACTTGAAGGCAATAATAGAACATGTTCTATCTTTGAACAGAACACATACGGAGTAATTCAGTTTTTTTTGCGGAACCATTGAAATGAATTGTTCCGTTTACAGAACTCAAAAAACGTTTGTGTGAACGAGCCATTTTCCGTTCTGCATAACGGAAACCAGACAGATCCGTTACGCTTGCCTTTTTAAAGGCTTCAGTCTTATGGATTCCATTATAACCATCTCATAACGGAAAACAAAACCGGAATCCATAACGGTGATGTGAACCCGCCCTTCCCTGCGAGCCTTTGACATTGCAGGGTAATTACAACTGCTCCGTCCCATTCAAGTGCAGGCCTCTGTTCAGGACCTGCAGATTCCTTTAAAAAAAAACAAGAGCAGAGCAGAAAAAACACTGCTGCATGGAGGATTTTTTTTGTCCAGCAAATGAAGCAGCATCCCGAACAGAACCAAACAGACCCCCTTTGTAGTCGAGGAGCCCCGTTTGGTGCTGCTCGGTTCAGTTACGTGCCGGATCCAGCACTTCTGTTATTTTATTTTTGTTAAGAACAAAGGGAAATACTGTCACTGGTGTGAACAAGGCTTTCACACCTATCAACCCCGAATCAGATAGATGCTGTGGTCGTGTGGTGAAATGATGAACATACCCATCACACCTCACACACAAGGAGCCATGCCCTGTAGCTAGAAGTCCACATACTATTATTTGCTGCTGCTCCATGGCCTCCTTCATGTCTCTTAGAAAGTCAGGAACAATGTCCAGCAGACAGGCGGACAGGAAGACTCCCCCGGCGATACAGCCAATGAAGCTTATCCACATCTGCTGCGTCTCTGAAAAACAAGCAGAGGTTATAGGAAAGGTGAACAGAATGATAAGAATGACCAACGCAACGGACTTCGACTGTATAACATCAATATTACAATTACTACCGCCTCTTCAAGGGGTTATCTCGCAAGGACAACCATTGTCCAGGTCTTACTGGAGCATATGGACATCACTGAGGGGTTCACTGTGAGCCAGGACAGAGTGAAGGAGCAGGGCCCTCCCAGATAGACCCAAAAAGTCTAGGCTATACATGGTCAGTCATTCGTTTCTTACGGGCATGTAAATCTGGCTGTATACCCGGGTGTCCACGAGGCACCAGACCTGTGGCAGCTGATCACCAGCTTGACCTCCGTGAGACTACCCATAATACTGGAGAAGGCCATTTCCAATAAATGCCGCCTAAAGGGCATCTGTCAGCAGATTTGTACCTATGAAACTGTCTGACCTGTTACATGTGCACTTGGCAGCTGAAGACATCTGTGTTGGTCCCATGTTCATATGTGCCTGCATTGCTTTAATATATGCAAATGAGCCTCTAGGAGCAACGGGGGCGTTGCTGTTACACCAAGAGACTCTGCTCTCTCTGCACTTTGATGGACAGTTGTGATGAGGGTGCGACAGCTGGAGAGAGCAGAGCCTCGAGCTGTAATGTGGTTTTTCAGGAGAAATCGCAGCTTGTTCTGTATTGCGCGTCTTTCACGCAGCTCTGGCTCCACAGAAGTCAATGGGTCTTGAGTGAAAAACTGAAGGTATCCGGATGCAACGTGTTCGTCATCGATGGCTGCTAGGAGACTCTTATTCTTCATGTGCGTGAAAAACCTCATACAATCTGGATGGTAAAAACGCACAGACTGAACAGAATCGCAGAAAAAAAAAAAAACTGACTGAACTTGTGTG